>NC_057806.1:378231764-378589057 GCF_018294505.1 Triticum aestivum | reverse complement strand
CGTCGCGCCGCCACCCGCCGCACGACCCTGCGCCGCCGCTACGCCGTAGCCGCACCCGAGCCCGCCGGAGCCGCTTCGCCGCCTCGCCTCACCATCGCCCGCTATCGCCGCCGCGGCCGGTTTTCGAGGAAAACCGCTACCGACCGGTATAAAACCGACCCTAGTCCGATCCGGTTTTTTAAGTTTCGGTTTTCTTTTTAAAATCGGTTTTATTCATTAGTTAGCTTAATTAGTGAACGTTCGCTAGATTAGGTCTTCACAGCAAACGGTTTTCGTTCGTTAGCGTTCTGTAGCGAGCGTTCGCTCAATAGTTTTTTCTATTTCTTTTTATTTTGGCCAGGGACCTATTTGTGATGATTTTATTTACAAATTAGTCCCTGATTTTCAAACGATCACTACTTTTTTTCTCGTTTATCCAAATCCAACAAAACCAACGCCCACTTATTCGTTATGATCCCTTCTATCCAGTAAAATAACTTAAACGTAATTGTGAAGGTTTTAAAATTTGAATTCAAACAGATTTGTATTTGAACTTCGTTTGATCGTAACTTGAGTTTTATAACTCCGTCTGAGTTGATTCCTTTTGCAAATCGAAGCTCTTGCCCTAAACTTTCTGATAAGGCCAAATTCACTTAATTTTGGTACTGTTAGAAATTGTTTTATGCTGCAAGATTTAATTGGTTGTTTTCGAAGTTTTGCGAGATCTTTTCTTCGATTATTTTGCATGATTGCTTATGTGTGGTTACTGTTGCTTGCTTACGATAGATTGACCGGAGTGTGACGAGTAGAACTGTTAGGAGTTATGAGTGCGAATCATCTTCATCAACCGTACTAGGCAAGTTCATACTTTGATCATATCCCTTTCATACCCAGTTTTTATGCATTAGTTCCAATCCTCGAATACTGCATGGTTAGGACTTGATAACATGTGGGTACTGGGAAGTAGTTGATGAGGTAGGAACCTATTGCCCTACATTCAAACCTTGGGAGTTACTTCTACATTATGCTTATACTGCTATGCTATGCTCGTAGACGTGGTTTGGGTTTGAGTGTGTCCATGACAGATGTGAGATTATTATTTAATGGTTAACTTAAGGTGGCTACTCTAATACACATCTGGGTTGATAGGTAGGGGCACCCTGGAGCACACAGTGGTTTGCCCGGGCACCTGGAGAACCCAGTACTTGCCCAACGGGATCCCGGAGGACCCGTGTGATCACCCTATGGAATGCCACCCAGGCTCAAAGGGATCATAATATTATTCATGCTAGAAACTTCCATGTGCAGCCACAAGCCATTATGGGCTCAGGCATAGTTAAGTAAGTTGCGTGAAGCTCTCAAAGAGGTAGACTAGCAGATGTAGTGGGTTGTAGGTGGTACTATCTATCTAGAGTAGAGAGTTAATGCTTCTGAACGACTGTGTCTCGATCATCCGTTTCTCAAACACCATGTAGTGCGAGAAATCCAACGGAGGAGATCGATTCTTGTGGGGAAAGTACGCAAACCTCTGCAGAGTGTACGAACTAATCATGGTTAGCCGTGTCCCCGGTTATGGACATCTTGAGTATCTGGTTCTTGGATTATCATGTTGATCTCATCACGTTACTTAAATAATTTGTTGGGTTATTGATGTTAATTTGGGATTGAGTTGGAGGAACCTTCTCAATATTTTCAACCAACTTTGTAGTTAAATAAATTATATTTCTTTGCAGTAGGGAAAAATTGGCTTTTCGTAAAAACAGTATAACCATAGAGCTTTTCCACCAGCCATATATGCATGTAGTGATAGCTATTATTCATCTTTATCCTATGGTGTGAATTTGCCAGTATATTCAATGTACTGACCCTTTGTGGCTGCAATGTCTCATGTTGCAGGAATCTTACGACGAGTAAGTGATACGTTAGGGTTACGATTTCTACACTCAACTTTGTCGTTGGTGTTGATGGGAATCCACAACCTTGTTGTTACTTCCGCTATCGGATTGAGGTAATAGTATTTACGTTATTTATACATGTGATTTACCTATGTTATAAATCCTCGAGTACTGTGTGTGTCAGCATACCGATCCAGGGATGACACTTAAGCACAGAGACTTGACCGTCTGAGGTCGGGTCGCTACAAACGCAAGCTCAAGAGGTAGCCTACGACGACGGTAAGTATTTCCCTCAGTGATGAGACCAAGGTTATCGAACCAGTAGGAGAACCAAGCAACACTATGTAAGCAACACCTGCACACAAATATCAAATACTCGCAACCCAACGTGTAAAAGGGGTTGTCGATCCCTTTCAGGTAACGGTGCCAAAAATTGGCAAACGGACATGATAAAAATATGATAGATGGGATAAATAGATCTCGAATAAAATAAATTGCAGCAAGGTATTTTTTGTATTTTTGGTTTAATAAATCTTAAAATAAAAGCATAGGAAAATAGATCACAAAGGCAAATATATTAAGGAAGAGACCCGGGGGCCGTAGTTTTCACTAGTGGCTTCTCTCGAGAAAAATAGCAAACGGTGGGTGAAAAAATTACTGTTGCGCAATTGATAGAACTTCAAATAATCATGACGATATCCAGGCAATGATCAATATATAGGCATCACGTCCAAGATTAGTAGACCGACTCCTGCCTGCACCTACTACTATTACTCCACACATCGACCGCTATCCAGCATGCATCTTGTGTATTAAGTTCATGGAGAAATGGAGTAATGCAATAAGAACGATGACATGATGTATACAAGCTCTATTTATGTAGAAATAGACCCCATCTTGTTATCCTTAATGGCAACGGTACATACATGTCGGTTCCACTTCTGTCACTGGGATCAAGCACCATAAGATCGAACCCATCACAAAGCATCTCCTCCCATTGCAAGATAAATAGATCAAGTTGGCCGAACAAAACCCAAATATCGGTGAATAAATACAAGGCTATAATCAATCATGCATATAAGAGATCAAAGAAGACTCAAATAACTTCCATGGATAAAAAGAGATAGATCTGATCATTAACTCAAAGTTCATCGGATCTCAACAAACACGCCGCAAAAAAATTACATCATATGGATCTCCAAGAGACCATTGTATTGAGAATTAAACGAGAGAGAGGAGGCCATCTAGCTACTAACTATGGACCCGAAGGTCTACAAAAGACTACTCACGCGTCATCGGAGAGGAGCCAATGGACATGATGAACCCCTCCGTGATGGTGTCTAGATTGGATCTGGTGTTTCTGGAACTTGCGGCGGCTGTAATTGATTTTCGTCGACTCCCCTAGGGTTTCTGTAATATTGGGGTATTTATAGAGTAAAGAGACGGTCCGGGGGGCACCCGAGGTGGGCACAAACCACCAGGGCGCGCTTGGGCCTCCAGGCGCGCCCTGGTGGGTTGTGCTCCCCTCGGAGCACCCCGAGGCGCTTCTCCAGCCCATTAGATGTCTTATGGTCGAAAAAAATCCCCAAAAAGTTTCGTTGTGTTTGGACTCCGTTTGATATTGATTACCTGCAATGTAAAAAACATGCAAAAATAGCAATTGGCACTTGGCACTATGTCAATAGGTTACTACCAAAAAATGATATAAAATGACTATATAATGATTATAAAACATCCAAGAATGATAATATAACAGCATGGAACAATCAAAAATTATATATCCATTGGAGACATATCAGCATCCCCAAGCTTAATTCCATCTCGTCCTCAAGTAGCTAAATGATAAAAGCAATTTTTTTGATGTGAAATGTTGCCTAACATGTCATCTCATATTCTTTTGTTTATAGCATGGACATTTATATGGTTCAAAGCAATAGTCTAGTTTTGACATGAGACTTAAATACTCAAGCATATCAACAAGCAACCATGTCTTTCAAAATATCAACGCTAAAATAAGTTATCCCTAGCACATCATGCTCAAAACACACTCGCATATTAGCTACACCCAATGCTCAAGTACGATCATAGTGCCCCCTAGTTGGTGATTTATAAGAGAAGATGGAGACTCAAATTAAAATAAAAATTGCACAAAGTAAAAGAAATGCCCTTCACGGAGGGAAGTAGGGATTTGTAGAGGTGCCAGAGCTCAAAGCGAAAAACATAGAGATAAAAACATTTTGGTAGGCATGCTTTTCCTGTCAACGAGAATGATCAAGAAGTTCCCAATACTTTCCATGCTAAATATATCATAGGTGGTTCCCAAATAGAAATTAAAGTTCATTCCTTTTTCCACCATACTTTCACTTTCATGGCTAGCCGTATCCATGGGTGCCTTCCATACCAACACTTTCCAAGTAAACTATTATTTGACAACATAAAATAAATTCATTTTCATTTCGGGATTGGGCATCCCTAATACGTTTGCCTTACTCTCGTGCAATGACAAGTGAATAAACACTCATCATGAGAATAACATATCTAGCATGGAAATATATTAGCCACCCCCTACCGATAAATGAGCGGTATGAGCAAACAAAAGGGAAATTTATTTTGAAAATTAGAGATGGCACATACAAATTTGCTTAGAAAGACAGAAGAATACCGCATATAGGTAGGTATCGTGGACTCATGTGGCAAAACTAGTTTAAAGGATTTTGGATGCACAAGTAGTGATCATACTTAGTGCAAAATGAAGGCTAGCAAAAGATTGAGAAGCGACCAACCAAGAAACGAATAATCTCATAAGCAAGCACTGAGCATAATTAACACCGAATAATGCACCATGATAACCCACAAGTATAGGGGATCATTTGTAGCCTTCTTCGATAAATAAGAGTGTCGAACCCAACGAGGAGCTAAAGGTAGAACAAATATTCCCTCAAGTTCTATCGACCACCGATACAACTCTACGCACACTTGACGTTCGCTTTACCGGAAACAAGTATGAAACTATTTTGTAGGAGTGATGCTAGAACTACTTTGCAAGAATAAAACAAGAAGTACTTAGCAAGATAATAAAATTTAGGTGTTTAGTAAAAGGGTTTTTGTCAACTAGAAAGTTATTTGTCCCTAGGCAATCGATAACAAGTACCGGTAATCATTCTTGCAATTCTATATGAGGGAGAGGCATGAGCTAACATACTTTCTCTACTTGGATCATATGCACTTATTATTGGAACTCTAGCAAGCATTCGCAACTACTAAAGATCATTAAGGTCGTGAAACCCAACCATAGCATGAAGTATCAAGTCCTCTTTATCCCATACGCCATAGCCCACCTACTCGGGTTTAAGCTTCTGTCACTCTCGCAACCCGCCATAAGCGAACCATGAACATATTGCAACACCCTAAAACGGGCCCCCCTCACCTTTGCGTGATAACGGAGGGCACCGTAGGACAGCACCATAAATAAAACATACAAGCATACCAACCAAGATCATGGTTAACCCATAGGACAAAACGGATCTACTAAAACATCATAGGATAACCATAGATCATTGGGAAATAATATATGGAGTTGAGCACCATGTTTAAGTAGAGATTACAGCAGGGAGAAGAGGTGTTACACCGCTGCATAGAGGGGAAGAAAGTTGGTGTTGACAGTAGCAAGATTTTTGATGTAGATCGCCGTCCCAATCGTTGCCCCAGTGGCACTCCAACGCCACCCGAAGCGAGGGGGAGAGAGCCCCTTCCTTCTTATTCTTCCTTGGCCTCCCCCTAGATGGGAGGAGGGTTCCCCCTATGGTCCTTGGTCTGCATGGAGGCGGAGGGGCGGGAGACCCTCCGAAATTGGATCTCCCTCTCTGTTCTCTTTTTTTTCCCGTTCCCCAGATCTGGACGAAACCCGTTTCTTATATTCCCGGAGATCTGTAACTCCGATTGCGTTGAGATTTTAACATGTTTTTTTGGATATAAGCTTCCTTTCACCGAAGTAGAGCCCCAACCGACGTACGAGGTGAGCACAACCCAGCACCACGAGCCTGGCTCAGGGGTCGCCCCCTGGTGTTTTGTGGTGATTCCAACTCCCAAACATCACATATATTCCAAAATAATTCTCCTTAAAATTTTATTGCGTTTGGACTTTGTTTGATATGGATAATCTGCGATACAAAAAACATGCAGAAAACAGGAACTGGGCACTGAATCAATAGGTTAGTCCAATAAATCATATAAAAAATTGCCAAAAGTGTATAAAAGTTGTATAATATTGGCATGAAACAATCAAAAATTATAGATACGATGGAGACGTATCAGCATCCCCAAGCTTAATTCCTGCTCATCCTCGAGTAGGTAAATGATAAAAAAGTTAATTTCTGATGTGGAATGCTACCTAACATAAACTTGATCATATGTCTAGTCATGGCATGAATATTAAGACATAAATGATTCAAAGCAATAGTGTATACCTTGACATAAAGACATCAATACTCAGGCATCCCAATAAATAATCATGTCTTTCAAAATATCATCGCTAAAGAAAGCTATCCCTACAAAATCATATAGTCTTGTCATGCTCTGTCTTCTTAACACAAAGTATTTATCATGCACAACCCCGATGACAAGCCGATCAATTGGTTCATACTTTTTAACGCGCTTTAGCTTTTTCAACCCTCACGCAATACATGAGCGCAAGCCATGGATATAGCACTATGGGTGGAATAGAGTATAATGATAGGGGTAAATATAGAGAAGACAAAAAAGTAAGAAAGTCTCACACCGACGCGGCTAACGGGCTATGGAGATGCCCATCAATTGTTATCAATGCGGGGAGTAGGGATTGCCATAAAACAAATGCACTAAGAGCTATAAGTGTATGAAAGCTCAATATGAAAACTAATTGGGTGTGCATCTAATCCTATAATGAAAAATTCCCACTAGTTTATGAAAGTGACAACATAGGAGATTCTCCATATGAAAAATATGGTGCTACTTTGAAGTTTTTCTCTCTTTTTTATTTTTTTCTTTCTTTTTTTCTTTTTCTCTCATTGTCCGGAGTCTCATCCTGACTTGTGGGGGGATCATAGTCTCCATCATCCTTTCCTCACTGGGGCACTGCTCTAAAAATGAATAATGATGATCATCACACTTCTATTTACTTATAACTCAAAAGAAATAAAAATTACAACTCGGTACCTATGACAAAGTATGACTCTACATGAATGCCTCTGGCATGTACCAGGATGTGCAATGATCTAGCGTAACATGTATGAAAAAGATGAAAGATGGCTGAGCTACAACTACTATGTTAGCTATATGATCATGCAAAGCAATATGACAATGAATGCTCAAGTCATCAAACAAAATTGGTGGAAGTTGCATGGCAATATATCTCGGAATGGCCATGGAAAAGCCATAATAGGTAGGTATGGTGGCTATTTTGAGGAAGATATAATAAGCCTTATGTGTGATAGAGCGTATCATATCACGGGGTTTGGATGCGCCTATGAAGTTTGCACCACGTCTCGATGTGAGAAAGGGCAATGCACGGTACCGTAGAGGCTAGCAAATTGCAGAAAGGTAAGAGTGCGTATAATCCATGGACTCACATTAGTCATAAAGAACTGATATACTTATTGCAAGTTTATTAGCCCTCGAAGAAAAGTACTACTACGCATGCCCCTATGGGGATAGGTTGGTAGGAAAAGACCATCGCTCGTCTCCGACCGCCACTCATAAGGAAGACAATCAATATTAAATCATGATCCAACATCATAGCATAACGAGAGACTATACGTGCATGCTTCGGGAATCACAAACCTTAACATGAATATTCTTACTAAACGTAACCATTTACTAGTACCTCCCACATATTCCATCTCTATATCACAAAACTATTGCAAGGAATCAAACATATCATATTCAGTGATCCATAAGTTTTATGTAGGATTTTATGACTAACCATGCAATTGACCAATTCCTTTTGACTCTCTAAATAGATCTAAGTGAAGCATGAGAGTTTAATTATTTCTACAAAAGACCATGCTCTAATAAATGTAAGTGAAGCAAAAGAGCATTCTTCAAATAACGGTTTTCTATGTGAAGAGAAACAGGCAATCCAAACTTCAAATGATATAAGTGAAGCACATGAAGCATTCTATAAAGCCATACTCAAAAGATATAAGTGAAGTGCAATGAGCATTCTATAAATCAACCATGGACTATCTCAGACCAGCATGGTGCATCAAAGAAAAGTGAAAATTAAATGCAAAAGATGCTCCAAGATTTGCACATATCATGTGAACGAAACGAATCCGAAAACATATTGATACTTGTTGAAGAAAGATGGGATGCCTTCCGGGGCATCCCCAAGCTTAGACGCTTGAGTCTCCTTGAATATTTACTTGTGGTGCCTTGGGCATACCCAAGCTTGAGCTCATGCCTCTCCTCCTTCTCATATCAAGACCTCATCCATCTTTGAACACTTCTTCCACACAAAACTTAACCGAACTTTTAGTGGCGGGGTTAGTGAATGTGGCAATGAAATCCCATCATGTACTACTGTAACATTATTGTATAATTATAAACAAACATTAACAACTAAGTGATATCACAATTCTATGGCCCCAAGTCAAGGAGGCTTCAACAAGAATTCAGAAATACGCAAATAATGAAGCTATAACAGCAATCTGTGAAAACAGGACAGTGTGTAAAGATTTGAACATCCACCATACTTCTGTAACTCAAACAATTCTAAAACATTAGGAAAAAATAAAAAATTTGTATATAAAGACAGTGCAAAAGGTTTCAGAACCATTTGACGGTCTAGTAAAAAAATGTAAAATTGAGCACTACAGCCAAATTTCTGTTTTGCACCGCACAAACCAACAAGCAATTTAATCATCCTAAAGGCAAACCTTGGCACATTACTTTTATAATACAATGGAACCATACAAGGGGTAATTTTTTTTTTGAGAATCTTCATGAAAAATTCTACATTATTTTCATGAGCATGAACACAAGTGTTCAAAGGTCGACCCTCACTTCTCCAATGCATAACTTCCAATCGCTTCTCTTGTTGAAAAAGTTTTAAGTTCCCCTCTATATTTGTTTGTTTTTAACTTTATAAAAGCACTCAACAGAAATAAATGACTCTCTAAAACATCCGGTTGTCTCCCTGGCAGCATTTTCTTTAAATCCATTAAGCTAGGCATAAAGTGCTCAAGTAATGAATCCACCCGGATCACAAGGTATATCAAAGACAATTTTAATTAACAATGATTTGGCATTTATTAATGAGCACAAAGAAACATATATCATGCAATGACAAAGTCTAACTCTCTTCCTATGCATCGGTATGTCATGAACGAACAATTCATGCACATCAAGTAAAGGCCAATACATAGCATAAGCAATTTCTTACAATTTTTCGGGTTGGAAACATAGAGAGGCGGAGATGTAGTTCCTCTCTCATAAAAATTGCAAGTAGGAGCAGCAAGCACATGCATATCATATTCATCAAAATTATCATGTGATACGTCTCCAACGTATCTATAATTTTTTGTTGCTCCATGCTATATTATCTACTGTTTTGTGCAATATTGGGCTTTATTTTCCACTTTTATATTACTTTTGGGACTAACCTATTAACCGGAGGCCCAGCCCAAATTTGCTATTTTATGCCTATTTCAGTGTTTCGAAGAAAAGGAATATCAAACGGAGTCGAAACAGAACGAAATCAACTGGAGAAGTTATTTTTGGAAGGAAAGCCACCAGATAGACTTGGACTCTACGTCAGAAGATACAGGAGCTGGCCACAAGGGTGGGGGCGCGCCCACCCCCCTAGAGCGCGCCCCCTGCCTCGTGGGCCCCTCGAAGCTCCACCGACGTACCCCTTACACCCATATATACCTAAGTATCGTAAAACTTCCAAAAACAGAGATTAGATCGGGAGTTCCGCCGCCAGAAGCCTCCGTAGCCACCAAAAACCAATCTAGACCGGTTTCGGCACCCTGCCTGAGGGGGCAATCCTTCTCCGGTGGCCATCTTCATTATCCCGGCGCTCTCCATGACGAGGAGGGAGTAGTTCTCCCTCGGGGCTGAGGGTATGTACCAGTAGCTATGTGTTTGATCTCTCTCTCTCGTGTTCTTGATTTGGCACGATCTTGATGTATCGCAAGCTTTTCTATTATAGTTGGATCCTATGTTTCTCCTCCCCCTCTTCTCTCTTGTAATGGATTGAGTTTTCCCCTTGAAGTAATCTTATCGGATTGAGTCTTTATAGATTTGAGAACACTTGATGTATGTCTTGCCGTGGATATCTGTGGTCACAATGGGATATCACGTGATTCACTTGATGTATGTTTTGGTCATCAACTTGCGGGTTCCGCCCATGAACCTATGCATAGGGGTTGGCACACGTTTTCGTCGTGATTCTCTGGTAGAACTTTGGGGCACTCTTTGAGGTCCTTTGTGTTGGTTGAATAGATGAATCTAAAATTGTGTGACGCATATCGTATAATCATACCCACGGATACTTGAGGTGACATTGGAGTATCTAGGTGACATTAGGGTTTTGGTTGATTTGTGTCTTAAGGTGTTATTCTAGTACGAACTCTAGGGCTGTTTGTGACACTTATAGGAATAGCCCAACACATTGATTGGAAAGAATAACTTTGAGGTGGTTTCATACCCTACCATAATCTCTTCGTTCGTTCTCCGCTATTAGTGACTTTGGAGTGACTCTTTGTTGCATGTTGAGGGATAGTTATGTGATCCAATTATGTTATTATTGTTGAGAGAACTTGCACTAGTGGAAGTATGAACCCTAGGCCTTGTTTCCTAGCATTGCAATACCGTTTGTGCTCAGTTTTATCATTAGTTACCTTGCTGTTTTTATATTTTCAGATTACAAAAACCTATATCTACCATCCATATACCACTTGTATCACCATCTCTTCGCCGAACTAGTGCACCTATACAATTTACCATTGTATTGGGTGTGTTGGGGACACAAGAGAATCTTTGTTATTTGGTTGCAGGGTTGCTTGAGAGAGACCATCTTCATCCTATGCCTCCTATGGATTGATAAACCTTAGGTCATCCACTTGAGGGAAATTTGCTACTGTCCTATAAACCTTTGCACTTGGAGGCCCAACAACGTCTACAAGAAGAAGGTTGTGTAGTAGACATCAAGATCTTTTCTGGCACCGTTGCCAGGGAGGTTAGCGCTTGAAGGTATATCTTTAGATCTTGCAATCGAATCTTTTTGTTTCTTGTTTTATCACTAGTTTAGTTTATAAAAGAAAACTACAAAAAAATGGAATTGAGTTTGCCTCATACGCTTCATCTTTTTAATATCTTTTGTGAGTATGATGGAAATGAAAATTTTGCCAAAGTGTTAGAATAAGAATGCATGAAAATGTTTGGCAGTAAATATTTGAATGATGAGCATGAGTGCAATGTTGTTAGTATGAATTCCTTGAATATCCATGATGCTAATGATATGCAAAGCCACAAGCTTGGGGAAGCTATGTTTGATGAAGATGATATTTTTTGTCCCCCAAGATTTGATGAGCAAATTTATTATGATGAAAGCATGCCTCCTATTTATGATGATTATATTGATGAAAGTGGATTTGGAGAGGTCATGACTTTATTTAGAGATGAATCCACTATTTCGGAAGAGGTTCCAATTGATTATGAGAACAAAGTTGGTATCTACGATGATTATTGTGATGACTTGTATGCTATGAAGAATAATGATATCCATGAAACTTGTCATCATGATTTTAGTTTTCAATTGGATTATGCCTCACATGATAGTTATTTTGTTGAGTTTGCTCCCACTATTATTCATGAGAAAAATTTTGCTTGTGTGGAGAGTAATAAAATTTCTATGCTTGTAGATCATGAAAAGATTGCTTTAGGTGCTGGTTATATTGTTGAATTCATTCATGATTCTACTGAAAATTATTATGAGGGAGGAATATATGCTTGTAGGAATTGCAATAATATCAAGCTCCCTCTCTATGTGCTTAAAGTTCTGAAGTTATGCTTGTTTTACCTTCCTATGCAAGTTGATTCTTGTTCCCATAAGTTGTTTGCTCACAAAATCCCTATGCATAGGAAGTGGGTTAGACTTAAATGTGATAGTCATATTCTTCATGATGCTCTCTTTATGTTACAATTCTTATCTTTTATGTGAGCATCGTTGAAATCATCATGCCTAGCTAGGGGCGTTAAACGATAGCGCTTGTTGGGAGGCAACCCAACTTTATTTTTGTTCCTTGCTTTTTGCTCCTGTTTATTAATAAATTAATCATCTAGCCTCTGTTTAGATGTGGTTTTATGTATTTAATTAGTGTTTGTGCCAAGTAGAACCTTTGGGAAGACTTGGGGAAAGTCTTTGCGATCTTGCTGTAAAAAACAGAAACTTTAGCGCTCACGAGAATTGCTACCATTTTTTACTGGGGAGTGCTATTTAGTTAATTCTTTTTGCAGATGATTAATAGACAAATTAATCAGGTCCACCATTTATTTGAGAATTTTATGAGTTCCATAAGTATACGTTTGATACAGATTACTACAGACTGTTCTGTTTTTGACAGATTCTGTTTTCTATGTGTTGTTTGCTTATTTTGATGAATCTATGAGTAGTATCGGAGGGTATGAACCATAAAGAAGTTGGAATACAGTAGATATTACACCAATATGAATTTAGAATGAGTTCATTACCGTACCTTATGATGGTGATTTGCTTTCTTATACTAACGGAGCTTACGAGTTTTCTGTTAAGTTTTGTGTTGTGAAGTTTTCAAGTTTTGGGTAAAGATTCGATGGACTATGGAATAAGGAGTGGCAAGAGACTAAGCTTGGGGATTCTCAAGGCACCCCAAGGTAATATTCAAGGACAACCAAAAGCCTAAGCTTGGGGATGCCCCGGAAGGCATCCCCTCTTTCGTCTTCGTCTATCGGTAACTTTACTTGGAAATATATTTTTATTCACCACATGATATGTGTTTAGCTTGGAGCGTCATTTTTTTTGCTTGCTGTTTGAATAAAATACCAAGCTCTGAAATTATTAAATGTTAGAGAGTATTCACATAGTTGCATAATTATTTGACTACTCATTGATCTTCACGTATATCTTCTGGAGTAGTTTGTTGTTGCTCTAGTGCTTCACTTATATCATTTTGAGAGTCTCTAAACAGCATGGTTGTTTGCTTTGGTTATAAATTTAGTCCTAATATGATGGGCACCCAAGAGGTATATAATAAAAACTTTCATATAAAGTGCATTGAATACTATGGGAAGTTTGATACTTGATGATTGTTTTGAGATATGAAGATGGTAATATTAGAGTCATGCTAGTTGAGTAGTGGTGAATTTGAGAAATACTTGTGTTGAAGTTTGTGATTCCCGTATCATGCACTTATGGTGAACCGTTATGTGATGAAGTTGGAGCATGATTTATTTATTGATTGTCTTCCTTATGAGTGGTGGTCGGGGACGAGCGATGGTCTTTTCCTACCAATCTATCCCCCTAGGAGCATGCACGTAGTACTTTGTTTCGATAACTAATAGATTTTTTGCAAAAAGTATGTGAGTTCTTTATGACTAATGTTGAGTCCATGGATTATACGCACTCTCACCCTTTCAGCATTGCTAGCCTCTCTAGTACCACGCAACTTTCACCGGTACCATAAAACCACCATATACCTTCCTCAAAATAGCCACCATACCTACCTATTATGGCATTTCCATAGCCATTCCGAGATATATTGCCATGCAACTTTCCACCGTTCCATTTATTATGACATGCTTCATCATTGTCATATTGCTTTGCACGATCATGTAGTTGACATCGTATTTGTGGCAAAGCCACCGTTCATAATTCTTTCATACATGTCACTCATGAGTCATTGCACATCTCGGTACACCGCCGGAGCCATTCATATAGAGTCATATCTTGTCCCAAGTATCGAGTTGTAATTCTTGAGTTGTAAGAAAATAAAAGTGTGATGATCATCATTATTAGAGCATTGTCCCAGTGAGGAAAGGATGATGGAGACTATGATTCCCCCACAAGTCGGGATGAGACTCCGGACCAAAAAAAGAGGCCAAAGAAGCCCAAATAAAAAAAAGAGGCCATAAAAAAAAGAGAAGGCCCAAAAAATGAGAGAAAAAGAGAGTAGGGGCAATGCTACTATCCTTTTACCACACTTGTGCTTCAAAGTAGCACCATGATCTTCATGATAGAGAGTCTCCTATGTTGTCACTTTCATATACTAGTGGGAATCTTTCATTATAGAACTTGGCTTGTATATTCCAATGATGGGCTTCCTCAAAATGCCCTAGGTCTTCGTGAGCAAGCAAGTTGGATGCACACCCACTTAGTTTCTTTTTGAGCTTTCATACACTTATAGCTCTAGTGCATCCGTTTCATGGCAATCCCTACTCACTTACATTGATATCTATTGATGGGCATCTCCATAGCCCATTGATACACCTAGTTGATGTGAGACTATCTTCTCCTTTTTGTCTTCTCCACAACCACCATTCTATTCCACATGTAGTGCTATGTCCATGGCTCACGCACATGTATTGCGTGAAGATTGAAAAAGTTTGAGAACATCAAAAGTATGAAACAATTGCTTGGCTTGTCATCGGGGTTGTGCATGATTTAAATATTTTGTATGGTGAAGATGGAGCATAGCCAGACTATATGATTTTGTAGGGATATCTTTCTTTGGCCATGTTATTTTGAGAAGACATGATTGCTTTGTTAGTATGCTTGAAGTATTATTATTTTTATGTCAATATTAAACTTTTGTCTTGAATCTTATGGATCTGAATATTCTTGCCACAATAAAGAGAATTACATGGATAAATATGTTAGGTAGCATTCCACATCAAAAATTTTGTTTTTATCATTTGCCTACTCGAGGACGAGCAGGAATTAAGCTAGGGGATGCTGATACGTCTCAAACGTATCTATAATTTTTGATTGTTCCATGCTATTATATTATCAACCTTAGATGTTTTATATGCATTTATATGCTATTTTATATGATTTTTGGGACTAACCTATTAACCTAGAGCCCAGTGCCAGTTTCTGTTTTTTCCTTGTTTTAGAGTATCGCAGAAAAGGAAAATCAAACGAACCAATTGACCTGAAACTTCACGGAACTTATTTTTGGACCAGAAGAAGCCCACGGAGTATCGGAGATGGACTAGGAGTGTCCAGGGCTGCCCACGAGGGTGGGGGGCACCCACCCCCTGGGCGTGCCCCCCTGCCTGGTGGACAGCCCGGAGATCCACCGACGTACTCCTTCCTCCCATATATACCCATATACCCTAAAAACTTCGGGGAGCACAATAGATCGGGAGTTCCGCCACCAGAAGCCTCCGTAGCCACCGAAAACCAATCTAGACCCGTTCCAGCACCCTGTTGGAGGGGGAATCCCTCTCCGGTGGCCATCTTCATCATCCCGGTGCTCTCCATGACGAGGAGCGAGTAGTTCTCCCTCGGGGCTGAGGGTATGTACCAGTAGATATGTGTTTGATCTCTCTCTCTCTCTCCCTCTCTCTCTCTCTCGTGTTCTTGAGGTGGTACGATCTTGATGTATCGCGAGCATTGCTATTATAGTTGGATCTTATGATGTTTCTCCCCCTCTACTCTCTTGTAATGGATTGAGTTTTCCCTTTGAAGTTATCTTATCGGATTGAGTGTTTAAGGATTTGAGAACACTTGATGTATGTCTTGCGTGGGATAACCGTGGTGACAATGGGTTATTCTATTGATTCACTTGATGTATGTTTTGGTGATCAACTTGCGGGTTCCTCCCATGAACCTATGCATAGGGGCTGGCACACGTTTTCGTCTTGACTCTCCGGTAGAAACTTTGGGGCACTCTTTGAGGTTATATGTGTTGGTTGAATAGATTAATATGTGATTGTGTGATGCACATCATATAATCATACCCACGGATACTTGAGGTGACATTGGAGTATCTAGGTGACATTAGGGTTTTGGTTGATTTGTGTCTTAAGGTGTTATTCTAGTACGAACTCTAGGGTTGTTTGTGACACTTATAGGAATAGCCCAACGGATTGATTGGAAAGAATAACTTTGAGGTGGTTTCGTACCCTACCATAATCTCTTCATTTGTTCTCTGCTATTAGTGACTTTGGAGTGACTCTTTGTTGCATGTTGAGGGATAGTTATGTGATCCAATTATGTTATTATTGTTGAGAGAACTTGCACTAGTGGAAGTATGAACCCTAGGCCTTGTTTCCTAGCATTGCAATACCGTTTGTGCTCACTTTTATCATTAGTTACCTTGCTGTTTTTATATTTTCATATTACAAAAACCTATATCTACCATCTATATACCACTTGTATCACCATCACTTCGCCGAACTAGTGCACCTATACAATTTACCATTGTATTGGGTGTGTTGGGGACACAAGAGACTCTTTGTTATTTGGTTGCAGGGTTGCTTGAGAGAGACCATCTTCATCCTATGCCTCCTACGGATTGATAAACCTTAGGTCATCCACTTGAGGGAAATTTGCTACTATCCTACAAACCTCTGCATTTGGAGGCCCAACAACGTCTACAAGAAGAAGGTTGTGTAGTAGACATCACAGGGGCTGGTAAGAACTAGGCATGTGGCACAAGGGGAGATTGACATCAAGGTCGGCAACAAAGCAAGAGTTGCTGCGTTGGAAGTCAGCACGATGCAGCTCCAGCTTCCTTCTGGATTTATTTCGGAATTAAATAATTGTTATTACATTCCTGCACTTAGTCGGAACATTATTTCTGCTTCATGCTTGATGAGTCAGGGTTATGAATTCAATTTAAAGGACAATGGTTGTTTGATTTATTTGAATGGGATGTTCCACGGCTATGCACCCATGGTTGATGGGCTATTTGTATTGAATCTAGAACAGGAACCGGTCTATAACGCGAATGTAAAGAGGCCTAAGCCTAATGAGATAATCTGACATACTTCTGGCTTTGCCGGCTTGGACACATTAGTCTGAAACGCATGAAGAATCTCCATAATGATGGGATCCTAACTTCGTCCGACTTCGGGTCATTCGAGACATGCGAATCATTCTTGCTCGGCAAGATGACTAAGTCTCCTTTCGCAAAGAGTTGCGAGAGGGTGTCCGAGCTGTTGGAACTGATACACAGTGATGTGTGTGGACTAATGAGCCCAACTGCCAGAGGTGGCTATCAGTACTTCGTGACTTTTACCGACGACTTGAGTAGATATGGCTGATACAAGGTTGAGAATCAGCTCGGCAGGACTATAAAACTTCTACGATCTGATCGTGGAGGTGAGTACATGAGCCATGAGTTTGATGATCATCTGGAAAGCCGAGGTATAGTACCTCAGCTCACACCTCCGGGTACGCCACAGAGAAACGGCGTATGATACGTCTCCAACGTATCTATAATTTTTGATTATTCCATGCTATTATATTATCTGTTTTGGATGTTTATGGGCTTATTTATACACTTTTATATTATTTTTGGGACTAACCTACTAACCCAAGGGCCAGTGCAAATTGCTTTTTTTGCCTATTTCAGTGTTTCGCAGAAAAGGAATATCAAACGGAATCCAAATGGAATGAAACCTTCGGGAGAGTTATTTTTGGAACAAGCGTGATACAGAGGACTTGGAGTGGACGTCAAGAAATCAACGAGGAGTCCACGAGACAGGGGGTGCGCCTACCCCCTGGGCACGCCCTCCACCCTCGTGGGCCCCTTGTGGCTCCACCGACCTACTTCTTCCTCCTATATATATCCATATACCCTGAAAACATCCAGGAGCACCATGAAACCCTATTTCCACCGCCGCAACCTTGTGTACCCAAGAGATCCCATCTTGGGGCCTTTTCCGGAGCTCTGCCGGAGGGGAATCGATCACGGAGGGCTTCTACATCAACACCATAGCCTCTCCGATGATGTGTGAGTAGTTTACTTCAGACCTTCGGGTCCATAGTTATTAGCTAGATGGCTTCTTCTCTCTCTTTGGATCTCGATACAATGTTGTCCTCGATCTTCTTGGAGATCTATTCGATGTAATTCTTTTTGCGGTGTGTTTGTTGAGATCCGATGAATTGTGGGTTTATGATCAAGTTTATCTATGAACAATATTTGATTCTTCTCTGAAATCTTTTATGTATGATTGGTTATATTTACAAGTCTCTTCGAATTATCAGTTTGGTTTGGCCTACTAGATCGATCTTTCTTGCAATGGGAGAAGTGCTTAGCTTAGGGTTCAATCTTGTGGTGTCCTTTCCCAATGACAGCAGGGGCAGCAAGGCACGTATTGTATTGTTGCCATCGAGGATAAAAAGATGAGGTTTATATCATATTGCTTGAGTTTATCCCTCTACATCATGTCATCTTGCCTAATGTGTTACTCTGTTCTTATGAACTTAATACTCTTGATGCATGCTGGATAGTGGTCAATGTGTGGAGTAATAGTAGTAGATGCAAAATCGTTTCGGTCTACTTGTCGCGGACGTGATGGCTATATACATGATGATGCCTAGATATTCTCATAATTATGCACTTTTCTATCAATTGCTTGACAGTAATTTGTTCTCCCACCGTAATACTTATGATATCTTGAGAGAAGCCACTAGTGAAACCTATGGCCCCCGGGTCTATTCTCCATTATATTAATATCCCGTTAACTAGCTATTTTGATTACCATTTATTTTGCAATCTTTATTTTCCAATCTATATCATAAAAATACCAAAAATATTTATCTTATTATTATTATCTCTATCAGATCTCACTCTCGTAAGTGACTGTGAAGGGATTGACAACCCCTTTATCGCGTTGGTTCCGATGTTCTTATTTATTTGTGTAGGTACTAGGGACTTGTGTGTAGTCTCCTACTGGATTGATACCTTGGTTCTCAAAAACCGAGGGAAATACTTACGCTACTTTGCCACCCTTTCCTCTTCAAGGGAAAACCAACGCAGTGCTCAAGAGGTAGCAGTGTGTCGGAACGGAGGAATGGGGACTTGTTGGACATGGTCCGGTCAATGATGAGCAAATCGGATTTACCCTTGTCATTATGGGGATACGCTCTAGAAACTGCAGCTTTCACACTTAACAGGGTACCATCAAAATCCGTAGATAAGACACCACATGACATGTGGACCGGGAAGACTCCCAGTTTGTCTTTTCTTAAGATTTGGGGTTGTGACGCATTTGTCAAGCGACTTATGTCATACAAGCTTACACCTAAGTTGGAAAAATGCATATTCGTGGGATATCCGAGGGAAACCTTGGGATATAGCTTCTACAACCAGGAAGAGAACAAAGTGTTTGTTTCTCGGAACAGGGTTTTCCTTGAGAAAGAGTTTCTCAATTGGGAGGCCAGTGGGAGGACGGTCCGACTCGAAGGAATTCGAGTACCACTCGGGGATGGCTCGGCGGGTGATGAGATCATACCAGAGTCTGTCAGGGAACCCGTAGTGGAAGCGGCACTAGAACCACAGAGGTCGGAAAGATTGCACAGAGTGCGTGATGTATTCTTGCTAGAAAGTGATGAGCCGGACACATATGCGAAAGCGATGGTGATCCCGGATTCTGAGGCATGGCTAGAGGCCATGAGATCCGAGCTAAACTCCATGGATGAAAATCAAGTCTGGGACTTGGTTGATCCGTCGCCTGGCGTAAAGGCCATTGGCAGCAAATGGGTCTTTAAGAAGAAAACCGACGTGGATGGAAATGTTCAGATCCACAAAGCTCGGCTTGTCGCTAAAGGTTATGGACAAGTTCATGGAATTGACTACGACGAGACTTACTCGTCGGTAGCGAAGCTTAAGTCGGTGAGGATTGTACTAGCTATAGCTGCATATTTCAATTACGAGATATGGCAGATGGATGTCAAAACGGCTTTCCTTCACAAAAATTTAACCGAGGACGTGTATATGATACAGCCCGAGGGTTTTGTCGATCCGACTAGCACTAGTAAAGTATGCAAGCTCAAGAGATCCATTTATGGGTTGAGGCAAGCATCTCGGAGTTGGAACATTCGTTTTGATGAGGTCGTCACTGGTCTTGGTTCCATCAAAAGCGATGAGGACGCTTGTTTATACAAGAAGTTATGTGGGAGCTCGATTGTGTTTTTAATCTTGTATGTGGATGACATACTACTAATCGGAAATGATGTTCGTTGCTGAACTCGGTCAAGGAAGCATTGAATGGCAAGTTTTCAATGAAGGACCTTGGTGAGGCAGTTTACATTTTAGGCATCAAGATCTATAGAGATAGATCGAGGAGGCTGCTCGGCTTGAGCCAAAGCACGTACATAGATAAAGTGTTGAAGCGGTTGGTTCTTGCCTATCTCACATGGTATAAGGCTAAGCGAGACTCAGAGTCCTTCGAGATCTGATGAGGGAAGCAGGATGAGTCGGATTCCATATGCCTCGGCAATTGGATCCATCATGTATGCCATGATATGTACACGGCCTGATGTTGCTTTTGCAATAAGCCTAACAAGTAGATACCAGGCCAACCCAGGTGAAAGTCACTGGGCAGCGGTAAAGACTATTTTGAAGTACCCGAAAAGGACTAAAGAGATGTTCCTAGTTTATGGAGGTGAGGAAAAGCTCATCGTAAGGGGTTACACCAATGCTAGTCTCCAAACCGACAGAGATGATTGTCGATCACAGTCTGGATTCGTGTATGTCATGAACGGAGGAGCAGTGAGCTGGATGAGTTCCAAGCAAGATACGGTGGCCGATTCTACGACAGAAGCCGAATACATTGCGGCTTGTGAAGCTGCAAAGGAAGGTATTTGGATCCGGAACTTTCTAGATGATCTTGGTATTTTCCCAGGCTTGGTAAAACCGTTGGACCTTTATTGTGATAATTCTGGTGCCATCACACAAGCCAAGGAGCCGAGGGATCACCACAATAACAGACACATAGATCAGAAATATCACCTAATATGAAAGATCGTAAAGAATGGCGATGTTGAGTTATGCAAAATTCACACTGATGCAAATGTTGCAGATCTGTTGACTAAGTCGCTTCCACAATCCAAGCACAAGGGGCGCGTTAGAGCTATGGGCATTCGATGTCTATTTGATTGAATCTAGTGCAAGTGGGAGACTGTTGGAGATACGCCCTAGAGGCAATCATGTATGATGATATTTCCTATGTGTTTATCAATAAAGATAGTCCTTGGACATTATCAATGATGTGTATCAGCAAGTACGTGACTTGTTTTTGGGACTATGCATTGTATGATGACTATCCTAAAAGGTCTCTGGTCGAAAGGGCTGTTGGACGCGCAGCCAACTAGACTAGCATATGACACGGTCGATGGCTTGGTCTCACTAGCCATGGAGCATTGTTTGCTAACCGAATAATATGGAATTGGAAGATTCTGGTCGGATTCGACGTAGTCGGATCCGAGGTGAGATAAGGTCTGAGTCGGACAGACCCAACTATGAGACGCAGCGATATGTCATCTGTGAGTCTCTAGTACAACATATGTTCTATGTCCTAAGACCTGAGCAGGCGCATGTACTCGGGATGGTGACAGACTTGCTTTGGGCCAACCAAACGCTACTCCCTGACTGGGTAGTTACAAAGGTAGGTTTCGGGCTTGTCCAAACCCATGCTGCGAGACATGGTCGAGCAAGATGGGATTTGCCCCTCTGATCAGGAGAGATATACTTTCGGCCCCTCGTGTGATCCAACCAGGATAAGCATGGCCATGCGACAAGGATTATGAGATAATCTGGTTTGTGGTCGGCATCACTAGAACAAGAAAGAGGTCGGGCTAGCACAAGGATGACATACTCGCCTTGAGCCCGACAACATATATCGTGTGGCAAAAGGAATGGAAGTATGATGTACAGGTTCGACTAACTAGCTTCATAGTTTGCTTGGTGTTCGGCATGCCTTGCTAGAGGCCGCTACCAACCGTGCAGTTCGGAGCTGAACCGAACTGCGACCAAGCCGGCTTGAACCTAAGGGGTCGCGCGCTTAAGGGAAAGAAACTATGAGGTCGGATCCCGGGACACTCGTCGGATGTGATCCGAGTTGTATTCGGATTGTGGCCGAGTAGACTTATGGGCTTTAGGGTCCGTGCAAGGCCCAAGTGTTGAGCCCGCGACGGACGCCTATATAAAGTGCGGTGTGGCACACTCATGCAGTTGATCGCTTCGGCGCTGTCACTAGGGTTTTCATGTGTTGCGAATAGACACCTCCACTTGCCACCGGTTGTGTGATCGGACCTAGCAGTCTGCCGCACGATGTTCCTCCTGAACGCACAGATACCGTTAGAGGTGGTGCACTTGCGCCGCTTCGGCGAACCTGTACGTGGGAACCGACGACCGGTTGTTGGAGGGAGATCGAACATGGAGGAGACGATCCACGCGGACATGCTGCCCCAACTCTTCTTCCACTGCACGGCACTGCACGTCTAGTGGTAACGAACTGTGATCCATCTCCCATAGCATGTTCTTGGTTGTTCTGCGCGTAGGAAATTTTTAATTTGCAGTCGACGCACCCTACCGTAGATCCCAACAGCAAGTTCATCTCCATAAGCATAATTTCAATTGGCATCATGGCCACAAGCATCAAGTTCATCAAAAAGGGATATTTCAAAAGAATCAACGGGATCATAGCATTTATCATAGCAATCATCCTTTGGTAAGAACGAAGGGGCATTAAATAATGTATGGGATAAAGAGTTACTCTCATTAGAAGGTGGGCACATGTGATCAATCTGCTCTTCCTCCTTTTGTTCTTCGATCTCCTCCTCATCTTTTTCACCCAATGAGCTCACAATTTCATCAATTCCTTCTTCCATAGACTCCTGCAAAATATTAGTCTCTTCTTGGACAACAGAGACTTTCTCAATAAATGCATCACCATCGGAATAGTATTTATAATTATCGTAGCAATATTTAAGGATAGCAAAATTTTCAGGTCTATAATCTGAATCATAAAAATCTTCAAACTTTTGAAACAAATATTCAATTTCATATGCACCCTTGAAAGCAACAAATTCTTCTATTCGTTCCACGTCATAACAATCATATATACCTTTAGCATAAGAAGCCAAAGTTTCAATATCATTAAATTCACATGAATAGGGAAGGTGTGGAACCTCAATCTTAGAGCAACAAGTATCATCATATCTCAAGCATAGATTCCAAGCATACCATTGCAACATTTCAATTTGATCCCATAAAAGTTTTCCCTTTCGAGTCAAGTGATAATCCCTAAAGTATTCACGTTGATCCAATGTTACTCCCATTATCAAGTTGAATGGGGTTTTCTCAGGATTATCAAGGTAGTGCATAATATTTTTCACATAACGAGCATCGAGGGTTTTAGGAGGTTCCCCATCTCCATGAGTAGCAAGTACCACTAATTTTTTTGGTGTTTCGTGTTCCATATCCATAACTAAACATAGAGAACAACTTAGAACATGAAATAAAAACTACTTAGTGATAAAGCAAACAAGCACACACGAGAATATTCACCCCACGCTATTGCTCCCCGGCAACGGCACCAGAAAAAGGTCTTGATAACCCACAAGTATAGGGGATCGTTTGTGGCCTTCTTCGATAAATAAGAGTGTCAAACCCAATGAGGAGCTAAAGGTAGAACAAATATTCCCTCAAGTTCTATCGACCACCGATACAACTCTACGCACACTTGACGTTCTATTTAACGGAAACAAGTATGAAACTATTTTGTAGGAGTGATGCTAGAACTACTTTGCAAGAATAAAACTAGAAGTACTTTGCAAGATGTAGCGACCCGACCTCAGACGGTCAAGTCTCTATGCTTAAGTGTCATCTCTGGATTGGTATGCTGACACACACAGTACTCGAGGATTTATAACAAAGGTAAATCACATGTATAAAGTAACGCTAATACTATTACCTCAATCAAAATAGTGGAAGTAACAACAAAGCTGTGGATTCCCATCAACACCAACGGCAAAGTTGAGTGTAGAAATCGTAACCCTAATGTATCACTTACTCGTCGTAAGATTCCTGCAACGTGAGACGTAGTAGCCATGTAGGTCAGTACATTGAATGTACTGGCAAATTCACACTGTAGAGCAATGCTGAATAATAGCTATCACTACATGCATATTTGGCTGGTGGAGGCTCTAAGTTTAATTTTGCATAAAGGTAATTTTTCCCTACAATAAAGGAATATCTTTATTTAACTACCAAGTTGGTTGAAAATTATTGAGAAGGTTCCTCCAACTCAATCCGAAAATAATAATTATAACCCCTCAAATTAATTAAGTAAAGTGATGAGATCAAACCAATAATTCAAGTACCAGATACTCAAGATGTCCATAAACGGGGACACGGCTAATCATGATTAGTTTATACACTCTGCAGAGGTTTGTGCACTTTTCCCCACAAGACTCGATCTCCTCCGTTGAATTTCTCGCACTACATGTTGTTTGAGAAACGGATGATCGAGGCATAGTCTTTCCGAAGCGTTAACTCTTTACTCTGGGTAGACAGTACCACCTACTTTCCCCCTACATCTGCTAGTCTACCACTAAAAGAGGTCACAGAACATACTCAACTATGCCAGAGCCCATAATGGCTTGTGGCTGCACACAGAAGTTTCTAGCATGAATAATCTTATGATCCCTTTGAGCCTGGGTGGCATTCCATAGGGTGATCACACGGGTACTCCGGGGTCCCCTTGGGCAAGCACTGGGTTCTCCAGGTGCCCGGGCAAACCACTGGGTTTTCCAGGGTGCCCCAATCCACCCAGATGTGTATTAAAGTAGTCGCCTTAAGTTAACCCTTAGATATAAATAACTCTCACATCTTTCATGAATCTCACAAACCAATCCACGTCTACGAGCATAGCATAACAGTATAAGCATAACGTAGTAACACCTAGGGTTTGAATATAAGACAATAGCTTCCTACCTCATCAACTACTTCCCAAATACCCACATGTTAACACATCCTACTCATGCAATGTTTGATGGTGAAACTAATGCATAAAAACTGGGTATGAAAAATATGATCAAAGTGTGAACTTGCCTTGTACTGTTGATGAAGATGATTCGCACTCATAACTCCTGATAGTTCTACTCGTCACACTCCGGTCAATCTATCTTAAGCAAGCAATAGTAACGACACATAAGCAATCATGCAAAGGAATCAAAGAAAAGATCTCAGAAAACTTCGAAAACAAGCAATTAATTCTTGCAACTGAAAACAATTTCTAACAGTACCAAAATTAGGTGAAATTGGCCATATCAGAAAGCTTAGGTCAAGAGCTTCAACTAGCAAAAAGAATCAACTCAAACAGAGTTATAAAACTCGAGCTATGAATAAAAGAAGTTTGAATTCAAATCTGTTTGAAACCAAATTTAAAATTTCAAAAACATGTTTAAGTTGTTTTACGGGATAGAGGAGATCATAACGAAGAAGTGAGCGTTGGTTTCGTTGGATTTGGGTAAACGATCAAAAAGTAGTGATCGTTTGAAGATCAGGGACTAATTTGTAAATAAAATATTCTTGGATGGGTCCCTGGACGAAAACTAAAATAAAAAGAAAAATTCTACCGAATGAACGTTCGCTAGCGAATGCTAACGAATGAAACTGTCCACTGTGAAAAGATAAACAATGAGCATCCACTAATTAACTAGGTTAAATAAGAAAAACCGGGTATAACCAAAAAAACCGAAAGCTGAAAAAAATAAACTGGATCGGACCGGCGGTTTTACCAGTCCATGGCGGATTCGTCGGTGGCGGTGGTTTTCCGGCGGTAGCGGCGTGATCCAGCGACAAGGGCGGCTGCGGCAGCGGGCATGGCTCGGGGCGGTGGTGGATGCGGCGCGGGACTGCAATGGCACCGAGGCGAGTAGGCGGTGGCGCGGGTCGAGCGGGACGGCGGCGCAGGCAGGAAGTGCGGCGGCAGCGCGGTGGTTCGCGAGGTGGCGGCGGCGACTTGGGAGGAGGAGAGGGATCCGGGGGCGGCGCTTATATAGGTGGGCGGGGTGGCTCCGCGGCGTGGAGTAGGGGGCAAGGGGGCGGCGTCCGGCGGAGTCCGCGTCGGGACGGCGGCGGTGTCCAGCGCGCGCGCGAAATAGACGGCGGCGTGCTGGGCCGGCTGGGCCTTCGGCCCAGGTCGGTTCGCAGGGAGTTTATTTAACTGTCAGACAAAAAGAATAAACAAAAATAAATAAAAAAATATTATATAGGCATATAATATATCAAAATTTTCAGAAAAAGATTTTCTACAACATGAACATTTTACTAACGTCAAATAAAATCCACAAAAATTGAAATAAAGCAAAGAGTGCTACAGCTCTAATAAAACCCAATAAAATCATTTTAAAAATACCAAAATGATTTCAAATTTATTTCTCTGCAATTTCTACTGTAATTTATTTCTACCCTATTTTCCATATATTTTATTTTTGGAGAAAAATAATTTGAATAAAAACAACTAACTCCAAATTGAAAATAAATTTAAAATGGACTTTAAATTTGATTCTTTGAAACGTCCAACTCAAATTTCATATGTTTTCAAGAAGTCATTTTATATTCTCTCGTGAAAATCATTCAGTTACTTAACTTTCTGAATTTGAAATATTTCAAAATGAAATTCAAATACTTTCAAAAACCCTTTGTCATTTAATTAAATGGAACTAGTCATTTCATCTTCACTCTAGGGTTTTGTATTTGAAAATAATTTGAATTCATGGAGATCAAAAATGCAAGGTGAAACTTTGGGAAAGTCCTTTTATTCCCTCTCATTTAACTTTCAAAAAGTTTCAAATTTCACTTAGTTTCACACAATCAATCATAACTATCTATTTAATATAACATTCCAAAATTTAGAATTTTGGTATGTTACACAAGATAATAAAAGTTAGGTGTTTAGTAAAAGGGTTTTTGTCAACAAGAAAGTTATCTGTCCCTAGGCAATCTATAACAAGTACCGGTAATCATTCTTGAAATTCTATATGAGGAAGAGGCATGAGCTAACATACTTTCTCTACTTGGATCATATGCACTTATGATTGGAACTCTAGCAAGCATCCGCAACTACCAAAGATCATTAAGGTCGCGAAACCCAACCATAGCATTAAGTATCAAGTCCTCTTTATCCCATATGCCATAGCCCACATACTCGGGTTTAAGCTTCTGTCACTCTCGCAACCCACCATAAGCGAACCATGAACATATTGCAACACCCTACAACGGGTCCCCCTCACGTTTGCGTCATAACTTAGGGCACCGTAGGACAACACCATAAATAAAATATACAATCATACCAACCAAGATCATGATTAACCCATAGGAAAAAATGGATCTACTCAAAGATCATAGGATAACCATGGATCATTGGGAAATAATATATGGAGTTGAGAACCATGTTTAAGTAGAGATTATAGTGGGGAGAAGAGGTGTTACAACGCTGCATAGAGGGGGAGAAAGTTGGTGTTCACGGTAGCAAGATTGTTGATGTAGATCGCCGTCCCGATCATTGCCCCGGCGGCACTTCGGCGCCACCAGAAGCGAGGGGGAGAGAGCCCCGCTCCTTCTTCTTCTTCCTTGCCCCCCTAGATGGGAGGAGGGTTCCCCCTCTGGTCCATGGTCTCCATGGCAGCAGAGGGGCGGGAGCCCCTCCGAGATTGGATCTCCCTCTCTGTTCATTTCTGTTTCGCGTTCCCTAGATTTGGACGAAAGCCATTTCTTATATTCCCGGAAATCCGTAACTCCGATTGTGCTGAGATTTTAACACGATTTTTTCCGGATATAAGCTTCCTTGCACCCAAAGTAGAGCCCCAACCGACGTACGAGGTGAGCACAACCGGCCACCACGTGCCCGGCTCACGGGTCGTGCCCTGGTGTCTTGTGGTGTGTGTGGGTCTCCGTTTGTGGTAATTCCAATTCCCCAAAATAACATATATTCCAAAATAATTCCCCAAAAAAATTTATTGCGTTTGGACTTTGTTTGATATGGATACTCTGCGATACAAAAAACATGCCGAAAATAGGTATTGGCAATGGGCACTGGATAAATAGGGTAGTCCAATAAATCATATAAAAAGTTGCCAAAAGTGTATAAAAGTTGTATAATATTGGCATGAAACAATCAAAAATTATAGATATGACGGAGACATATCACACCACAAGTAGGATGTAATTTCATTGCATAACTATTGACTTTCGCGCTTGCATAGGGAATCACAAACCTTAACACCAATATTCTTACTAAAGCATAATTACTCATCAACATGATTCACATATCACATCATCATATCTCAAAACTATTACATGGAATCAAGTTTATTTTGTCCAATGATATTCATGAAAGTTTTTATTATATCCATCTTGGATATCTATAACTTTGGAGCTAATTTTCATGTGTTGCTTTTGAAAAGCTCAAACAAATATAAGTGAAGATCATGAGCATAATATTTCTTTCTCTCAAATTAATTTAAGTGAAGAAAGAGAGAATTTCTTAAAAAAATACTAACTCTCAAATAAATCTAAGTGAAGCAAGAGAGCATTTCTTCAAGAATACTAAAGGACACCATGATCAAAAAGATATGAGTGAAGCACTAGAGCAATTCCATAGCTCATAAAGATTTAAGTGAAGCATAGAGAGCAATTCTAACAAGTCATGGCATAATTTTGGCTCTCTCAAATAGGTGTGTCCAGCAAGGATTCAAGACTTAAAACACAAAACAAAACAAGCAAAGACTCATATCACACAAGACGCTCCAAGCAAAACTCATAGTATGTGACGAATAAAAATATAGCTTCGAGTAAAATACCGATGGTCGTTAGAAGAAAGAAGGATGCCACTCGGGGCATCCCCAAGCTTAGTTGCTTGCTTCTCTTTGGATAATAGCTTGGGATGCCATGGGCATCCTCAAGCTTAGGCTCTTCTTACTCCTTATTCCTTCATCCATCATAACATCACCCAAAACTTGAAAACTTCAATCACAGAAAACTCAACAAAACCTTCGTGAGATCCGTTAGTATAAGAAAACAAATCACTACTATAAGTGATGTTGCAAACCAATTCATATTTTATTCTTACATTATATCTACAGTAATGGAACTTTTTTTGACAAAAACTCTTTAAAGAAAACTGTCGTAGAATTGTCACGGCAGATGTCCTAGTGAAAGGACTTGTTTGTGGAGCCATCGCAACTAGGAAGCTTAAAGGGGTTGATCGGAACAAAGGACACGAGAGGTTTATACTGGTTCGGCCCCTTACGGTGAAGGTAAAGCCTAGTCCAATTGATGTGGTATTGCTAGGTTTCAATGACCAGGGAGCGAATACGCTATGCTTGGCTCTCGATTTGGTGTTACTTGCCCTAAGCTGCCACCGGGCCATCCCCTTTTATACACGGGTAGACGTCTGGAGGCCTGCAGAGTCCCGGCCGGCTCATACAACATGTCCAGCTCGGTGACTTCTTTTACATGCCTTTCTTTACAAGTCTTAACTATACATGGCGGTTTACAATTACAGGCCTTAAGCCGCCTCTGGGCTTGGGCCTACTACAATTTTTATAATAGCCCATCGCCTTGTATATCCGCTGGGCTTCTTTTAATAACCCGCCAGGAAGATTGACCTGGCCCCTCTTGGGCGGGTCATACCTGGTAGTCATATTCCCAACATTAGGCCCCAGGTTGATTTGAACTTTGTTCTTGTCAATCTCCAACACTTAGACGAAATCCATCTTCTGTTGTTTCGTTAAAAGCCTTGTAACCCGCCATGACGTCATCTTCAGAAAATTTAGAAAACCACCATGACGTCATCTTCAATGGATCTTTATCTTAAGCGTCTTACGAAAATCGAGGCGTCCATTTAGCTGGATAATCATTACTTCCGTCTTCCTCGATTTTCGTGCCTGCCCGTTCACTTATCCCCTTATAAATAGGCACGGCCAGTTCTTCCTCTTTCTTCTTCTTCCTTCCTTCTTCTGGCCACCTCTTTGCCTCTCGAGCTCCGTCGCCGCCGTAGCGCTCACTATTGCCCTCAACGTCGGCTGCTGCATCACCTTGAGCTCGTCCAAAGAAGAGCGACGACTCTTCACAGTAGATATGTATCCGTAAGTTCCTACCTTTCCGCGCACTTAGATATGTATGATGGTTGCGAGGTCATCGGTGTTCTTCGTTGTTCATCACAGACCTTCTTGTAGTTTCTTCTTCGTACCCTCCTTTGATCTAAAAGAAATATAGAACATATGCGGTAGTGGTCTTACATCCATTTTAGATGTTAGCAGATCCCTTTCTCTTATAGAAATGCCTCTTTAGAACTGACAAACTCCACTGCGCTCGTTTTTTAGGTCTAAATTTATTTTTCTTTTCTGAACCATTTTGATCCAGAATAATAGCAACAGCTTGGGAAACTTGTTTGTCTCAACACTTTAGCCAATTCTGTTTATGGCACCCTTCAAATATCTTTAGTCATGGCGGCTTATAACACTGTCTCACTTTTCCTTTATATGTCATTAGCCCTTGCTTAATCCGCCATTACTCGTCTATACTATAATCATGAACCTGTAACTCCACCAATAAATTGAACCAGCAAATTACTTTATTTTCAGCTTGCCCTTTCTTCATCATGCCATCAAATTCGCCAATTGTCTGTAACTGGGTGGCTTCCACAGTTACCGAGGATACCTTGAAAGAATTTTTCACCATTGGATTTTTGTCAGAGAAGAACATTATGTCATATCGTGCTCCTGACCCGGACGAAGAACAACCTCAGCCCAAAGACAGTGAAGTTATCATTTTCACTGATCACATGAACCGGGGCTTCTCACCACCCGGCTCAAAGTTCTTCTGAGACGTTCTGCATTTTTTCAAGCTTCGTCCACAAGACATTGGACCCAACTCTATATCCAATATCTGCAATTTTCAAGTTCTTTGTGAGGTATATCTTCAAGAAGAGCCGGCCGTGGAACTCTTTAGAGAATACTTTTATCTGAACCGCCAGAACGAATGCACCAATGACCTTAGTTTGGAGCTTGGTGGAATCTCAATTCAGCATCGACAGGGCTCCGTCTTTCCCTTAATAGTCTTACCGAGCCATCCTAAAGATTGAAATCAGACCTGGTTCTACTGCCAAGATATGTCACCAGCCAATGAAAAGCCACTGTCGGGTTATCGCACGGAGCGTCTGGATTCCAAGTTTATGCTTCCTGATAAGCTTACTGTTGCTGAACGCAAGAAGCTTATTCCATCTATTAAAAGGATTCAAGCTTTATTGGGGAATGGCTTAACTGGAGTTGACCTGATCTATTGCTGGGTCGCATGGCGGGTCATCCCTCTAAGCCGCTGATCCAAGTTAATGTATGAGTATGGCGGAGGCTCAGATGACTCTCTGCGTTATAGCTCTGTTCAATTGACTGAAGAAGACATTGTTTCAATGTCAACCATCCTTGTGAATGGCAAATACGAGGACTGCAGTAAGGTTGGGTTAAACCCCTTCTGCAAACTTAACCCGGCACCAGAGGTGAAAACCCCTAACCTTTCTTTTTTTGCGTTTTCCTCAGTAGTTTAAATAGTTGCATGACCTTTTAACCTGTATTTATTTACAGGCCAAATCTGACTTTTGGAAGGCCAAGTATGATCATGAAGCTGCCAAGAAGGCTAGAGCCGCCGCCATAGCCGCCAGGAGAATGACCCGGAAGCCCAAGAAGAAGAAGACTGCATCTGACATGTTCCAGCTAGATGATGTTTCTGAGTCGGAGGTAGCCCTTGACTCCCTTGGCCAATTTTTCAACTATCTTATTGACACTGACTATTGCCAGGACGACACGGGGGCCAGCCAGGCCGTGGAGGAAGAGGTAACTATTTCCTCCAACTCAGCCCCTTTGCCGATATAGAAACTTCGACTGGTAACCCGGAAAGTAGGTTTTCGCACCCTTTCGCTTATTTGGACCCTCATTTTCTTTTGAAAAAACAACAACATGAGAGCCGCCGTCAGGCCCGGACTAATGATGATGATGAACCATCTTCCGACTTACAAAAAAACCCTCGAAAACGCCAGAATGAGGTTTCTTTCACTTTTGTCCTTTTTTTATCCATGAATCTATTTCCTTATATTCTTTAACTTCATTTTACCCTTGCAGGAGGTTTCTTGCTCTTCTGGCGACTCATCCCAGACTCAATTTCCGGCTTTCAAGACTGCCCCTGGGTAAGGAAAATCATCTTTCGTCTACATCTTTAAAACTACACAATTGTACTAACTATCTCATAAAAATCTTTCTTAGTTGTCAAGTGAAGTCCAAGAAAGCTAAGGTGATTAAACCGGCAGAAGACCCAAAAAATCATGCACCTGAAGCAGTAACATCAACTCCTCCAGCTCAATCTGAAGCGCCAGAAGATCCGGCTATCCATGCTTAATTGGACCCTCCTGAGCCGTCAGCTGACGACACCATTGTTGATCCATCCACCATCAGACCGTCCGGTTCAGCTAACCCGCCAGCATCTTCTGACCATGACGTTCTGATCACTAGCAGCAGATTTGTTGCGCCAGGTAATCCGACTGTGCTAGCCAAGCATTCTGCCAAACAGGAGGCCTTGGAAAGGCAGAAAGTACAGTTTGATATCTCTCACTATGCTCACCTGAATGTTAGTGACGTGTTGTCCCGCTATCTCAGTCATGTGCATTCCAGCCGTGACTCGGAAATTGAGATGGTCAAGCAATTGCAACTGAAATATGAGGTATGTGCTCCGGTTTATATATACTCTGCCAACCCCAAGTCTTCAGATTATGATGAACCTGAATGATCTGTAGACTTATGATATAGGTTGATACCTTGTCTTTAGATTTTTCCTAAGTCCAACAGATTAGTATAAACTTGCACCTGTATTCCCCAAGGGTCGGCTCAATTTATCATAAATAAGCTGGTACTTAACTTCATAACTCTCTTAAATCAGTCCAAATAAGTAGTGTGATCCGGCTCAACTTAAAAACTTTCTGAATGTCATGCATTAGCCCACAAGTGCCAAGCGTTGTTACTTTGTAAAACACTTGGGACTTGAAGCATAGAAGAGTCATTTTGCATAAAAATTGCTTTGGCAGACACTAGCCCCCAAGTGCCAAGTGGTATTGCGTTTGCAAAGCACGTGGGACTTCACATTTAGTGAAATTTTGACACACGTGTGCATGCTTGTAGACTGCCCTAACTGAATTGGGCTCTCAATTGACGGATGCAAAGACCCGGCTGGTGGATCAAGAGGCAGAGATAAAGACTGCTAACTCCAAACTCCAATTGAGTCTCTCTGAAACTGAAAAAATGAAGACCAGTTTGACTGAGAAGAAGAAATCCTGGGCCGATGAGAAGACCTTGCTGATACAACGTGCCAAGACAGCAGAGGCGGCTCTTGAGGAGGTTACCACGGAGCTCATCGGCTTAAAAAACCGTGTGTCTCAAATGGTCTCCGCCATCTTCGGTAAGTCATTTGTATTAATCACTTATACTTTATTTTGACCAGGAATATAAGCCGTCTGCTGAGCCTTTGTTAAAAAACACTCGCAGGTCCACGAAGTAAGAATCTGAGCCAAGACAGTGTGACAAAACTGAAGGCGGTTTATACCTTGGTGGAGCAATTGTATACTGGCGCTCAATGAGCACTTGCTACTATCTCCCCTGCCAACCAAGGACCCAACCGTTTGAGTGATGTCTTGAAGAAGTTATCGATCTTACCCGCCAGGTTTCAAGAGGTCAAACGATCATGTGCCAGAGCCGGAGCCCTGACTGCCCTGAGCCGCTCCAAAGCCTGGGTGCCGGATTTAGACCCAGTGGACGTGGCTAAGGGGTACCCTACCGTGAAGGAAGACGGGACTCCATTTGAGCAAGATGACTTTATTGCCTGTGTGAGGGGAGTTCGTCCTCAAGCTACCATTCTTGGAGAGGAGACCAACATCGATAAATATCAGCCGGGTTTTGATATGGAGAATAAGAAGATGGCGACTCCCTCTTATAAAGTGACAGATCTTATCCCGCCGGTTTGCCAACACACTTTTGCCTCGGAAGTCGACCCAGTCGGCCTGATTGATGATGAAGCGGAGTTCATTGCTCTGAACGGCTTTGACTGGCCCAATCCCAGTTTCCAACCAGTAGAGGGAGGTTAACCGGCGAGGGGAGAGTCATAACCATCTTTTGGGCTCTCAAAGCCTTGTAATAGGTTAGTTTGAAAACTGCATGCTTTGCCTATGTCATCGTGCATAAAATTTTGCATATGACTCTTTGCCAATGATGTCAATATACATGCAGCACATCCGTGATTATATCTGCAATGTTTTAACTCTGTTCCTGTAAAAATGAAAAGAAAAACTGTCCTAGCGGTTTAGCATCGGACGGGTCAAAACACCCGGTATATGAGTATGAAATTGTCATAGTGGAAAAAACATAACCAGATGTAAGATAAACAAGGCTGTGTTCTTTGAATCTGGACTGCCGGTTTACATGACCCGGATGATGAGGTTGATAACCCAATCTTTTGTAGAAGTCAATATTTCCATATGTCTGATGACTGTTATGCCTTGGCAACTCATTGTCAAATAATCGAGCCGGTTTAATTTGATACCATACTGACAGTTAGATTTGAGATGATAAAAAACAGTAAGACAAAACACTAGGCTTCAGACAATGTAAATCAAAACATTTAAATAGAAACTGGAGGCTTCTGATTCTAATACAACCAGTAAACTGGACCAAAGGGGTTAAGCTAAGATTCGAATACGATCATATAGCTCCCAGTGAATTTGGCGTTGCGCCAATCAAGAGGGTACTGACAGCTATGTTCTCTTTGGTTCAAATACGACCTATGTTGAACAGGAAGCCCCCAAATGACCTTGAGAGGTTTTTAACGACCCTGATTCGAATACGATCCAAGTCGAACCCAAAAGGGGTTAAGCTATGATTCGAATACGATCAAGAAGCCCCCTAGTGAGTTTGGCCTTGAGCCGATCAAGAGGGTTACGACAGCTATGTTCTCTTTGGTTCGAATATGACCTATGTTTGAATAGGAAGCCCCCAAGTGACCATGAGGTTTACGGCTAGATTCGAATACGATCATGAGCCGGACCAAAAGGGTTAAGCTAGATTCAGATACGATCAGCCCCCTTTTGGTCATTTTAAATAATAATGAAAATAATAAAGATATATGATCATTGAAAGGGAAAAGGACAGAGGTCCTGCTTTATTACTTATCATAATATATACAACGTCAAAGTATGTACATGATGAGAGCCGGTGGCTTAAGTATAGTATGGCCGAAGCTGAGCAATGTTCCACGGCCGGCGGGTCTCCTCCTCCGACTTACGTGAGTCTTTGTGCTCTCGAACGTCAATGAGGTAATATGACCCGTTGTTTAAGTTCTTGCTAACCACAAAGGGTCCTTCCCAAGGTGGGGATAGCTTGTGTGCATCAGACAGATCCTGGATGAGCCGGAGCACCAGGTCACCTTCTTGAAAGTTCTGGACTTAACCCGGCGGCTGTGATAACGGCGCAGGTCATGTTGATAAATTTTTGATCGAGCCGCCTCCAAATCTCTCTCCTCATCTAACAAGTCAAGTGCATCCTGTCGGGCTTGTTCATTATCAGCTTCAATGTAAGCCGCCACGCGAGGCGAGTCATGACGATGTCACTAGGCAGAACTGCTTCTGCTCCATAAACCATGAAGAAAGGTGTATAACCTGTAGACCTGTTAGGAGTGGTATTGATACTCCACAGCACCGAGGGTAATTCCTCTACCCAACAACCCGGTGTCCGTTGTAAGGGAACCATAAGCCGGGGCTTGAGACCTTTTAGGATTTCCTGATTTGCTCTATCAGCTTGACCATTGGATTGGGGGTGAGCTACTCACGAAACATCAAGCCGGATATGCTCACGTTGACAAAACTCCTCCATAGCACCTTTGGACAGATTAGTGCCATTGTTAGTTATAATGCTGTGTGGAAAACCAAAGCGAAAGATCACCTTTTTCATGAACTGAACCGCCATGGCTGCATCACACTTGCTCACTGGCTCTGCCTCAACCCATTTCATCAATTTGTCAACTGCCACCAAAAGATGTGTCTTTTTATCCTTGGATCTTTTGAAAGGTCCAACCATATCAAGCCCCCAAACCGCAAACGGCCAAGTGATTGAAATCACCCGCAGTTCTTGAGCCGGTACGTGTGCTCGTCGTGCAAACTTTTGACATCCATCGCACCTACTGACCAGATCCTCTGTATCAGCATGAGCCATTAACCAATAAAAGCCATGACGAAAAGCTTTGGACACTAGAGATTTTGAGCCAGCATGATGGCCACAATCTCCCTCATGGATCTCACGAAGAATCTCTTGACCTTCTTCGGGAGAGACACATCGCTGAAATGCCCTAGTGACACTACGATGATATAATTCACCATTGGAAATTGTCATTGACTTAGACCGCCGGGCTATCTGTCTTGCCAAGGTCCCATCCTCTGGCAACTCTCCCCGGGTCATGTAAGCCAAATATGGCACTGTCCAATCTGGTATGACATGAAGAGCCGCCACCAACCGGGCCTCCGGGTCAGGAACGGCCAAGTCTTCTTCTGTAGGCAACTTGACAGAAGGGTTATGTAAAACATTTAAAAAGGTGTTAGGTGGCACCGGCTTACGCTGCGATCCCAACCGGCTTAAGGCATTCGCCTCTTCGTTCTTTCTGCGACCAATGTGTTCCACCTGATACCCCTTGAAGTGTCCAGCCACAGCGTCCACCTCTCGACGATAAGCCGCCATTAGAGGGTCCTTGGAATCCCACTTGCCTGACACCTGCTGAGCCACCAAATCTGAGTTGCCAAGGCACCGTACCCGGCTTAAACTCATCTTTTTAGCCATTCGAAGACCATGGAGCAAGGCCTCATATTCTGCTACATTGTTAGTACAAGGAAACATCAATCACAACACATAACAAAACTTGTCACCTCGAGGAGAAGTTAAAACAAATCCATCCCGCGAGCCTTCCAACTGTCTGGACCCATCAAAATGAATCGTCCAATATGTGTTGTCTGGCTTTTCTTCAGGTGTCTGCAACTCCGTCCAATCGTTAATGAAATCGACCAGCGCTTGAGATTTGATCACAGTACGTGGCACATACTTTAAGCCATGAGACCCAAGTTCAATGGCCCACTTGGCGACTCGTCCTGTGGCTTCTCTATTTTGAATAATATCTCCTAACGGAGCAGAGCTAACCATAGTGATAGGGTGACCCTAAAAGTAATGCTTGAGCATCCGGCTTGCCATGAACACCCCATCAACAAGCTTCTGCCAATGTGGATACCTTTGGTTAGATTCAATAAGCACCTCACTGATGTAGTAAACCGGTCATTGAACCGGATGTTCCTTGCCAACCACCTTGCGTTCCACAACAATGGCCACACTGATGGCACATGAGTTAGCAGCCACATATAACAACAATGGTTCCTTCTCAATGGGAGCAGCAAGAATCGGCGGCTCAGTGAGCTGTCTCTTCATATCTTCAAAAGCAGAGTTAGCAGCGTCACTCTAGACAAAATCATCTGTCTTTTTCACCATTTGATACAATGGCATAGCCTTCTCGCCCAGCTTGCTTATAAACCGGCTTAAAGCCGCGACACGGCCCGCCAGCCGCTGAACGTCATTGATGCACGCCAGTTTAGCCAAAGATGTAATTGCTTTTATTTTCTCCGGGTTAGCCTCAATGCCTCTGTTAGACACCAAAAAACCCAAGAGCTTGCCAGCTGGGACTCCAAAAACACACTTGGCCGGGTTAAGCATCATCTTGTAGACCCGGAGGTTATCAAAGGTTTCCTTCAGATCGGCTACCAAGGTTTCCTTTTCTCTGGACTTCACCACTATATCATGCACATAAGCATGAACATTACGCCCAATCTGCTTATGAAGGCAATTCTGTACACACCGCTCATAAGTCGCCTGGGCACTCTTAAGCCCAAAAGGCACAGATACATAGCAGAAGGCTCCAAACGGAGTCATGAAAGTTGTCTTCTCCTGGTCCTTAACTGCCATATTGATCTGATGATAACCAGAGTAAGAATCCAAAAAACACAAACGCTCACAACCCGCCGTAGCATCAATGATTTGATCGGTACGAGGGAGAGCAAAAGGGTTAGCTGGACAAGCCTTGTTTAAATCTGTGTAATCCACACACATGTGCCAAGTGTCGTTCTTTTTAAGCACAAGCACCAGGTTAGCCAACCACTCTGGGTGAAAAACTTCAACAATGAACCCAACCGCCAAGAGCCGGGCCACCTCTTCTCCGATAGCCTTGCGCCTTTCCTCGTTGAACCACCGAAGAAATTGTCGAACCGGCTTAAACTTTGGATTAATATTGAGAGTGTGCTCAGCGAGTTCTCTCGGTACACCCGACATGTCTGAAGGCTTCCATGCAAAGATGTCCCGGTTCTCACGGATGAACTCGATGAGCGCGCTTTCCTATTTTGGGTCCAAATTAGCACTGATAATGAACTGTCTGGATGAGTCGCCAGGCACAAAATCAATCATCTTGGTGTCATCAGCTGACTTGAATTTCAATGCTGGCTCATGCTCCGGAGTTGTCTTCTTCAAAGATGCCATGTCTGCCGGGTCAACATTATCCTTATAAAACTTCAATTCCTCTGTTGCACAAATAGACTCGGCATAAGCGGCATCACCTTCTTCACATTCCAAGGCTATTTTCCGGCTTCCATGTACCATGATAGTGCCTTTATGACCCGGCATTTTGAGCTGTAGGTAGACATAACATGGCCGAGCCATGAACCTAGCATAAGCCGGCCGTCCAAACAGAGCGTGATACGGGCTTTTGATCTTAACCACCTCGAAAGTTAACTTCTCAGCCCTAGAATCATACTCATCACCAAAGGCTACTTCCAGTTCCATCTTACCAACTGGGTACGCCGAATTACCAGGCACTACCCCATGAAAAACAGTGTTGGATGTTTTAAGACTCTTATCAGTTAACCCCATGCGATGGAACGTCTCATAATAGAGGATGTTGATGCTACTGCCTCCGTCCATGAGCACTTTAGTGAACTTATATCCACCAACTTGAGGCGCCACCACCAAAGCCCGATGACCCGGATTATCAACCCGGGGCGAGTGATCCTCCCTACTCCACACAATAGGCTATTCAGACCATCTCAAATAACGCAGAACCATCGGCTCAACAGCATTTACAGCCCTCTTATGAAGCTTCTGATCCCTCTTGCACAAACTGGTGGTAAACGCGTGGTACTGCCCACTATTCAGCTGTTTTGGGTTGCTCTGATACCCGGACTGTTGCTGCTATTGCTGATTGCCCTGGACGGGTTGCTCATTATAGCCGCCTTGACTACCTGGATGGCCCTGGCCATGAAAACCGCCACCGCTTGAACCGGCGCCCGGGCCATGAAAACCGCCACCACCTAACGAGCCGGGAACCGCCCAGGGGTCCGTGGTTACCATCGAATATGTTAGAATTCTTAAAAGCCTTCATGATCGTACAGTCTTTCCACAGATGGGTAGCTGGCTTCTCCCGGGTGCCGTGTCTTGGACAAGGTTCGTTTAGCAGCTGCTCAAGGGTGGGACCTGACCCGCCAGACCGAGGAGGTGGTCTCCCCTTGCGTCGTTGATTGTTGCCCTGTGCGCTGGCGTTAGCCACAAACTCCAGACTCCAGCCTTACGTTTATTACCTCCTTGATTCGCCGGGTTGTGCTGGTGACCTTTGCCATTGCCGTTCTTCTTTCCCTTCCCTGTCTTCTCTTCGTCAGACGCGGGGTCCTTGGTACTGTCAGAATCGGCGTACTTGATGAGAGCCGCCATCAGCTGGCCCATGTCATTACAGTCACGCTTGAGCCGCCCCAGTTTCTATTTCAGAGGTTCAAAACGGCAATTTTTCTCCAACATTAAGACCGCGGAGCCGGCATCCATCTTATCAGATGAATGTATTATTTCCTTGACCCGGCGCACCCAATGGGTCGTGGATTCGCCTTCCTCTTGCTTGCAGTTAGTCAAGTCCACGATCGACATGGGTTGTTTACAGGTATCTTTAAAGTTCTGAATGAACCGGGCCTTTAACTCTGCCCATGAGCCGATGGAGTTGGGCGGCAGCCCCTTTAACCAAGTACGAGTTGTTCCATCCAACATCATGTTGAAGTATTTGGCCATTGCTGCGTCACTGACCTCTAATAACTCCATGGCCATCTCGTAACTTTCAATCCATGCTCCGGGTTGCAGGCTGGCTATGTAATTGGGCACCTTACGAGGCCCCTTAAAATCCTTTGGCAAATGCTCATTACGCAGAGACGGCACAAGACAAGGGACGCATCCTGTCCTGGTGGCCACCCCAGCCTCAATAGAGGTCGCTGGATAAACCGAGAAAGCTTGCTGAGCCGCCTGCTCAGCCGCCTGCTGAATCGCCCGTTCAGCCTCTTGACGAATCCTCTCCTGGTCCGCCAAGTTAAGGGCTCCGCCCGGTGCTGGGTCATGCCCGCGTGGCTGGTTACGACGCTGGGCGTTGCTCAACATGGCCGGTGAGTCATATGCCTGCTATAGCTTGGGCTCTGGCTTGGTCGAGGGGTTGAATGGATTCTATCCCGACTGTAAGAATACGCATCCTGCTGTGCCAGAGCTGTCTGAAGAAGTTCTCTGACCCTTCGTGTTTTGATTACCGTCGGAGAGTCACCTTCCATTGGGAGAGCCGCCAAACGAGCCGATGCAGCAATTAAATTCTCCAAAGGGTTAGAGAAGTGACTCGGTGGTATTGGTGTGTAGTGAGGCGAAGCAGTATTCACACGTGGCAGCTCCATGGCCCGCAGTTGAACCGGCGCCCCAGCCCCGGGTGTTATGATCTGGTTTGCCTCCGGCGGGTTACTGGGACCAGCCCCGGGTGTGTGAAAAAGGTTCCTAGGATCATAAGTCAGAGGCAGACGTGATTGAGCCTTCTGGTGCCTTCTCCTCATGACCTCGTTTGACGCGTTCAGATCCACCGAGAGCCGGAAAGTCTCCGCTTGAAGCTGCTGAGCACGTGCATCCAGAGCCGCCCATTCTGCGGCCATCCTAACATCTTCCGCCACTAGATTTTCCTTGGCCTGCTCTACCTCTCTGCGTAGCCATGCTACTTCTACTTCATGTCGAGCCTTATCCACCGGCTCAACCACAACAGTCAACAGGGCCATCATCCTATCCATGAGGTCCATTAATACCTGAGCCGGTGGGCGCACGGGGTCTCCTGACCCGGCCGCTGCTGACCCGGTGGTTATGGCTGCCGCAGCCGTAGAATTCTGACCAGGTTGAGTGCCAGCCATGAAGACTCCGGCTCGATTCGGCGGCTCAGTGGGGTCTGGAATACTGCTGCCATCGGAACAGCCCCCAAGCCCGCCATCTTGTAACTGATACAAAGAATATGTTTTTCCCGTGGACGACTCACCGTCAGAACAAACGGCCGTCTCACCACCGTCCACCGATCCTTCAGAAAATTCCCCTCCATGGATGCAACCCACGAAGGCACGCCTCATGGCGGGTTGAGCCCGGGCGGATCTAGCGCGATGAGCCGTCTCGACGAGGTTGGTGCAGACGTCCGACTCAGGGCCCGGCTTGCCGATCTGGCCGATGAAGACTTGGATTCCACCGAAGGGGACCCGGTATCTGTACTCTATTGAGCCGGCGTCGGGGCCCCATCCTTCGTCATCGATGTAGAGCTTGCCGCGACGACTCTTGGTCATCCGCCCACACCGTATCCCTTGAGCCCTTCGAAGTTGCCCTTCAAGAACTCAAATCCACCATGCGCTGGCCCCACGGTGGGCGCCAACTATCGTGGAATTGTCACGGCAGATGTCCTAGTGAAAGAACTTAGTCGTGGAGCCATCGCAACTAGGAAGCTTAAAGGGGTTAATCGGGACAAAGGACACGAAAGGTTTATACTGGTTCGGCCCCTAGTGGTGAAGGTAAAGCCTAGTCTAGTCGATGTGGTATTGCTAGGTTTCGATGACCAAGGAGCGAAATACGCTAGCTTGGCTTCTCGATCTGTTGTTTCTTACCCTAAGCCGCCACCGGGTCGTCTCCTTATATACACGGGTTGACGCCTGGCGGCCTACAGAGTCCCGGCCGGCTCATATAACGTGTCCGGCTCGGTGACTTCCTTTACATGCCTTTCTTTACAAGTCTTTCTTACCATGGCGGTTTACAATCACGGGCCTCAAGCCGCCTCTGGGCTTGGGCCTACTACAAGTTTTATAATAGCCCATCGCCTTGTATATTCGCTAGGCTTCTTTTAATAACCCGCCAGGAAGATTGACCCGGCCCCTCTTGGGCGGGTCATACCTGGTAGTCATATTCCCAACAAAAGCCATAGAATCATCAAAACAAGCACACAACGCAAAGAAAACAGAATCTTTCAAAAACAGAACTGTCTGTAGCAATCTGGGTATTTTGAATACTTATGTAACTCTAAAAATTCTGAAAACTAAGGATGACCTGAGAAATTTGTATATTAATCTTCTTCAGAAATAATTGGTATTTTATCACGCTTTTGTTAAAAATGAAAATTATTTTTGTGAGCGTGAAAGTTTCTGTTTTCAGCAAGATCAAATCAACTATCACCCAAGACGATCCTAAAGGCTTTACTTGGCACAAACACTAATTAAAACACAAAAAACACAATCATAACAGTAGCATAATTGTGCCAACACTCAAGAACAGGAAGCAAAAAGAAAAAATATATTTTTATTCATTGGGTTGCCTACCAACAAACGCTATTTTTTCACGCCCTAGCTAGGCATAAAGCAAGGATCTAAGTTTTGTTATCTTTGTTTCTATATCCATAAGATGCCCTCATGATTTATTTTCATATGGTGGCCTAATTCTTTTTCTAAGGAAGTGTTCCATACCTTCCTTAGTGGAAATTGGAACTTAATATTGCCTTCTTTCATATCAATTACGGCACCGATAGTGCGTAAAAACAGTCTACCAAAAATAATTAGACAAGACGGATTACAATCAGTATCAAGAACAATAAAATCTATGGGCACATAATTCCTATTTGCAAGAATAAGAACATCATTAATTCTTCCCATAGGCTTTTTAATAGTAGAATCCGCCAAGTGCAAATTTAAAGAACACTCTTCAATATCAGTAAGGCCAAGCACATCACATAAAGATTTCGAAATTGTAGAAACACTAGCACCCAAGTCACATAAAGCAAAACACTCATAATTTTTAATCTTGACTTTGATAGTAGGTTCCCACTCATCATGCAATTTTCTAGGAATCAGAACTTCTAATTCCAATTTTTCTTCCAAAGCTTACATCAAAGCATCAACAATATTTTTAGTAAATGATTTATTTCGTTCATAAGTATGGGGTGAATTCATCATAGACTCCAACAAATAAATACAATCAATCAAAGAGCAACTACATAATTAAAGTCTTTGTAATCCAAAAGAGTGGGCACATCACTAGTTAAAGTTTTGGCCTCTTCAAACCCACTTTTATCAATTTTCTCAACAAGATTTTCACCCTCCAAATTATCGGGACGCCTTCTAGCTAAAGTTGACTCTTCTCCAGTCCCTTTTTCATCAATCATAATTTTACTAAACAAGGAATCAATAGAAGAAACACCAATCATTTTAAGATCTTCATCACTTTTATGAAAGCAATCACTAGAAAATGTTTTTTTCTAAAAATTCTCTTCTAACTCTAAGCATAGAGGTTCTTTTCTTACTTTCATCCATAGAAATATACAGAGCTTTAATTGATTCCTCAATCTTAGGCACAAAAATTTTCATCTTCATATTTTCTACATCATGAGAAATTCTATCAACACTTCTAGACAAATCATCAATCTTATTCAACTTTTCTTCCATTGTACTATTGAAAACTTTTTGAGTGTTGATAAACTCTTTAGTATTATTCTCCAGACCAGAGGTGTTCCTATTATTATTATAAGAAGGATTTCCATAGGAATTACCATAATTATTAGAGGAATTAGTAGGAAAAGGCCTAGGATTTAAATTACCTCTATAAGCATTGTTATTGAAATTGTTTCGCGAGATAAAATTCACATCTATGGAATCACTATTTTTCTCAATCAAGGTAGACAAAGGTACATCACTAAAATCATTAGGAGCACTTTTACTAGCAACCAATTTCATAAGAGCATCAACTTTTTCACTCAAAGAAGAAATTTCTTCAACCGAATTAACCTTTTTACTAGTAGGAGCTCTTTCGGTATGCCATTGTGAATAATTCGCCTTAATATTATCAAGCAATTTGGTGGCTTCACCCAAATTAATTTCCATAAAAGTACCACCCGCGATGGAATCTAAAAGATTACGAGAAACAAAATTCAACCCCGCATTAAAAATTTGTATGATCATCCAAAGATTTAACCCATGAGTTGGGCAATTCCTTATCATCATTTTTATCCTTTCCCAAGATTGTGCAACATGTACTTGTTCAAGTTGCTTGAAATTCAGGATCTGGGTTCTAAGGGAAATAATTTTTGTGGGTGGAAAATACTTAGTAATGAAAGCATCTTTGCACTTATTCCAAGAATCAATACTATGGCGGGGCAACGAAGAAAACCAAATTTTTCCATGATCTCGCAAAGAAAACGGAAATAATTTCAACTTCACAACATCATTGTCCACATCTTTTTTCTTTTTCATATCGCATAATTCCATGAATGTGTTAAGATGGGATGTGGCATCCTCATTAGGAGTACCGGAAAATTGATCTTTCATAACAAGATTCAGCAAAGCGATATTGATATCACAGGACTCCGCACTAGTGGCGGGAGGAGCAATCGGAGTGCCAATAAAATCAATGTTGTTGGTATTGGAGAAATCACACAACTTGGTGTTCTCTTGAGTCATTGTGACTACGCAACAATATTGCACTCAAAAACAAACCCGACAAGAAAACGACGAATGAAAAAGAGGGCGAATAAAATGACAAATTGTTGTGAAGTGGGGGGGGGGGGAGGAAAACGATATGCAAATGACAAATAATGTAAATTGTGAGGAGATGAGATTTGTGATTAGGAACCTGGTAGATGTTGATGATGTCTCCTCGAAGACGGTGCCAGAAATTCCTTTTGATGTCTGCTAGAACTCTGTCGGTATTTCCCCAAAGAGGAAGGGATGATGGAGCACAACGATGGTAGGTATTTCCCCCAGTGATGAGACCAAGGTTACCGAACCATTAGGAGAACCAAGAAACACTACGTAAATAACACCTGCACACAAATAACAACTACTCGCAACCCGACGTGTAAAAGGGGTTGTCAATCCCTTTCGGGTAACGGCGCCAGAAATTGGCAAATGGATGTGATAAAAATATGATAGATGGGATAAATAGATCTCGACTAAAATAAATTGCAACAAGGTATTTTTGTATTTTTGGTTTAATTGATCTTAAAATAAAAGCAAAGGAAAATAGACCGCAAAGGCAAATATATTAAGGAAGAGACTCGTGGGCCGTACTTTGCACTAGTGGCTTCTCTCAAGAAAAATAGCAAACGCTGGGTGAACAAATTACTGTTGGGCAATTGATAGAACTTCAAATAATCATGATGATATCCAGGAAATGATCATTATATAGGCATCATGTCCAAGATTAGTAGACCGACTCCTGCCTGCATCTACTACTATTACTCCACACATCGACCACTATCCAGCATGCATCTAGTGTATTAAGTTCATGGAGAAACGGAGTAATGCAATAAGAAAGATGACATGATGTAGACAAGATCTATTTATGTAGAAATAGACCCCATCTTGTTATCCCTAATGGCAACGATTCATATGTGTCGGTTCCCCTTCTCTCACTGGGATCAAGCACCGTAACATCGAACCCATCAATAATCACCTCTTCCCATTGCAAGATAAATAGATCAAGTTGGCCGAACAAAACCCAAATATCGGAGAAGAAATACGAGGCTATAATCTATCATGCATATAAGACATCAAATAAGACTCGAATAACTTTCATGGATAAAAAGAGATAGATTTGATCATAAACTCAAAGTTCATCGGATCCCAACAAACACACCGCAAAAGAATTACATCATATGGATCTCCAAGAGACCATTGTATTGAAAATCAAACGAGATAGAGGAAGCCATCTAGCTACTAACTACGGACCCGAAGGTCTACAAAAGACTACTCACGCATCATCAGAGAGGAACCAATGGACATGATGAACCCCTCCGTGATGGTGTCTAGATTGGATCTGGTGTTTCTGGAACTTGCGGCGGCTGGAATTGATTTTCGTCGACTCCCCTATGGTTTTTGGAATATTGGGGTATCTATAGAGTAAAGAGGCAGTCCGGGGGGCACCCAAGGTGGGCACAACCCACCAAGGCACACCGGGGCCTCCAAGAGCGCCTTGGTGGGTTGTGCTCCCCTCGGAGCACCCCCCAAGGTGCTTCTCTGGCCCATTGGATGTCTTCTGGTCCAAAAAAATCCACAAAAAGTTTTCACTGCATTTGGACTCTATTTGATATTGATTACCTTCGATGTAAAAAACATGCAAACAACAGCACTTGGCACTTGGCACTATGTCAATAGGTTAGTACCAAAAAAGATATAAAATGACTATAAAACATCCAAGAATGATAATATAATAGCATGGAACAATCGACAATTATATATACGTTGGAGACGTATGTAACATCCCAAATTTTCAATTTGGAATGTTATACATTAGATCATCATTGCATATTATATTTTATTTGCGTTTGGTTTTGATCCTAGAATTTCTACGCAACTCAAGGACCCACGGAGAGAGTTGGGGAATTCATTATTTTCATATTTGAGTTTCCTCAAATTTTGAGAATAGGATCATTTGATTTTATTTATTTTATCATCAATTATTTCTATTACAAAAATATGAGAGAGGGAATAAAATGACTTTCCCAAAATAAAGAAATATTGAGGATTTAATAATAAAATCAAATAAGATTTTAATTCGGAGTTTTTCGTTATTTTATTTGAATTTAGGAAAAATGTGCGTTTTTCAAAATTGTATTTAGGCCCCAAATAAATGTTCACCTTGTGCGGCTTGATTTTAGAAGCCCGGCAAAATTTATTTCGGGATTTTTGGAGTCCGTTCAGTATTTCTTTTTATTTTTCTTCTGCGTGTAATTATTTAAAAAAAACAAACCGACCTAGGGCCGTGTCCGACTAGGACTCCCGGCCCGCTAGGCTATATAAGCCGGGGAGAGGCCCAGCCGAAGCTAACCCTAGCCGCCCCAGCCCCCGAGCCGCCCCAGCGCCGCCTCGCCGCGCCGCCGCCGCCGCCGAGGTTCGTCGCCTCGTTTTCCGCGCCGGTTTTTTTATTTTTTTATTTTTTTCCCGAAAAACCGTTCGGTTTTTCCGTTGGTTTTTCGTTGGTTTTTTTAGATTCGGTTTGATTTTAAATAGATCGGTTTTTCCGGTTTATTTAAATAGCGAGCGTTGGTCCATCCGTTCGTTCTAGCGAACGTTCGTCGTTTTTCTTTTTCTCGGATTTAATCCACGATTTTTCTGATCGCGATTCCTGATCCGATTTTCTTTTTAGTATAACTTTTCGCTCATTTATCAGAATCAGGCGATTCAAGCGCCTAGTATTTCGTCTCGAAACCCTCTATCTGTTTAATCAACTCAAACAAGTTTTTGCTACTGTAAAAATTGCCTTAGATTCAGATTAGTAGAACGAAGTTGTTTTCTTTCGCCGTTTGACTTCCGTTGCTTCGTTCGATTTGATTCTTTTTGCAAACCGGAGTTCTTAAGTTGAACCTTCTGGTTAGATCTCTTATTTGAGTTTACATATGCATTAGATGAGTACTTATTGTATGCTTGTTTGTTTGTTTGCGATAGAGTACCCGGAGTGCGTCGCTTGTTACTTCGAATCGCTAGGTTTCCCGGATCATCAGCAAGGCAAGTAACACTTTGATCATTCCTTTCCTACTACCCAGTTTTACTGCATTAGATCAATCCTCACACATTGCATGATTAGGATCTAATTAAATTGTGGGATGGGAAGTAGTTGAGGTAGTACCTATTACCTGTTTATTATCAAACCTTTGGGAGTTACTTCTACGTTTGCTTATTATGCCATGCTATGCTAGTAGACGTGGATTGGGTGAGTGATATCCATGACAGATTTGAGTTTGTTAATTAATGGTTTATCTAAGGTGGCAACTTAAACACACATCTGGGTGGATTGAGGCATCTAGGTATTCCAGCGATTGCCTGTTTTCTTTTGGACCGCCACCCAGGCTCAAAGGGATCATGAGACTATTCATACTAGAAACTTCCGTGTGCAGCCACAAGCTATTATGGGCTCTAGCATAGTTGACTAAGTCGTGCGAACTCTTACAGTGGTAGACTAGCAGATGTAGGGGATGTAGGTGGTACGGCCTACCCGATCGTAAGGTGCTAGCGCTTCTGAAAGACTATGTCTCGGTCATCCGTCTTCTCAAACACCATTTAGTGCGAGAAACCAAAAGGTGGCGATTGAGTCTTGTGGGGAAAAGTGCGCAAACCTCTGCAGAGTGTAACAAACTAATCATGGTTAGCCGTGTCCCCGGTTATGGACATCTTGAGTATCTAGTACCTGGATTATCATGTGAATCTCAACATGTTACTCTAAATTAATTTTGTTGGGTTTTGTTTAATGATGATGCTTAATTGGGATTGAGAATGCTGTCAACCATTCTCAATGTTTAACAACCACCATGATAGTAATTAAATTTATTGCTTTGAAGTAGGGGAAAATTGGCTTTACGCAAAACTGTAATCATAGAGCTTTCCACCAGCCAAATATGCATATAGTATAGCTGTTTCATTCCATTATTCTCTATGTGTTACCTTGCCAGCATATTCCATGTGCTGACCCATTTCGGGCTGCAACGTTAATGTTGCAGACTTTTCAGACGATGATTAAGGAGTTTTTAGGTCGTGGTTCTATACTCAGTGATGCCGTTGGAGTTGATGGACTCACTTATCTTCCAAGCCTTCCGCTATTATCGTTATTAGATGGCCTTAAGTCATATTTACTGTAATAAGTTCTCTGCGGAGACACTCGATGTAATAAGTGTATGATTGCTACTCTGTTATAAATCCTCTGAATACTGTGTGGTGTCAGCATTACTGATCCAGGGATGACACCGGAGCACAGAGATCAGACTGTTTGAGGTCTGGTCACTACAACGTATCACAGGCCGGCACTGCACATGTCATGGGGTAGCGCGGCTCGATCGGGAGGCCGACGTTATGGTTGTCGTCCTCGGCGAGGTCTGCCTACTGATGTCGCTTGAAGCTACGTCGGTATTTCCCCAAAGAGGAAGTGATGGTGTAGCACAGCGGCGGTAGGTATTTCCCTCATATATGAAACCAAGGTTATCAAACTAGTAGGAGAACCAAGCAACACAACGTAAACAGCCCCTGCGCATAGATAACAAATCCTCGCAACCCGACGTGTTAAAGGGGTTGTCAATCCCTTTCGGGTAACGGTGCCAGAAATTGGTGCGTGACGGTAAAAAGGTTGTAATAGATTGGATAATTAGACCGCAAATAAAATAAAGTGCAGCAAAGTATTTTTGGGTTTTGGATTAATAGATCTGAAAATAAAATCAAATAAAAATAGATCGCAAAGGCAAATAATGAGAAAGAGACCCGGGGGCCGTAGGTTTCAACAATGGCTTCTCTCAAAAAATTAGCAAACGGTGGGTATACAAATTACTGTTGAGAAATTGATAGAACTTGAAATAATCATGACGATATCCAGGCAATGATCATTATATAGGCATCATGTCCAAGATTAGTAGACCGACTCCTGCCTGCATCTACTACTATTACTCCACACATCGACCGCTATCCAGCATGCATCTATTGTATTAAGTTCATGGAGAAACAGAGTAATGCAATAAGAACGATGACATGATGTAGACAAGATCTATCTATGTAGAGATAGACCCCATTGTTTTATCCTTAGTAGCAATGATACATATGTGTCGTTTCCCTTTCTGTCACTGGAATCAAGCACCATAAGATCGAACCCACTACAAAGCACCTCTTCCCATTGCAAGATAAATAGATCAAGTTGGCCAAACAAAACCCAAATATCAGAGATGAAATACGAGGCTATAAGTAATCATGCATAAAAGAGATCGAAGAAATTCAAATACTTTCATGGATATAAAAAGATATAACTGATCATAAACTCGAAGTTCATCAGATCCCAACAAACACACCGCAAAAGATTTACATCATATGGATCTACAAGAGACCATTGTATTGAGAATCAAGAGAGATAGAGAGATGAAGCCATCTAGCTACTAACTACAGACCCAAAGGTCTACAAAGTGCTACTCACGCATCATCGGAGAGGCACCAATGGAGGTGGTGAACCCCATCCGAGATGGTGTCTAGATTGGATCTGGTGGTTCTAGACTCCGCGGGGCTGGATGAATATTTCGTCGATGCCTCTAAGGTTCTGGGATTTTTGGGGTATTTATAGAGCAAAGAGGTGGTCCGGGGGGCACCCGAGGTGGGCACAACCCACCAGGGCGCGCCTAGGCCTCCTGGCCTGCCCTGGTGGGTTGTGCCTCCCTCGAGGCACCCCCAGGCGCAGCCAGAGCCCGTTGTGTTCCTTTTGGCCCATAAAAATTCTCCGTAAAGTTTCGTGGCATTTGGACTCCATCTAATATTGATTTTCTGCAATGTAAAAAACACGGAAAAAATAGGAACTGGCACTTGGCACTATGTCAATAGGTTAGTACCAAAAATGATATAAAATGACTATAAAACATCCAAGATTGATAATATAACTGCATGGAACAATCAAAAATTATAGATACGTTGGAGACGTATCAACGTCCCCAAGCTTAACTCCTACTCGTCCTCGAGTAGGTAAGTGATAAAACAGAATTTTTGATGTGGAATGCTGCCTATCATGTCATATCATATTCTTTTCTTTATTGCATGGACAATTGGACTTTTATGTGATTCAAAGCAATAGTCTAGTTTTGACATAATAATTTAGATACTCAAGAATATCAACAAGCAACCATGTCTTTCAAAATATCAATGCTAAAATAAGTTATCCCTAGCCCATCATGCTCAACCATTGATCCATTCATGAAACACATTCGAATATTAGCTATACCCACTACTTAAGTACGATCATATTGCCTCGTAGTTGGTGATTTTATAAGAGAAGATGGAGACTCAAATTTAAAATAAAATTTTCATAAAGTAAAAGAAATGCCCTTCGCAAAGGGAAGTAGGGATTTGTAGAGGTGCCAGAGCTCAAAGAGAAAAACCTAGAGATAAAAACATTTTGAGAGATGTACCCATCCCACCAACAAAAACGACTTAGAGTTCCCAATACTTTCCATGCTTAGATATATCATAGGCAGTTCCCCAATAGAAAATAAAGTTTATTCCTTTTTCCACCATACTTTCACTTTCCATGGCTAACCGTATCCACAGGTGCCCTCCATACCAACACTTTCCAAGGAATTTATTATTTGACAACCTAAAGTAAATTCATTTTTTTCATTTCGGTACTAGGCATCCCTAATATCTTTGCCTTACTCTCGTGCAATAACAAGTGAATAAACACTCATCTTGAGAATAACACATCTAGCATGGAAAATATTAGGCACCCCTCACCGCTCCGTGAGCGAAACGAACACACAAAAGAGAAGTTTATTTTTGAAAATTAGAGATGGCACATGCAAATTTGCTTAGAACGGCAAAAAGAATACCGCATATAGGTAGGTATAGTAGACTCATGTGGCAAAACTGGTTTAGAGGTTTTTGGATGCACAAGTGGTGATCATACTTGGTGCAAAATGAAGGCTAGCAATAGATTGAGAAGCGACCAACCAAGAAACAGGTAATCTCATAAGCAAGCATTAAGCATAAATAACACGGAATAATGCACCACAAGTAGGATATAATTTCATTGCATGACTGTTGACTTTCGTACTTGCATAGGGAATCACAAACCTTAACACCAATATTCTTACTAAAGCATAATTACTCATCAAGATGACTCACATATCACATCATCATATCTCAAAACTATTACTAAGAATCAAGTTTATTTTGTCCAATGATCTTCATGAAAGTTTTTATTATATCCTTCTTGGATATATATATCACTTTGGGACTAATTTTCATGTGTTGCTTTTCATAAGCTCAAACAAATATGAGTGAAGATCATGAGCATAATATTTCTTTCTCTCAAGTTAATTTAAGTGAAGCAAGAGAGAATTTCTTGAAAATTTTACTAACTCTCAAATAAATCTAAGTGAAGCAAGAGAGAATTTATTTAAAAATACTAAAGCACACTGTGCTCAAAAAAATATAAGTGAAGCACTAGAGCAAGTCCATAGCTCATAAAAATTTAAGTGATGCATATAGAGCAATTCTAACAAGTCATGACATAATTTTGGCTCTCCCAAATAAGTGTGTCCAGAAAGGATAATGACTTAAAACACAAAATAAAACAATCAAAGACTCATATCATACAAGACGCTCCAAGCAAAGCACATATCATGTGACGAATAAAAATATAGCTTCAAGTAAAATATTGATAGTCGTTGGAAGAAAGCGGGGATGCCACTCGGGGGCATCCCCAAGCTTAGTTGGTTGCTCATTTTTGTATAATAGCTTGGGATGCCTGGGCATCCCCAATCTTATGCTCTTCTATCCGTCCTTCATCCATCGTAAGATAACCCAAAACTTGAAAATTTCAATCACACAAAACTCAACAAAACCTTCGTGAGATCCGTTAGTGTAAGAAAAATAAATCACTACTATAAGTGTTGTATCAAACCAATTCATATTTTTTTTTGCATTATATCTACTGTATTCTAACTTTTCTATGGCAAAAACTCATCAAAGAAAACCATAGATCCATCAAAATAAGCACACAACACAAAGAAAACAGAATTTGTCAAAACATAATAGTCTCTAGTAATCTGACTATATCTAATACTTCTGTAACTCCAAAAATTCTGAAAAATTAGGATAGCCTGAGCAATTTGTATATTGATCTACTACAATTGGAATTGGTATTTTATCACTCTATGGTAAAAAAGATAATTAGTTTTGTGAGCACAAAACTTTCTGTTTTTTCAGCAAGATCAAACAACTATCACCCAAGAAGATCCTAAAGGCTTTATTCGGCACAAACACTAATTAAAACACAAAAAACACAATCATGACAGTAGCATAATTGTGATAACACTGAAGAACAGGAAGCAAAAAGCAAAAAATAAAATTTATTCATTGGGTTTCCTCCCAACAAGCGCTATAGTTTTACGCCCTTAGCTAGGCATAAAGCAAGGATCTAAGTTTTGTCATCTTTGGTTCGAGATCCATAAGATGCCCACATGATTGATTCATATGGTGGCCTAATTCTTGTTCTAGGAAAGTGTTCTAGGAAATTGGAACTTAATATTGCCTTCTTTCATATCAATCACGGCACCGATAGTGCGTAAAAACGGTCTACCAAGAATAATTGGACAAGACGGATTGCAATCAATATCAAGAACAATAAAATATATGGGCACATAATTCCTATTTGCAAGAATAAGAACATCATTAATTCTTCCCATAGGCTTTTTAATAGTAGAATCTTCCAAGTGCAAATTCAAAGAGCATTCTTCAAGATTAGTAAGACCAAGCACATCACATAAGGATTTCGGAATTGTAGAAACACTAGCACCCAAGTCACACAAAGCAAAACACTCATAATTTTTAATCTTGACTTCGATAGTAGGTTCCATTCATCATGCAATTTTCTAGGAATTGATCCATTTTTTCTTCAAAAGCTTTCATCATAGCATCAACAATATGTTCATAGGCATGTGGTGAATTTATCATAGATTGCAACAAAGAAATACAATCAATCAAAGAGCAACTATCATAATTAAAGTCTTTGTAATCCAAAAGAGTGGGCACATCACTAGTTAAAGTTTTGACCTCTCCAAACCCACTTTCATCAATTTACTCAACAAGATTTTCACGCTCCGAAATATTGGGACACCTTCTACCTAAAGTTGACTCTTCTCCAGTCCCTTTTTCATCAATCTTAACTTTACTAAACAAAGAATCAATAGAAGAAACACCAACCGTTTTAAGATCGTCATCACTTTTGCGAAAGAAATCACTAGAATATGTTTTTTCTAATAATTCTCTTTTAGCTCTAAGCATAGCGGTTCTTTTCTTACTTTCATCCATAGAAACATAAAGAGCTTTAATTGATTCATCTACTTTAGGCACAAAAAATTTCATCTTGAGATTTTCCACATCATGAGCAATTCTATCAACACTTCTAGACAAATCAACAATCTTACTCAACTTTTCTTCTATGGAAGTGTTGAAAACTTTTTGTGTGTTGATAAATTCTTTAATATTATTCTCAAGATAAAAGGTGTTCCTATTATTATTATAACATTGATTCCCATAGGAATTACCATAATTATTAGAGGAATTAGTAGGAAAAGGCCTAGGATTAAAATTACTTCTATAAGCATTGTTGTTGAAATTATTTCGAGAGATAAAATTCACACCTATGGCATCACTATTTTGCTCAATGAAAGTAGACAAAGGCATATCATTAAGATCAATAGGAGCACTTCTACTAGCAACCAATTTCACAAGAGCATCAACTTTTCACTCAAAAAAGAAATTTCTTCAACCGAATTAACTTTTTTACTAGTAGGAGCCCTTTCGGTATGCCATTGCGAATAATTTGCGATAATATTATCAAGCAATTTGGCGGCTTCACCCAAAGTAATTTCCATAAAAGTACCACCCACGGCAGAATCTAAAATATTATGAGAAACAAAATTCAACCCTGCATAAAATTTTTGTATGATCATCCAAAGATTTAACCCATGAGTTGGGCAATTCCTTAGCATCATTTTCATCCTTTCCCAAGATTGTGCAACATGCTCATGTTCAAGTTGCTTGAAATTCAGGATCTGGGTTCTAAGGGAAATAATTTTTACGAGCAGAAAATACTTAGTGATAAAAGCATCTTTGCACTTATTCCAAGAATCGATAATATTGCGAGGCAAATAAGAGAACCAATTTTTTGCAGAATCACGCAAGGAAAATGGAAAGCATCTTGAGCACTGCATTGGTTTTCCCTTGAAGAGGAAAGGGTGATGCAGCAAAGTAGTGTAAGTATTTCCCTCAGTTTTTGAGAACCAAGGTATTGATCCAGTAGGAGACTACACGCATGTCCCTCGTACCTACACAAACAAATAAGAACCTCACAACCAACGTGATAAAGGGGTTGTCAATCCCTTCACGGTCACTTACGAGAGTGAGATCTGATAGAGATAATAATAATAAGATAAATGTTTTTTTTTGTATTTTTATGATATATATTGGAAAATAAAGATTGCAAAATAAATGGTAATAGAAATAGCTAGTTGACGGGAGATTAATATAATAGAGAATAGACCCGGGGGCCATAGGTTTCACTACTGGCTTCCCTCAAGATAGCATACGTATTACGGTGGGTGAACAAATTACTACCGAGCAATTGATAGAAAAGTGCATAATTATGAGAATATCTAGGCATTATCATGTATATAGGCATCACGTCCACGACAGGTAGACCGAAATGATTCTGGATCTACTACTATTACTCCACACATCGACCGTTATCCAGCATGCATCTACAATATTAAGTTCATAAGAACAGAGTAACGCCTTAAGCAAGATAACATGATCCAGAGGGATAAACTCAAGCAATATGATATAAACCCCATCTTTTTATCCTCAATGGCAACAATACAATCTGTGCCTTGCTGTCCCTGCTGTCACTGGGAAAGGACACCGCAAGATTGAACCCAAAGCTAAGCACTTCTCCCATTGCAAGAAAGATCAATCTAGTAGGCCAAACCAAACTGATAATTCGAAGAGACTTGCAAAGATAACCAATCATACATAAAAGATTTCAGAGAAGAATCAAATATTGTTCATAGATAAACTTGATCATAAACCCACAATTCATTGGATCTCGACAAACGCACTGAAAAAAGAGTTACATCCAATAGATCTCCAAGAAGATCGAGGAGAACATTGTATTGAGATCCAAAGAGAGAGAAGAAGCCATCTAGCTAATAACTATGGACCCGAAGGTCTGAAGTAAACTACTCAGACATCATCGGAGAGGCTATGGTGTTGATGTAGAAGCCCTCCGTGATCGATTCCCGCTTCGACGGAGCTCCGGAAAAGGCCCCAAGATGGGGTCTCTTGGGTACAGAAGGTTGCAGCGGTGGAAATAGGGTTTCGTGGTGATCCTGGATGTTTTCGGGGTATATGGATATATATATATAGGAGGAAGAAGTAGGTCGGTGGAGCCACGAGGGGCCCAGAAGGGTGGGGGCGCACCCAGGGGGCAGGCGTGCCTCCCTGCCTCGTGGCCTCCTTGTTGATTTCTTGACGTCCACTCCAAGTCCCCTGGATTGCGTTTGTTCAAAAAATAACTCTCCCGAAGGTTTCATTCCGTTTGGATTCCGTTTGATATTCCTTTTCTACGAAACACTGAAATAGGCAAAATAACAGCAATTTGCACTGGCCTTGGGTTAGTAGGTTAGTACCAATAATAATATAAAAGTGTATAAATAAGCCCATTAACATCCATAACAGATATTATAATAGCATGGAATAATCAAAAATTATAGATACGTTGGAGACGTACCAAGCATCGCCAAGCTTAATTCCTGCTCGTCCTTGAGTAGGTAAATAAAAACAAAAATTTTGATGTTGAATGCTACCTAGCATAATTCTCAATGTAATTTGATTTATTGTGGCATGAATGTTCAGATCCGAAAGATTCAAGACAAAAGTTTAATATTGACATAAAAATAATAATACTTCAAGCATACTAACTAAGCAATCATGTCTTCTTAAAATAACATGGCAAAAGAAAGTTCATCCCTACAAAATCATATAGTTTGGTCATGCTCTATTTTCGTCACACAAGAATGCTCTCATCATGCACAACCCCGATGACAAGCCAAGCAATTGTTTCATACTTTAGTAATCTCAAACTTTTTTCAACTTTCACGCAATACATGAGCGTGAGCCATGGATATAGCACTATGGGTGGAATAGAATAATGATAGGGGGCTATGTGGAGAAGAAAAAAGGAGAAAGTCTCACATCGACACGGCTAATCAACGGGCTAGGGAGATGCCCATAAATTGATGTCAATGCAAGGAGTAGGGATTGCCATGCAACGGATGCACTAGAGCTATAAATGTATGAAAGCTCAACAAAAGAAACTAAGTGGGTGTGCATCCAACTTGCTTGCTTACGAAGACCTAGGGCATTTAAGGAAGCCCATTGTTGGAATATACAAGCCAAGTTCTATAATGAAAAATTCCCACTAGTATATGAAAGTGACAAAACAAGAGACTCTCTATCATAAAGATCATGGTGCTACTTTGAAGCACAAGTGTGGAAAAAAGGATAGTAGCATTGCCCCTTTTTATTTCTTTTCTTTTTCTTTTTTTAGGCCTTTCCTTTTTTTATTTGGCCTTTCTCCTTTTTGGGGACAATGCTCTATTAATGATGATCATCACACTTTTATTTATTTACAACTCAATGATTACAACTCGATACTAGAACAAAATATGACTCTATATGAATGCCTCCAGTGGTGTACCGGGAAGGGCAATGAATCAAGAGTGACATGTATGATAAATTATGCATGGTGGCTTTGCCACAAATACGATGTCAACTACATGATCATGCGAAACAATATGACAATGATGAAGCGTGTCATGAATGAAACGGTGGAAAGTTGCATGGCAATATATCTCGGAATGGCTATGGAAATGCCATAATAGGTAGGTATGGTGGCTGTTTTGAGGAAGATATAAGGTTGTTTATGTGTGATAGAGCGTATCATATCACGGGGTTTGGATGCACTGGCGAAGTTTGCACCAACTCTCAAGGTGAGAAAGGGCAATGCACGGTACCGAAGAGGCTAGCAATGATGGAAGGGTGAGAGTGCGTATAATCCATGGACTCAGCATTAGCCATAAAGAACTCACATACTCCTAGGGGGATAGATTTGTAGGAAAAGACCATCGCTCGTCCCCGACCCCCACTCATAAGGAAGACAATCATAGAACACCTCATGTTTCAAATTTGTTACACAACGGTTACCATACGTGCATGCTACGGGACTTACAATCTTCAACACAAGTATTTCTCAAATTCACAATTACTCAAATACCACACTCTAATATCACCATCTTTATATCTCAAAACAATTATCAAGTATCAAACTTCTCATAGTATTCAATGCACTTTCTATGATAGTTTTTATTATACCCATCTTGGATGCCTATCATATTAGGACTAGTTTCATAACCAAAGCAAATTACCATGATGTTCTAAAGGACTCTCAAAATGATATAAGTAAAGCATTAGAGATCAATAATTTCTATAAAATAAAACCACCACCATGCTCTATAAAGATATAAGTGAAGCACTAGAGCAAAATTATCTAGCTCAAAAGATATAAGTGAAGCACATAGAGTATTCTAATAAATTCCAATTCATGTGTGTCTCTCCAAAAAGGTTTGTACAGAACGGATGATTGTGGTAAACTAAAAAGCAAAGACTCAAATCATACAAGACGCTCCAAGCAAAACACATATCATGTGGTGAATAAAAATATAGCCTCAAGTAAAGTTACCGATAGAAGAAGACGAAAGAGGGGATGCCTTCCGGGGCATCCCCAAGCTTAGGCTTTTGGTCATCCTTTAATTTTACCTTGGGGTGCCTTGGGAATCCCCAAGCTTAGTCTCTTGCCACTCCTTATTCCATAATCCATCAAATATTTACCCAAAACTTGAAAAGTTCAGAACACAAAACTTAAACAGAAAATTTCATGAGCTCCGTTAGTATAAGAAAACAAACCACCACTTAAGGTACTGTAATGAACTCATTATTTATTTATACTGGTGTTAAATCTACTATATTCCAACTTCTCTATGGTTCATACCCTCCGATACTAGCCATAGATGCATCAAAATAAGCAAACAACACACGAAAAACAGAATCTGTCAAAAACAGAACAGTCTGTAGTAATCTGTAGGTTTAGAATACTTATGTAACCCCAAAAATTCTAAAATAAACTGCTGGACGTGAGTAATTTATCTATTAATCATCTGCAAAAATAATCAACCTAATCGCACTCTCCAGTAAAAAATGGCAGCAAATCTCGTGAGCGCTAAAGTTTCTGTTTTTTACAGCAAGATCGCAAAGACTTTCCCCAAGTCTTCCCAAAGGTTCTACTTGGCACAAACACTAATTAAAAACATAAAACCACATATAAAAAGAGGCTAGATGAATTATTTATTACTAAACAGAACCAAAAAGCAAGGAACAAAAATAAAATTGGGTTGTCTCCCAACAAGCGCTATCGTTTAACGCCCCTAGCTGGGCATAAAAGCAAGAATAGATCTAGGTATTATCATCTTTGGTATGCAATACATAAGTGGTTCTCATAATAGATTCATAAGGTAATTTAATTTTCTTTCTAGGAAAGTGTTCCGTGCCTTTCCTTAATGGAAATTGGAATCTAATATTCCCTTCTTTCATATCAATAATTGCACCAATCCTTCTAAGGAAAGGTCTACCAAGAATAATGGGACATGTAGGATTGCAATCAATGTCAAGAACAATGAAATCTACAAACACATAATTCCTATTTGCAACAATAAGAACATCATTAATCCTTCCCATAGGTTTCTTAATAGTGGAATCCGCGAGGTGCAAATTTAAAGAATAATCATCAAATTCACGAAAACCTAACACATCACACAAAGTTTTTGGAATCGTGGAAACGCTAGCACCCAAATCACATAAAGCATAGCATTCATGATCTTTAATATTAATTTTAATGGTGGATCCCCACTCATCATGAAGTCCCCACTCATCATGAAGTTTTCTAGGGATAGAAACTTCCAATTCAAGCTTTTCTTCATAAGATTGCATTAAAGCATCAACGATATGTTTAGTAAAAGCTTTATTTTGATTATAAGCATGCGGAGAATTTAGCACGGATTGCAACAAGGAAATACAATCTATTAAAGAACAATTATCATAATTAAATTCCTTGAAATCCAAAATAGTGGGTTCATTGCTATGTAAAGTTTTGACCTCATCAATCCCACCTTTACCAATTTTTGCATCAAGATCTAAAAACTCTGAATCATTGGGACGCCTTTTAACCAAAGTTGACTCATCTCCAGTCCCATCATTATCAAGATTCATATTGCAAAACAAATATTTAATAGGATACACATCAATCACTTTTAGATCTTCATCCTTATTATCATCAAAACTAGAAGAACGCGATTTGATAAAGTAATCTTTTTTAGCACGCATCCTAGCAGTTCTTTCTTTGCACTCATCAATGGAAATTCTCATGGCTTTGAGAGACTCATTGATATCATGCTTAGGTGGAATAGATCTAAGTTTCAAAGAATCAACATCAAGAGAAATTCTATCCACGTTCCTAGCCAATTCATCAATCTTAGACAATTTTTCTTCAATCAAAGCATTGAAACTCTTTTGCGAAGTAATAAATTCTTTAATACTAGATTCAAAATCAGAGGGCATCTTATTATAATTTCCATAAGAATTGTTGTAGGAATTACCATAATTATTAGAGGAATTACTAGGAAACGGCCTAGGATTAAAATTACCTCTATACGCGTTATTACCAAAATTGTTCCTACCAACAAAATTCACATCCATAGATTCATTATTATTCTCAATCAAAGTAGACAAAGGCATATCATTAGGATTAGAAGAAACACTCTTATTAGCAAACAATTTCATAAGTTCATCCATCTTTCCACCCAAAACATTAATTTCTTCTATTTCATGCACCTTTTTACTAGTAGATCTTTCAGTGTGCCATTGAGAATAATTAACCATAATATTATCTAGGAGTTTGGTAGCTTCTCCTAAAGTGATTTCCATAAAAGTGCCTCCCGTGGCCGAATCTAAAAGATTTCTAGAAGCAAAATTCAATCCGCCATAAATTTTTTGTATAACCATCCAAAGATTCAAACCATGTGTAGGGCAATTACATATCATTAATTTCATCCTCTCCCAAGCTTGTGCAACATGTTCATGATCAAGTTGCTTAAAATTCATAATATCGTTTCTAAGAGAGATGATCTTAGCGGGAGGAAAATACTTAGAGATAAAAGCATCTTTGCACTTATTCCATGAATCGATACTATTTTTAGGCAAAGACGAAAACCAGGTTTTAGCACGATCTCTAAGCGAAAACGGAAATAGCTTCAGTTTAACAATATCATTATCCACATCTTTCTTCTTTTGCGTATCACGCAAATCAACAAAGCTATTTAGATGGGTAGCGGCATCTTCACTAGGAAGGCCGGAAAACGGGTCTTTCATGACAAGATTCAGCAAAGCAGTATTAATCTCACAAGATTCAGCATCGGTAAGGGGAGCAATCGGAGTGATAATAAAATCATTATTGTTTGTGTTGGAAAAATCACACAGTTTAGTATTATCTTGAGCCATTGTAACAAACAATCGAACACACAAGCACACAAGAGGCGAGCGAAAAAGAGGCGGACGAAAAAGAGAAGGGGAACAGAAAAAGAGGGCGAATAAAATGGCAAGGGTGAAGTGGGAGAGAGGAAAACGAGAGGGAAATGGCAAATAATGTAATGCGAGGGATAAGAGTTTGTGATGGGTACTTGGTATGTCTTGACTTGTGCATAGATCTCCCCGACAACGCTGCCAGAAATCCTTCTTCCTACCTCTTGAGCACTGCATTGGTTTTTCCTTGAAGAGGAAAGGGTGATGCAACAAAGTAGCGTAAGTATTTCCCTTAGTTTTTGAGAACCAAGGTATCAATCCAGTAGGAGACTACACGCAAGTCCCTCGTACGTACACAAACAAATAAGAACCTCGCAACCAACGCGATAAAGGGGTTGTCAATCCCTTCACGGTCACTTACAAGAGTGAGATCTGATAGAGATAATAATAATACGATATATTTTTGGTATTTTTATGATATAGATTGGAAAATAAAGATTGCAAAATAAATGGTAATAGAAATAGCTAGTTGACGGAGATTAATATAATGGAGAATAGACCCAGGGGCCATAGGTTTCACTAGTGGCTTCTCTTAAGATATCATAAGTATTACGGTGGGTGAACAAATTACTATCGAGCAATTAATAGAAAAGTGCATAATTATGAGAATATCTAGGCATGATCATGTATACAGGCATCACGTCCGCGACAAGTAGACCGAAACGATTCTGCATCTACTACTATTACTCCACACATCGACCGCTATCCAGCATGCATCTAGAGTATTAAGTTCATAAGAACAGAGTAACGCCTTAAGCAAGATGACATGATGTAGAGGGATAAAATCAAGCAATATGATATAAACCCCATCTTTTTATCCTCGTTGGCAACAATACAATACATGCCTTGCTGCCCCTGCTGTCACTGGGAAATTACACCGCAAGATTGAACCCAAAGCTAAGCACTTTACCCATTGCAAGAAAGATCAATCTAGTATACCAAACCAAACTGATACTTCGAAGATACTTTTAAAGATAACCAATCATACATAAAAGATTTTAGAGAAGAATAAAATATTGTTCATAGATACACTTGATCATAAACCCACAATTCATCAGATCTCGGCAAACACACCGCAAAAAGAGTTACATCAAATAGATCTCCAAGAAGATCGAGGAGAACATTGTATTGAGATCCAAAGAGAGAGAAGAAGCCATCTAGCTAATAACTATGGACCCGAAGGTCTAAAGTAAACTACTCAGACATCATCAGAGAGGCTATGGTGTTGACATAGAAGCCGTACGTGATCGATTCCCCCTCCGGCGGAGCTTCGGAAAAGGCCCCAAGATGGGATCTCTTGGGTACAGAAGGTTGCGGCAGTGGAAATAGGGTTTCGTGGTGCTCCTGGATGCTTTCGGGTATATGGATATATACATGAGGAAGAAGTAGGTCGGTGGAGCCATGAGGGGCCCACAAGGGTGGGGGCGCCCAGGGGGCAGGCGCGCCTCCCTGCCTCGTGGCCTCCTCGTTGATTTCTTGACGTCCACTCAAAGTCCCCTGGATCACATTTGTTCCAAAAATAACTCTCCCGAAGGTTTCATTCCGTTTGGATTCCGTTTGATATTCCTTTTCTGCGAAACACTGAAATAGGCAAAACGGCAATTTGCACTGGACCTTGGGTTAGTAGGTTAGTCCCAAAAATAATATAGAAGTGTATAAATAAGCCCATTAACATCCAAAACAGATAATATAATAGCATGGAATAATCAAAAATTATAGATACGTTGGAGACGTATCAGCAATGGCGCCAGAAATTCATTTTGATGTCACTTGAAGCTACGTCGGTATTTCCCCAAAGAGGAAGGGATGATGCAGCACATCGGCGGTAGGTATTTCCCTCAGATATGAAACCAAGGTTATCGAACCAGTAGGAGAACCAAGCAACACAACGTAAACAACCCCTGCACACAGATAACAAATCCTCGCAACCCGACGTGTTAAAGGGGTTGTCAATCCCTTTCGGGTAACGATGCCAGAAATTGGTGTGTGACGGTTAAATGGTTGTAATAGATTGCATAAATAGATCGCAAATAAAATAAAGTGCAGAAAAGTATTTTTGGGTTTTTGGATTAATAGATCTGAAAACAAAAGCAAATAAAAATATATCGCAAAGGCAAATAACGAGAAAGAGACCGGGGGGCTGTAGGTTTCACTAGTGGCTTCTCTCGAGAAAAATAGCAAACGGTGGGTAAACAAATTACTATTGGGAAATTGATAGAACTTCAAATAATCATGATGATATCCAGGCAATGATCATTATATAGGCATCACGTCCAAGATTAGTAGAACGACTCGTGTCTGCATCTACAACTATTACTCCACACATCGACCGCTATCCAGCATGCATCTAGTGTATTAAGTTCATGGAGAAACGGAGTAACGCAATAAGAACGATGACATGATGTAGACAAGATCTATCTATCTAGAGATAGACCCCATCGTTTTATCCTTAGTAGCAACGATACATACGCGTCGTTTCCCTTTCTGTCACTGGGATCAAGCACCGTAAGATCGAACCCACTACAAAGCACCTCTTCCCATTGCAAGATAAATAGACCAAGTTATCCAAACAAAACCCAAATATCAAAGAAGAAATACGAGGCTATAAGTAATCATGCATAAAAGAGATCAAAGAAACTCAAATACTTTTATGGATATAAAAAGATATAACTGATCATAAACTCGAAGTTCATCAGATCCCAACAAACACACCGCAAAAGAGTTACATCATATGGATCTCCAAGAGACCATTGTGCTGAGAATCAAGAGAGAGAGAGAGAGATATGAAGCCATCTAGTGATAACCCACAAGTATAGGGGATCGTTTGTAGCCTTTTTCGATAAATAAGAGCGTTGAACCCAACAAGGAGCTAAAGGTAGAACAAATATTCCCTCAAGTTTTATCGACCACCGATACAACTCTATTGACGCTTGACGTTTGCTTTACCGGAAACAAGTATGAAACTATTTTGCAAGGATAAAACTATGAGTACTTTGCTAGAATAAAACTACGGATAAATTGCAACGTAATAAAAGTGGAAAGTTTTTGTCAATAAGAAAGTCATTTGTCCCTAGGCAATCGATAACAAGTACCGGTAATCATTCTTGCAACTTTATATGAGGGAGAGGCATGAGCTAACATACTTTCTCTACTTGGATCATATGCACTTATGATTGGAACTCTAGCAAGCATCCGCAACTACTAAAGATCATTAAGGTCGTGAAACCCAACCATAGCAGTAAGTATCAAGTCCTGTTTATTCCCAAACGTCATACCCCACCTACTCGAGTTTAAGTTTTTGTCGCTCTCGCAACCCACCGTAAATGAACCATGAACATATTGCAACACCCTACAACGGGGGCCACTCGCGTTTGCGTGAGAACTGAGGGCATGGTAGGATAGCACCATAAATAATATATAAAATCATACCAACCAAGATCACGATTAACCCACAGGACAAAACGAATCTACTCAAACATCATAGGATAATCATAGATCATCGGGAAATAATATATGGAGTTGAGCACCATTTTTAAGTAGAGATTACAGTGGGGAGAAGAGGTGTTACAGCGCTGCATAGAGGGGGAGAAAGTTGGTGTTGGCGGTAGCAAGATTGTTGATGTAGATCATCGTCCCGATCATTGCCCTGGTGGCACTCTGGCGCCACCGGAAGCGAGGGGGAGAGAGCCCCCTCCTTCTTCTTCTTCCTTGGCCTTCTCCCTAGGTGGGAGAAGGGTTTCCCCTCTGGTCCTTGGTCTCCATCGCATGGGAGCGGCGAGAGCCCCTCCGAGATTGGATCTCCCTCTCTTGTCTCTTCTGTTTCGCGCTCTCCAGATCTGGCCGAAAACCGTTTCTTATATTCCGGGAGATCAGTAACTCTGATTGCGCTGAGATTTTAACGTGATTGTTTTCGGATATAAGCTTCCTTGCGCCCGAAGTAGAGGTTCAACCGATGTACGAGGTGGTCACAACCCACCACCGCACGCCAGGGGCCTCTGGCACGCCCTGGTGTCTTGTGCCCTTGTGGGCCTCCGTTTGCGGTGATTACAACTCCTAAAAATCACATATATTCCAAAATAATTCTCCGTAAAATTTTATTGCATTTGGAATTCGTTTCATATGGACACTCTGCGATACAAAAAACATGCAGAAAACAGGAACTGGCACTGGGCACTGGATCAATAGATTAGTCCAATAAATCATATAAAAAGTTGCCAAAAATATGTAAAACTTGTATAATATTGGCATGAAACAATAAAAAATTATAGATACGATGGAGAAGTATCAGCATCCCCAAGCTTAATTCCTGCTCGTCCTCGAGCAGGTAAATGATAAAAAAGATAATTTTTGATGTGGAATGCTACCTAGCATAAACTTGATCATATATCTAATTAGGGCATGAATATTAAGACATAAGTGATTCAAAGCAATAATCTATAATTTGACATAAAGACATCAATACTCAGGCATCCCAAGAAACAATCGTGTCTTTCAAAATATCAATGCGAAAGAAAGGTATCCCTACAAAATCATATAGTCTTGTCATGCTCTATCTTCTTAACACAAAGTATTTATCATGCACAACCCCAATGACAAGCCGAGCAATTGGTTCATACTTTTTAACACGCTTCAGCTTTTCCAACTCTCACACAATACATGAGCGCAAGCCATTGATATAGCACTACGGGTGGAATAGAGTATAATGATAGGGGTAAATATAGAGACAGCATAGGAGACATAAGAGACTCTCCATATGAAAAACATGGTGCTACTTTAAAGCACAAGTGTGGTAAAGGATACTAACAATGCCCCTTCTGTCTTTGTTTATTTATTTATTTTCTTTTTTTCTTTTTTTCTTTTTTTCTTTCTTTCTTTATTTTTTTTCTTTTTTCTTTTTCTCTCATTGTTCGGAGTCTCATCCTGACTTGTGGGGGAATCATAGTATCCATCATCCTTTCCTCACTGGGGCACTGCTCTAAAAATGAATAATGATCATCACACTTCTATTTACTTATAACTCAAAAGAAACAAAAATTACAACTTGTAACATCCCAAATTTTCAATTTGGAATATTATACACTAGATCATCATTGCATAGCATATTTTATTGCATTCTGGTTGATCCTAGAAATTCTACGCAACTCAAGGACCCTCAGAGAGAGTTGGGGATTTCGTTATTTTCATATTTGAGTTTTCTCAAATTTTGAAATAAGGATCATTTGATTTTATTTATTTTATCTTCATTTATTTCTATTATCAAAATATGAGAGAGGGAATAAAATGACTTTCCCAAAATAAAGAAATATTGAGGATTTAATAAAAAAATCAAATAAGATTTTATTTGCTATTTTATTTGAATTTAGGAAAAATTGCACGTTTTCAAAAAATTGCATTTAGAGCCAAAACAATGTTCATCCTATTCTAAATATTTTATTTAGACGGCGAAAATTTGTTTTGGCATTTTTAGATTTTTATTTATTTTTCTAGAATTCTTTTTAGGCGTAGCGAAATTGTTTTTAAAAAAAAACCGCGCCCGACTGGGCCAAGGGCCCAGCCGAGCCAGGCCGGCCCAGCCGCCGCCGCCTCCCGCTCGAGTAGCCGCCGGACTCGGGAGGAGTCCGAGCCGGAGCCGCCTCGTCGCCGCCCGACACCTTCCCCAAGTCAGCCCCCTCCCTCTCTTAAATAGCCGCCCCACCGCCGCCCTCTCCTCACCCCGCCGCCCCGCACCGCAGCCCGCCCCGCCGCCTGCGCCGCACGCCGCCGCCGCCGCTGCCGCATGCCGCCACCGTCGCGCCGCTTGTCGCTGCCCCGCGCCGCCCGGAGCCGCCGCCTCGCGCCACCCGCCGCCCTACCGGAGCCTCGCCGGAGTGCCGCCGCCGAGGTAGCCGCCGGCCGGTTTTTGAGAAAAAGTCATTTCGTTTTTTTCAAAACCCTAGTTTTTGTTTTTTAAATAGATCGGTTTTCTCCGGTTTATTTATTTGGCGAGCGCCCACTCGTCCGTTCATTTTAACGAACGCATTTTTCGTTTAGTTCCTGTTAAAGAACATTCATTCGTTGACCTGTTCATCGTTTTCTTTTTCTCGGATTAAATCCGCGGTTTTTCTGATCGCGATCTGTGATCCGATTTTCGTTTTAGTTTATCTTTTCGCTCGTTTATCGGAATCAGGCGATTCAAGCGCCTGGAGTTTCGTCTCGAATCCCTCTTTCCGTTTAACAAACTCAAACAAGTTTTTGCCACTGTAAAAATTGCCCTAAGTCCAGAATAGTAAACGAAGCTTGTTTTTATTGCCGTTTGTCTTTCGTTGCTTCGTTTGTTTTGATTCTTTTTGCCAACCAGAGTTCTTAAGTTGAACTTTCTGGTTAGATCTCTTATTCGTGTTTTACCTATGCATTAGTTGAGTACTTATTGTGTGATTGTTTGTTTGCGATAGAGTACCCGAAGTGCGCCGCTTGCTACATCGAATCGCTAGGTTTCCCGGATCATCGGCAAGGCAAGTAACACTTTGATCATATCTCCTACTACCCAGTTTTATTGCATTAGATCAATCCTCACACATTGCATGATTAGGATCTAAATAAATTGTGGGTTTGGGGAGTAGTTGAGGTAGAACCTATTACCTGTTTAATTATCAAACCTTTGAGAGTTACTTATACGTTTGCTTATTATTGCTATGCTATGCTAGTAGACGTGGATTGGGTGAGTGAAATCCATGACAGGTGTGAGTTTGTTAAATTAATGGTTTATCTAAGGTGGAAACTTAAACACACATCTGGGTGGGTTGAGGCATCTGGGTATTCCAGCGATTGCCTGTTTTCTTTTGGACCGCCACCCAGGCTCAAAGGGATCATGAGATTATTCATGCTAGAAACTTCTGTGTGCATCCACAAGCTATTATGGGATCTAGCATAGTTGACTAAGTCATGCGAACTCTTACAGTGGTAGACTAGCAGATGTAGGGGATGTAGGTTGGTACGGTATACCCGTTCGTAAGGTGCTAGCGCTTCTGAAAGACTATGTCTCGGTCATCCGTTTCTCAAACACCTTGTCATGCGAGAAATCCAACGGAGGAGATCGGGTCTTGTGGGGAAAAGTGCGCAAACCTCTGCAGAGTGTATAAACTAATCATGGTTAGCCGTGTCCCCGGTTATGGATATCTTGAGTATCTAGTACCTGGATTATCATGTGAATCTCAACATGTTAGTCTAAAATTAATTTTGTTGGGTTTTGTTTAATGATGATGCTTAATTGGGATTGAGAATGCTGTCAACCATTCTCAATGTTTAACAACTACCATGATAGTTAAATAAAATCTATTCCTTTGCAGGGAAAAATTGGCTTTACGCAAAACTGTAACCATAGAGCTTTCTACCAGCCATACATGCATATAGTATAGACTATTTCATTCCATTGCTCTCTATGTGTTACATTGCCAGCATATTCCATGTGCTGACCCGTTTCGGGCTGCAACGTTAATGTTGCAGACTTTTCAAACGATGATTAAGGTGCCTTTAGGTCATGGTTCTATACTCAGTGATGCTGTTGGAGTTGATGGACTCACTTATCTTCCAAGCCTTCCGCTGTTATCGTTATTAGATGGCCTTAAGCCATTATTATTGTATTAAGCTCTCTTTGGAGACTCTCGATGTAATAAGTGTGTGATTGCTACTCTGTTATAAATCCTTCAAGTACTGTGTGGTGTCAGCATTACTGATCCAGGGATGACACCTGAGCACAGAGATTGGACCGTTTGAGGTCTGGTCGCTACAAGATGGTATCAGAGCACATGTTGACTGTGGGACACGACCACTAAGCTAAAAGACCTAGATCACTACTCATTGTCTTCTCTTTCTGACTTCTCATCTTTTCTACTCTTTTAGGATGGCGGATGCAAGGAACAAGTTCACGCAACCGGATGAAGATACACCCTTTGGACGTCACTTGAAGGAAGTCACTAGATACCTGAACATAGGAGTACCAAGCTTCACCGGAACCTACAACGCCACTTTACGAGAAGAGGAGTGCTGGATGATTCAAGTTCAAGTTCCAGGAAGGACGTTCATGCCAGTCACTGAGCCCATCGAGTTTTCTTTTGATGCACCAACTTGGAATCTAGGAAAGAGCATGGCAGCTCACATCGCCATGGGACGCATTGGAGAAGTTTACCGCAATGATCTCAAGGATACTATCTACCAGATTTGTGGGCGCCGATATGACACTGGGAGATGATTAGTACCAGGAAGGATAGATCAGTTGCAGCTTTTACCCAGGAGTTAAACCAACACATGCGACGTTAGGAGAACCAGATATGCGCCGACATGATAGATCTGAAGAAGGCGAGGACAAGAATCAAGGAACAGGAGGAAGAACTCAAGGCTACACATGAAGATTATGAAGAGGAAATTGAAGTATTAGTGGAAAAGAATGACGATCTGATCAAGAAGATTGGAATATTCATGGGAGGCCCTACACCAGTAGAGGAAGACGAAGAACCCAAGGAGATTCGCCCGGAAGACTACATCATCATCGACGACACCGACTCGGATCTAGATGATAGCGATGATGACTATGTTGATGAAGCTGGAGCAGATATCATGGAGTCTGCAACCAAAGAATATTTCTAGTAGACCACCCCAACAGTAGCAGTAATCCACCATGTAAATATAGTAGTCTGAGCCCTTTTGCGATAGTTAGATCGATTGTATGCCCTTGTTTGTTTGATTGAATGAAGTGAATTGTTTGCTTTTGTCTCATGTGCATATGGCTAGTGTTTTCTCTTTAGACCCCCTCTATTCTTAAATCTCATCTTTTCTAAACCCTCAGATGCCTCCGAGACGTGACCCCGGATTTACCTTCCCACCGGAGCTCACCCAGTTGATCCAACAGCATAACACATTGATGCAGTTGCTAGTCCAGAATCAGAATCAGGGGAACAACAACAACCCACCACCACCACCTGTTGATCACTTAGCCCGTTTTCTTAGGCTGAATCCGCCGGTGTCTTCTAGTAGCACCGAGCCGATAGTAGCAGATGATTGGCTCCGCAAGACAACAAGGGAGTTGACCACAGCAGGATGCACAGATGCGGAAAAGGTGAAGTTTGCCGCACATCAGCTTGAAGGACCCGCAGCATCATGGTGGGAGAATTTCACAGCCACTTTCCCTGTCGACACTGTCACGTGGGACCAGTTTCAGCAGGCTTTTCATACTGCCCATGTTTCAACAGGAGCTATGGCTATGAAGAAGCGAGAGTTTCGCAACTTGCGCCAAGGAGGACGGACAGTTGGCCAGTATGTGGAGGACTTTAGTAAGTTAGCATGTTATGCCCCAGATGACGTTGCTACTGATGCAGCTAAGCAGGAGAAGTTTCTGGAAGGACTGAATGATGAGTTGAGCATGCAGTTGATGGTAGCAACTTTCAACAACTACCAGGAGTTGGTAGATCGTGCTCTCATGATTGAAGGGAAGCAACAGCAGATTGAGAATCGCAAGAGGAAGTATGGACAAGGAAAATACAATTCGGGAGCTCAGCAGAAGCCACGCTTTACCCCTAGACCGGGAGGACATTTTCAACATACCCATGGAGGAGATAGCTCGCACAATCATAATGGCACCAAGAATGGTAATGGGAATGGAGGAAGCAACGGCCAGAACCGCACCAACCCATCGACCCCAGCCAAGAAAGACCTGAGCCAAGTCACCTTTTTTAAGTGCCAGAAGACCGGACATTATGCCAATGAATGTCCTGAATCACAGAATGGAAATGGTAATGGAAGATCTAGGAAGAAGCCGAACCCTTTCAGCAGGGGACAGGTGAACCACGTTAACATGGAGGAGGTTGAAGAGTAGCCGGATGCAGTAATCGGTACGTTTTTGGTTAAGTCATTTACTGCACTCGTTCTTTTTGATACTGGTGCATCACGTTCATACATATCAAGGGGATTTGTGGATAAGTATAAGCTACCAACCCAAGCCCTTAGAACACCAATGTTAGCAAGCTCACCAGGAGCGGAGTATATGGCCAGCCTATGGTGTGATCGGTTACCATTGAGGATTGGTAACTACGTATTTCCCTCAGACCTAATAGTGTTGGAATCTCAAGTATTGGATGTGATATTAGGCATGGATTGGTTATCAAAGTATGAAGGGAATATTGAATGTGTCAGTAAGTCAATTATGCTTACAACGCTAGAAGGAAGAAGGATCAAGTATGTATCCCGGCATGTGCCAAAGAGGACTCAAGTAAATTGTCTAACAGGAGTTGTGCAGGAGGAAGTACCAGTGGTGAAAGATTTCCCTGATGTATTTCCAGAAGAATTGCCAGGCATGCCACCGGATAGAGAAATTGAGTTTTTGATTGAGCTTTTGCCAGGCACAGGGCCAATATCTAAGAGACCATATAGGATGCCCGCAAAGGATTTGGTGGAGATTAAGAAGCAGATTAAGGAGTTACTGGATAAAGGATATATTCGCCCAAGTTCTTCACATTGGGGATCGCCAGTACTTCTAGTGGAGAAGAAGGATGGATCGTTAAGGATGGTTGTTGATTATCTAGGATTGAATGAAGTAACCATCAAGAACAAGTACCCACTACCGATGATCAACGATCTGTTTGATCGATTGCAAGGAGCTAAGGTATTTTCAAAGATCGATCTGCGATCAGGATATCACCAGTTGAAGATTCGAGAATAGGATATACCTAAGACGGCTTTTACCACCAGGTATGGGTTGTACGAGTCTACCGTTATGTCATTTGGACTGACTAACGCACCTGCATATTTTATGAACATGATGAACAAGGTGTTTATGGAGTTTCTAGATAAGTTCGTCGTAGTGTTCATTGATGATATCTTGGCTTACTTGAAGAATGAAGAGGAACATAAGGAGCATTTGCGTTTGGTTCTTGGAAAGCTCAGAGAACATCAATTATATGCCAAGTTTAGCAAATGTGAGTTTTGGTCGAAGGAAGTTGGATTTCTCGGACACGTTATATCGGGAGAAGGTATAGCAGTAGATCCCACTAAAGTTGATACCGTGACCAATTGGGAAGCCCCAACAACAGTTGGAGAGATCTGGAGTTTTCTTGGACTCACAGGATACTACCGGAGATTCATTGAGAATTTCTCGAAGATTGCAAAGCCTATGACGGAGTTGTTGAAAAAGGATACCAAGTTCATATGGACCGAGGAATGTGACGCCAGTTTCCAGGAGTTCAAGAAATGCTTGGTTACATCACCTGTGTTAATTTTGCCAGATTAGACCAAGGATTATGAGGTGTATTGCGACACTTCACGTCGAGGACTCGGAGCAGTGCTTATGCAGGAAGGAAGAGTTGTTTCCTATGCCTCACGACAACTTAAGCCTCATCAGTTAAATTATGCTACGCATGATTTGGAGTTAGCAGCCGTAGTGCATGCATTGAAAACCTGGAGACATTTTCTCATTGGAAACCATTGTGAGGTGTACACGGATCACAAGAGTTTGAAGTATATTTTCACACAGAAGGAGTTGAACCTCAGACAAAGGAGATGGTTGGAACTCATCAAGGATTATGATATGAGGTTGCATTATCACCCTGGAAAGGCTAACGTAGTAGCTGATGCGTTGAGCCGTAAAAGTCATGTCAACACCTTAATGACGAGAGATTTACCAAGGGAGTTAGCCGAGAATCTTCATGAGCTATGTTTGGAAGTAGTTCCGAGAGGCTATGTAGCAGCATTGGAGATTCAGTCCATGTTGATGGACAAGATCAGAGAAGCCCAGAAGATTGACAAGGAGATTGCCTCTATTAAGGAGAAAATGAGCAAAGGAAAAGCTAAGGGATTTCGTGAGGATGAGCACAATACCTTATGGTTTGAAGACCGTGTCTATGTGCCTAATGATTCAGAGATCAGGAAATTGATTCTGCAAGAGGCCCATGATTCACCATATTCGATTCACCCAGGAAATACCAAGATGTATCTGGATTTGAAGGATACTTTCTGGTGGACCAGAATGAAGAAGGATATTGCGGAGTATGTAGCAGTTTGTGATGTATGTCAGAGAGTAAACGCAGAGCATCAGAAGCCAGCCGGATTGCTACAGCCATTGCCAATACCCGAATGGAAGTGGGATAAGCTAGGCATGGATTTTATTACGGGTTTACCCAGAACTCGTTCAGGCTATGACTCAATGTGGGTTGTAGTCGATCGTTTGACAAAGGTAGCTCATTTCATTCCAGTGAAGACTACCTATACCAGTGCAAATCTGGCAAGGATATACATGACCAGAATCGTATGTCTGCATGGAGTTCCGAGGATCATTGTATTAGATAGAGGAACCCAATTCACCTCAAAGTTCTGGAATTAGTTACATGAAACTTTGGGTACCAGACTGGAGTTTAGTACAGCTTTCCATCCGCAGACAGATGGATAGACCGAGAGAGTCAATCAGATTTTGGAGGATATGCTAAGAGCTTGTGCGCTAGATTACGGATCTAGGTGGGACGAGAATTTGCCATATGCAGAGTTCTCATACAACAACAGTTATCAATCCAGTTTGAAGATGGCCCCTTTTGAAGCTTTGTACGGAAGGAGGTGCAGGACCCCACTGTCATGGGATGAAGTTGGAGATCGACAGTTGTTTGGACCGGATCTGATTAAGGAGTCTGAACAGAAAGTGAAATTCATTCGCGATAGGCTCAAGGTAGCCCAGTCCAGGCAGAAGAGTTATGCATATTCTAAACGCAAGGAGACAATTTACGAAGTCGGAGATCGAGTTTATCTTGGAGTATCTCCACTTCGAGGAGTCAAGCGCTTTGGAGTTAAGGGAAAGTTAGCACCATGTTTTGTAGGCCCATACAAAGTTTTGGAGCGTATGGGAGAAGTAGCCTATAAGTTGGAGTTGCCTGAAGGATTATCAGGAGTTCACGACATGTTCCACGTTTCCCAGTTGAAGAAGTGCCACGCAGAAATGGCTGACATACTGCTGAGAGATACAGTGCCGCTGGAAGCAATACAGTTGGACAGTGATTCGACCTATGAGGAGAAACCAGTCAAGATTCTAGAATATGCCAGTCGAGTCACCCGCAGCAAGGTTATCAAGTTTTGCAAAGTTCAGTGGAGTCACCACAAGGAGGATGAAGCCACCTAGGAGCGAGAGGAAGAATTGCTGAAGGACCACCCTCACCTATTTTCTAGCCAAACCGAATCTCGAGGGCGAGATTCATCTTAAGGGGGGTAGGTTTGTAACATCCCAAATTTTCAATTTGGAATGTTATACACTAGATCATCATTGCATAGCATATTTTATTGCATTCTGGTTGATGCTAGAAATTCTACGCAACTCAAGGACCCTCGGAGAGAGTTGGGGATTTCGTTATTTTTCATATTTGAGTTTTCTCAAATTTTGAAATAAGGATCATTTGATTTGATTTATTTTATCTTCTTTTATTTCTATTATCAAAATATGAGAGAGGGAATAAAATGACTTTCCCAAAATAAAGAAATATTGAGGATTTAATAAAAAAATCAAATAAGATTTTATTAGGTTTTATTTGCTATTTTATTTGAATTTAGGAAAAGTTGCATGTTTTCAAAAAATTGCATTTAGAGCCAAAAAAATGTTCATCCTATTCTAAATATTTTATTTAGACGGAGAAAATCTGTTTTGGCATTTTTAGATTTTTATTTATTTTTTCTAGAATTCTTTTTAGGCGCAGCGAAATTGTTTAAAAACACACGCGCCCGACTGGGCCAAGGGCCGAGTCGAGCCAGGCCGGCCCAGCCGCCGCCGCCTGCCGCTCGAGTAGCCGCCGGACTCGGGAGGAGTCCGAGCCTGAGCCGCCTCGCCGCCGCCCGACCCCTTCCCTAAGTCAGCCCCCCTCCCTCTCTTAAATAGCCGCCCCGCCGCCGCCCTCTCCTCACCCCGCCTCCCGCACCGCAGCCCGCCCCACCGCCTGCGCCGCCGCCTCCGCGCCGCTTGCCGCATGCCGCCGCCGCCGCGCCGCCCGGAGCCACTGCCTCGTGCCACCCGCTGCCCTGCCGGAGCCTCGCCGGAGCGCCGCCGCCGAGGTAGCCGCCGGCCAGTTTTTGACAAAAAGCCGTTTCGGTTTTTTTTGAAAACCCTAGTTTTCATTTTTTTTAAATAGATCGGTTTTCTCCGGTTTATTTATTTGGCGAGCGCCCGCTCGTCCGTTCATTTTAACGAACACGTTTTTCGTTTAGTTCCTGTTAACGAACGAACGTCGTTTTTCTTTTTCTCGGATTAAATCCGCGGTTTTTCTGATCGCGATCTCTGATCCGATGTTCGTTTTAGTTTATCTTTTCGCTCGTTTATCGGAATCAGGCGATTCAAGCGCCTGGAGTTTCGTCTCGAAACCCTCTTTCGGTTTAACCAACTCAAACAAGTTTTTGCCACTTTAAAAATTGCCCTAGGTCCAGAATAGTAAATGAAGCTTGTTTCTATTGCCGTTTGTCTTTCGTTGCTTCGTTCGTTTTGATTCTTTTTGCCAACCGGAGTTCTTAAGTTGAACTTTCTGGTTAGATCTCTTATTCATGTTTTACCTATGCATTAGTTGAGTACTTATTGTGTGCTTGTTTGTTTGTGATAGTGTACCCGGAGTGCGCCGCTTGCTACTTCGAATCGCTAGGTTTCCCGGATCATCAGCAAGGCAAGTAACACTTTGATCATATCTCCTACTACCCACTTTTATTGCATTAGATCAATCCTCACACATTGCATGATTAGGATCTAAATAAATTGTGGGTTTGGGGAGTAGTTGAGGTAGAACTTATTACCTGTTTAATTATCAAACCTTTGGGAGTTACTTCTACGTTTGCTTATTATTACTATGCTATGCTAGTAGACGTGGATTGGGTGAGTGAAATCCATGACAGGTGTGAGTTTTTAAATTAATGGTTTATCTAAGGTGGCAACTTAAACACACATCTGGGTGGATTGAGGCATCTGGGTATTCCAGCGATTGCCTATTTTCTTTTGGACCGCCACCCAGGCTCAAAGGGATCATGAGATTATTCATGCTAGAAACTTCCGTGTGCAGCCACAAGCTATTATGGTCTCTAGCATAGTTGACTAAGTCGTGCGAACTCTTACAGTGGTAGACTAGCAGATGTAGGGGATGTATGTTGGTACGGTCTACCCGTTCGTAAGGTGCTAGCACTTCTGAAAGACTATGCCTCGGTCATCCGTTTCTCAAACACCTTGTCATGCGAGAAATCCAACGGAGGAGATCGGGTCTTGTGGGGAAAAGTGCGCAAACCTCTGCAGAGTGTATAAACTAATCATGGTTAGCCGTGTCCCCGGTTATGGACATCTTGAGTATCTAGTACTTGAATTATCATGTGAATCTCAACATGTTACTCTAAAATTAATTTTGTTGGGTTTTGTTTAATGATGATGCTTAATTGGGGTTGAGAATGCTGTCAACCATTCTCAATGTTTAACAACTACCATGATAGTTAAATAAAATCTATTCCTTTGAAGTAGGGAAAAATTGGCTTTACGCAAAACTGTAACCATAGAGCTTTCTACCAGCCATACATGCATATAGTATAGACTATTTCATTCCTTTACTCTCTATGTGTTACATTGGTAGCATATTCAATGTGCTGACCCGTTTCGGGCTACAACGTTAATGTTTCAGACTTTTCAGACGACGATTAAGGTGCCTTTAGGTCATGGTTCTATACTCAGTGATGCCGTTGGAGTTGATGGACTCACTTATCTTCCAAGCCTTCCGCTGTTATCGTTATTAGATGGCCTTAAGCCATTATTATTGTATTAAGCTCTCTTTGGAGACTCTCGATGTAATAAGTGTGTGATTGCTACTCTATTATAAATCCTTCAAGTACTGTATGGTGTCAGCATTACTGATCCAGAGAAGACACCTGAGCACAGAGATTGGACCGTTTGAGGTCTGGTTGCTACACAACTCGATACCTATGAAAAAGTATGACTCTATATGAATGCCTCTGGCATGTACCAGGATGTGCAATGATCTAGCGTAACATGTATGAAAATGATGAACAGTGGCTGAGCCACTACTACTATGTTAGCTATATGATCATGCAAAGCAATATGACAATGAATGCTCAAGTCATCAAACGGAAGCGGTGGAAGTTGCATGGCAATATATCTCGGAATGGCCATGGAAAAGCCATAATAGATAGGTATGGTGGCTATTTTGAGGAAGATATAATAAGGCTTATGTGTGATAGAGTGTATCATATCATGGGGTTTGGATGCACCTGCGAAGTTTGCACCACGTCTCAATGTGAGAAAGGGCAATGCACGATACCGTAGAGGCTAGCAAATTGCGGAAATGTAAGAGTGTGTATAATCCATGGACTCACATTAGTCATAAAGAACTCATATATTTATTGAAAAATTTTGTTAGCCCTCGAAGAAAAGTATTACTACGCATGCCCCTAGGGGATAGATTAGTAGGAAAAGACCATTGCTCGTCCCCGGCCGCCACTCATAAGGAAGACAATCAATAATAAATCATGCTCCAACATCATAGCATAACGAGAGACTATACATGCATACTTCAGGAATCACAAACCTTAACAACAACATTCTTACTAACCACAACCGTTTACTAGTACCTCCCACATATTATCATCTCTATGTCGCAAAACTATTGCAAGGAATCAAACCTATCATATTCAGTGAAGTTTTATGTAGGATTTTATGACTAACCATGCAATTGACCAATTCATTTTGACTCTCTAAATAGATATAAGTGAAGCATGAGAGTTTAATTATTTCTACAAAATACCATGCTCTAACAAATATAAGTGAAGCAAAAGAGCATTCTTCAAATAACAGTTTTCTATGTGAAGAGAAACAGGCAATCCAAACTTCAAATGATATAAGTGAAGCACATGAAGCATTCTACAAAGCCACACTCAAAAGATATAAGTGAAGTGCAATGATCTTTCTATAAATAAACCATGGACTATCTCATACCAGCATGGTGCATGAAAGAAAAAATTAAAACTAAAAGCAAAAGACGCTCCAAGATTTGCACATATCACATGAACGAAACGAAACCGAAAACATACCGATACTTGTTGAAGAAAGATGGGATGCCTTCCGGGGCATCCCCAAGCTTAGATGCTTGAGTCTCCTTGAATATTTACTTGGGGTGCCTTGGGAATCCCCAAGCTTGAGCTCTTGCCTCTCCTCCTTCTCCTTGCATCGAGACCTCCTCGATCTTTGATCACTTCATCCACACAAAACTCAACAGAAAGTTCGTAAGATCCGTTAGTATAATAAAGCAAATCACTACTTTAATTACTGTTGAAAACCAATTCTTATTTTGTTTTTGCATTTTATCTACTGCAATATAACTTTTTCATGGCTTAATCCACTGATAGAATCGATAGTTTCATCAAAACAAGCAAAACAATGAATAAAAAACAGAATCTGTCTTAAACAGGACAGTCTGTAGTAATCTGAACATTCACCATACCTCTAGAACTCCAAAAATTCTGAAAAAATAGGAACAATAAACAATTTGTATAGAAATACTGTTCAAAAAGTTTTACAAACTTTTGATGTTTCAGTAAAAAATGTAAAATCGCGCACTACAGCCAAAGTTTCTGTTTTGCACCGTACAAACCAACAAGCAATCTAATCATCCTAAAGGCAAATCTTGGCACATTATTTTTATAATATAATGGAATTGTACAAGGGGGGTAATTATTTTTGTTAAAAAAATTCTGTAATTAAGATTCACAAAGTTTCCCTGAGCATGAACAAAGTTCAAGGAGCTCCCCCACTTCAACAATGCTTATCTCTTTCACTTTCACTTTCCTTTTTGAAAAGTTTTGTGTTCCCCTCTATATTTTTTTTGTTCTTAAACTTTATAAAAGCACTCGACAGAAATAAATGACTCTCTAAAACTTCCGGGTTGTCTCCCTGGCAGCGCTTTCTTTAAAGCCATGACGCTAGGCATAAAGTGCTCAAGTAATGGATCCACCCGGATCCCAAGGTATATCAAAGCCAATTTTAATTAGCAATGATTTGGCATTTAGTAGTGAGCACAAATCAACATATATCAAGCAATGGCGAAGTCTCACTCTCTCCCTATGCATCGGCATGTCATACAAGAACAATTCATGCACATCAAGTAAAGGCCAATACATAGCATAAGCAGTTTCTTGCAATTGTATCGTGTTGGAAACATAAAGAGGTGGAGATGTAGTCCTTTCTCATAATAATTGCAAGTAGGAGCAGCAAGTACATGCATATTATATTCATAAAAATCATCATGTGCAACGGTAAAAGGCAACCCATCAATATAATCCTTATCAAGAGAAAACTTCTCCGATATAGTGTAGTTGGGAGAATTCAAAAAAAAATAAAAGGACTATCATGTGTGGGTGCAATAGCAACATTTCATGTTTAACATAAGGAACAATAGCAAGTTCATCTCCATAAGCATCATTTAAATCGGCATCATGGCCACAAGCATAGCAATCGTCATCAAAAAGCGATATTTCAAACGAATCAGCGGGATCATAGCAATTATCATGGCATTCATCCTTCGTTAAGAACGAAGGGAAATTAAACAATGTATGAGTTGAAGAGTTACTATCACTAGAAGGTGGGCATGGGTGATCAATCCGGTCTTCCTCCATTTTTTCTTCGCTCTCCTCCTCATCTTTTTCATCCAATGAGCTCGCAGTTTCATCAATTTCTTCTTCCATAAACTCCTGCAAAATATTAGTCTTTTCTTGGACAGCGGAGTTATTCTCAATAAATACATCAATATCGTAATTGTATTTATAATTATCATAGCAATATTTAAGGATAGCAAGATTTTCAGGTCTATAAACTGAATCATCAAAATCCTCAAACTTTTCAAACAAACATTCAATTTCATAAGCACCCTTAAAAGCAACAAACTCTTCTGTTCGTTCCACATCATAATAATCATATATACCATTAGCATAAGAAGCCAAGGTTTCATTATCATTAAATTCACATGAAAAGGGAAGATGTGGAGCATTCATCCTAGTGCACCAAGTATAATCATATCTCAAGCATAGCTCCCTAGCATACCAATGCAACATATGAATTTGATCCCATAACAATTTCCCTTCATGAGTCAAGTGATAATCCTTAAAGTATTCACGTTGATCCAACGTTACTCCCATTATATAGTTGAATGGAGTTTTCTCAGGATTATCAAAGTAGTGCATAATATATTTTACATAATGAGCATCGAGGTTTTAGGAGGTTCCTCATCTCCATGAGTAGCAAGTACCACTATTTTTTTGGTGTTTCGTGTTCCATATCCATAACTAAAGATAGAGAACAACTTATAACAGGAAATAAAAACTACTTAGTGATAAAGCAAACAAGCACACACGAGAATATTCACCCCACGCTATTGCTCCCCGGCAATGGCGCCAGAAAAAGGTCTTGATAACCCACAAGTATAGGGGGTCGTTTGTAGCCTTTTTCGATAAATAAGAGTGTCGAACCCAACGAGGAGCTAAAGGTAGAACAAAGATTCCCTCAAAAGTTCTATCGACCACCGATACAACTCTAGCACGCTTAACGTTTGCTTTACCGGAAACAAGTATGAAACTATTTTGCAAGGATAAAACTACAAGTACTTTGCGAGAATAAAACTAGGATAAATTGCAAGGTAATAAAAGTGCAAAGCTTTTGTCAATAAGAAAGTCATTTGTCCCTAGGCAATCGATAACAAGTACCGGTAATCATTATTGCAACTTTATATGAGGGAGAGGCATGAGCTAACATACTTTCTCTACTTGGATCGTATGCACTTATGATTGTAACTCTAGCAATCATCCGCAACTACTAAAGATCATTAAGGTCGTGAAACCCAACCATAGCATTAAGCATCAAGTCCTCTTTATTCCCATACGTCATACCCCACCTACTCGGGTTTAAGTTTCGGTCGCTCTCGCAACCCACCGTAAGCGAACCATGAACATATTGCAACACCCTACAGCAGGGGCCCCACACGTTTGCGCTAGAATGGATGGCACGGTAGGATAGCACCATAAATAAAATATACAATCATACCAACCAAGATCACGATTAACCCACATGACAAAACGGATCTACTCAAACATCATAGGATAACCATAGATCATTGGGAAATAATATATGGAGTAGAGCACCATGTTTAAGTAGAGATTACAGCGGGGAGAAGAGGTGATACACCACTGCATAGAGGGGGAGAAAGTTGGTGTTGACGGTAGCAAGATTGTTGATGTAGATCACCGTCCCGATCATTGCCCCGGTGGCACTCCGGCGCCACCGGAAGCGAGGGGGAGAGAGCCCCCCTCCTTCTTCTTCTTCCTTCGCCTCCTCCCTAGGTGGGAGAAGGGTTTACCCTCTGGTCCTTGGTCTCCATCACATGGGAGGGGCGAGAGCCCCTCCGAGATTGGATCTCCCTCTCTGTTCTCTTCTGTTTTGCGTTCTCCAGATCTGGCCGAAAACCATTTCTTATATTCCGGGAGATCTGTAACTCCGATTGCGCTGAGATTTTAACATGATTTTTTTCCGGATATAAGCTTCCTTGCGCCTGAAGTAGAGGTCCAACCGACATACAAGGTGGCCACAACCCATCACCGCGCGCCAGGGGCCTCTAGCGCACCCTGGTGTCTTATGCCCTGTGTGGACCTCCGTTTGCGGTGATTCCAACTCCCAAAAATCACATATGTTCCAAAATAATTCTCCATAAAATTTTATTGCATCTGGACTTCGTTTGATATGGATACTCTGTGATACAAAAAACATGCAGAAAACAGGAACTCGCACTGGGCACTGGATCAATAGGTTAGTCCAATAAATCATATAAAAAGTTGCCAAAATATGTAAAACTTATATAATATTGGCATGAAACAATCAAAAATTATAGATACGACGGAGACGTATCATCTAGCTACTAACTACAGACCCGAAGGTCTACAAAGAACTACTAATGCATCATTGGAGAGGCGCCAATGGAGGTGGTGAACCCCATCCGAGATGGTGTCTAGATTGGATCTAGTGGTTCTAGACTCTGCGGTGGCTGGATGAATATTTCATCGATGCCTATAGGGTTCTCGGATTTGGGGGTATTTATAGAGCAAAGAGGCGGTCCGGGGGGCACCTGAGGTGGGCATAACACACCAGGGCACGTCTGGGCCTCCCGGTGTGCCCTGATGGGTTGTGCCTCCCTCGGGGCACCCCCAGGTGCAGCCAGGGTCCGTTGTGTTCCTTCTGGCCCATAAAAATTCTCCGTAAAGTTTCGTGGCATTTGGACTCCGTCTGATATTGATTTTCTGCGATGTAAAAAATACAGAAAAAACAACAACTAGTACTTTGCACTATGTCAATAGGTTAGTACCAAAAATATATGTAAAATGACTATGAAATGATTATAAAACATCCAAGATTGATAATATAACAGCATGGAACAATCAAAAATTATAGATACGTTGGAGACGTATCACATACCACAACCGTAGGCCCATCTGGGTAGATAATAGCATGGTCGGGCTACAAGGGGAGGCAGAGGAGGAGGCCACAGCCGGAGCAGGGGCGTCGGGGCTGGAGCAGAGCACGCCGGGGTTGCGGGAGGTGCGTGCGGGCTGGCGGATGTGGCAGAGCTGCCGTCGCCCGCGGCGTCGTGGGAGCATGGTTCAAACTCCATCCCCATCGTGGCCATGAGTCGCCATATTCATCATCCATTATCAATCTTCATCATCTCCCGTGCTGCATCAAGATCATCTCCACTTAGATAAGGGTCAAGACAAGAAAAAGGAAGAAGAGAATCCCCCGCCGCCCCACACATTGCCTGTCAGGCGGGTGCCATCTCCACCAGCGCTGACATTTCCTTCTCCTTCTCCAACCCGGTGTTGGCTTGTATCTTGTTCCTCTCCTCCATGTTTTCCTCCTTTTTGTTTGAGTAGTTTCACTAGTTCTTGGGGATATGGATGAACTTTAGGATAGTAGGACTGAATTTCTATAAGAGATTTGATATCCTCTTTATATGCGATGAGTTAATTATTCATCATGATGTTGTGAAGAGCGCTCACTCGGCATTAGCCCCATTTTAGATGTGAGGAATTTACTGCCTTTCAGATGGTGGGTTGCCAAGGTATTTGGTGAAAGTATTTATCTCACCCCTTCCCTGGTCTTAGATAGGGGAGTAACAAAGAACCCCTAAGCTTTTTACGCATTCATGAGGAAACCCTTAATCGCTGTTACAATGACCTGCTGGGGGAGGAAACGGCGGTGACGTGCGTGATGCGTGGTTGCGGCATGTATGCACACATCTTTATTTGGCTCAGCCCATATTTGACCATACAAAGTTGTTAGAGAGATGCACACCTGGAACCGTGCATTTACATATGTTGTTCAGGTCATACTATACTAGTGGTGATGAATCTAAAATTCCTCGAAACGCCTTTACTACTGACACACCATCTCACTTATCATAGTTATTTCAAATTCTACCTTTTCATTCGTGGTTTAGATAACCCCTCCCCCTTTTTGTTTTCCCTAGCGACCAATAAAAGTAAACTATTTTTTAAACTCCGGTTTGGGTGTTTGTGTCATCCTTTTCACTCTCTATTGGTTCGACAGTTACTTTTCACGAATTATGCTAACAAGCTCTGTCCACTTTCAGGACATCAACATGTAAGCAATGTATTTCCCTTCATACATCCATTTTATTTAAAATAATAATCAAACATAGCATTATTACAATGATGCCATACTTTCTCTAGTCCTCCCATGCACGCATGCATGCATGTAGACCGTCCTCCCGTAGGACTATACAATTAGGGTTCTACATTTATTACATCATGGATCGTTTTTCTTTCGACGATGCGCTTCTGGCAAAACCATCCATGTCTATTTCCAAAAACAAGTCCACAACTTGTATTATTTCCTCTCATTTTTTAAGTTTAACCTAGTATTTACATAATATTTTGTTAAAACAATTATATGTGTATTATTCAAATAATTAAGGGTTTTTATGTGAAGTAAGAGGTTATATTACAAAAGCACCTAAATATAAAATTAGCTACTATTGTCAATCAACCGAAAAAACTAGTATGATGCATGCAACACAATAAACTAAACCAATCATGCATGCCAAGCGGTTCACAGAGGCTTGTACTAGTATTTGTGTTACGGTAGGGTGAGATTTCAAACCTAACTATATGGGGGCATGCATTCGTAACTAGGATTCCCTTACCGTCGACATGAAGTGGGGTTCATAGGGGTGGCTGACTAGCAATACTGTGTGCTTTGTGCGATAGGTGTCACATCAAAGTTGTGCATTGGGTATTCATACATCAAACCACCCTTTTCATACATATATTTGGTCAACATGCAAGTGTGTTCGTGTTCTGACCATTTCCCGCGTTATTCTTTTTGCCAAATTTATAAACAACACACGAGTTGGATGCAGAAAACATCTGCGATTGGGTAGGCAACAGACACGGTTCGGTCAGACTACCTATGTGCCACGCCCGTGCCCCTGCAGTCACTCACATCAGCATAGTATATTGGGCTCCACGAGGCATGCCTCCTAATACTTCTTCGTCGTATCTACTTTTCCAAACACTTTGGCCCTTGTTTTGGACTCTAACTTGCATGATTTGAATGGAACTAACCCGGACTGACGCTATTTTCAGCAGAATTGCCATGGTGTTATTTTTGTGCAGAAATAAAAGTTCTCAGAATGACCTGAAAATAAACGGGGATATTTTTGGAATATATAAAAAATACTGGAAGAAAGAACCACGTCAGGGGGCCCACACCCTATCCACGAGGGTGGGGGGCGCGCCCCCTGCCTCGTGGGCCCCCTGATGCTCCACCGACATCCACCTTGACTCCATATATTCACTTTTGGGGAGAAAAAATCAGATAGAAGGATTCATCGCGTTTTACGATACGGAGCCGCCACCAAGCCCTAAACTCTCTCGGGAGGGCTGATCTGGAGTCCGTTCGGGGCTCCGAAGAGGGGAATATGTCGCCATCATCATCATAAACCTTCCTCCATCACCAATTTCATGATGCTCACCGATGTGCGTGAGTAATTCCATCGTAGGCTTGCTGGACGGTGATGGGTTGGATGAGATTTGTCATGTAATCAAGTTAGTTTTGTTAGGGTTTGATCCCTAGTATCCACTAAGTTCTGAGATTGATGTTGCTATGACTTTGCTTTTCTTAATGCTTGTCTCTAGGGCCCGAGTGCCATGATTTCAGATCTGAACCTATTACGTTTTCATCAATATGTGAGAGTTCTTGATCCTATCTTGCAAGTCTATAGTCACCTACTATGTGTTATGATCCGTTAACCCTGAAGTGACAATAATTGGGACACTTACCAGTGATGACCGTAGTTTGAGGAGTTCATGTATTCACTATGTGTTAATGCTTTGGTCTGGTACTCTATTAAAAGGAGGACTTAATATCCCTTAGTTTCCAATAGGACCCCGCTGCCACGGGAGGGTAGGACAAAAGATGTCTTGCAAGTTCTTTTCCATAAGCACGTATGACTATATTCGGAATACATGCCTACATTACATTGATGAACTAGAGCTAGTTCTGTGTCACCCTAGGTTATGACTGTTACATGATCGATCGCATCCGGCATAATTCTCCATCACCGATCCAATGCCTACGAGCTTTTCCTATATTGTTCTTCGCTTATTTACTTTTCCGCTGCTACTGTTACAATCACTACAAAACCCAAAAATATTACTTTTGCTACCGTTACCTTTTGCCACCGTTACCACTACTATCATATTACTTTGCTACTAAACACTTTGCTGCAGATATTAAGTTTCCAGGTATGGTTGAATTGACAACTTTGCTGCTAATACTTGAGAATATTCTTTGGCTCCCCTTGTGTCGAATCAATAAATTTGGGTTGAATACTCTACCCTCGAAAACTGTTGCGATCCCCTATACTTTTGGGTTATCACCTCCTGCTCTCAAAAATATCTACTGCCTCGTAATCTTGAAAATATCTACCTGTGTAGAGGGTTTTTCTGTTTGATAGCACACGATTCATATGTGTGGACCGTGTGCGATGTCTGTTACTCCCGCTTTGCTTCAATCAGTTGATCCAAATTTTCAGTAGCCCCGGATTATTTTTTTGAACTGGATCCCTGGCATTTTACTCCTGCCTGCATCCCTCGCAATCTCAAAAATATTTGCTCGGCTGGAGTGGTTTTCTGTTTGCTAGCACATGATTACTATGTTTTAACCGTGTGTGATGTTCGTTACTCCCGCCCGCTCTGCTTCGATCCCTTGATCCAAATTTTTGGTAGCCCCGCCATTTTACTCCCACCTAGTAAAATATCCGTGGCATTTCCTGAAACACCACCTTGGACCCCCTCCACACACACACCCCAAATCCTTCGCTCACCCCCAAATCCCCCTCTCACACACATACACACCACCCCTCCCTCGCTTGAAACCTAGCTAGGTCGCCGCCGCTGCCGCCGCGCCGCCTCCATTGTCAACCTTTGTCAGTTTGCCTGTGTAGTTTAACCACCGATATACATACCCTCGCCACTCTGAGTTTCTTAGATGACACCTGCAAAACACCCCCTTTCCAAGATATACCCATCCCCATCCCCCCACTCCAGAGCGTCGCAGCCTAAGCCCGGCTACACTTCCCGGGGAGCTCGAGGAGCGAATGTCCCAAAAGAGCTTTACCGCATCCTCTTCGCCCGACGTCGGTGAGGTGGACGCTGAGGAAGCTGACGACAATGACTGGACCTGGATGGAGCCTTTCAATCAGCGAGCTAAATTATTTTGGCATGTCGTGGTCACCGACTATGACATCGAGGTCGTTGACACCGCTGGCTTGACGCCGGCTATGTTACAGGTTAAGTTGCCCACCCCCAACCCTTCGGGTTCGACAACCGTCAATCTAATCGATTGCCATGTCGCTGATCTCCTGCGGCTTGTTATGAACAATTTGCTATCCTTCAATGCCATGGAGCCCCTTTTGTCATTTCTAAAGGACACATTATGCGACGCTGGCTTGGGATCCTCAGCTAGCAAGTCAGACCTAATCGACGGCGACCATGAGGAGGAGCCAATCTATGACAAGTGAGGAAACCCATGATTTGTTTTCTCGAACCCTTTTGTAGTGAGAACTTGTCTAGTATTTATTGCTATATTTGGTTGTTTGCATTACGCCTTGTTTATTTCTATGGTTTTTGGTTGTTCGGTTGTTTGTAGTTAGCATATGTCCAGTTTCAATTGCCATCTTTGGTTGTTCGTAGTATGCCTTGTTTATTTCAGCTATTAAGAGTGTGATGTTCTATATGTGCTAGTATTAACTGTGCAGTTCAATTTCATCAATACCAATTTTAACAATAGCTCTATGAATGACTATATTTGGTTGTTGTTAAGCATGTTGTACTCCCTCCGAATCTTTCTAGTTCGCATATAAGATTTGTCTAAAGTCAAGCCTCGTAAAGTCTGACCAACTTTATAGAAAAATACCAACATTCACAATATGAAATCAATATTAGTACATGTGTCATGACTTAAATTTTCATATTGTATAACTTTAGCATGGTAGATGTTGATATTTTTTCATATAAATAAGGCCAAAGTTTATGAAGTTTAAATTATGACAATTCTTATATGTAGAGTTAAAAGGACTAGAGGGAGTATTTAACACGCCTTTCCATTTAATTTAACAATGTCACTGTTTGGATACTCTAACTTAGCTAGAAGTTAGAGTTAGTTTCTAGCTCATGACAGTTAAAAGGGAGAGAGAGAGATTGGTGGAATAGTTAATTGTATTGCTTGAGTACATGGTCATCTTGAGTACAAGTCAAGGTAGAATAAAACCTACGCTATCCTACGTTTCCTAAATAACAATGATACTCAACAATGACTAACCCTGAACTAACTCTAGCCAAAGAGGTATTTGGATGATAGTGTTAGATTGACAATAAATGCACTAGGAGAACTAGCCGCAATCAGGACCTCTTGGGTGGGATGGTTGTTTTGGGTTAGTTAGAGGCAACTAGCTCAAACTAGTCCTCATGTTTGGATGCTATAGGGCTATTTGAGCCCAAACTAGCTCAAACTAACTCTAACCCATGGATCTAAACTGGGCCAATAACTAGTGTACTTAGACCTGCACAATACAAGTTTGAATGAGCATGTTTGGTTGTTTTTAAATATTAGGCATGTTGCAGTTAATAACACACCTTTCCACTTCTTGTTTTTAAATATTAGGTTTTAAACAATTTGGTCTTGCACATGTAGGTCCTACTGTCAGAGGTTTTGACCCACTGTTCGACCCATTTTGCATATGTGGAAATGAGTTGTCCATGAATATCAGTCAAGTTAAGAAACTTAGAAAGATTGTTAGGATAAAGAAATTAGCAACAAAAACAACAAGTTCTTTGTATGCACAATGAAAAAGACATCAGTTCACTATAGGATGGTACTAACCGTTATACCTTGTCTTTTTAATTCCTTCGCGCCATTTCAAATCTAGAGAAGATATTTATGCATATCCTTGTTTTCAGGCCTTTCCAAAGCAGTTCACTGATGATTACCTCTCAAACCACATGTATGGTCAGGAGGCGAGGAAGATATTCATACAACACCCACGGTTCAATATTGAAGTATTCTTGAAGAGGATGAAGGATGGATAGTCAATCATTCATAGGCACTGACCTAAAGTTGCAAGACCTTCAACATCAATGAAGGCTCAGTATTCGACTTCCGCTTCAGCAGTTTTTTAGATGAGATTCATCTGTCTATGTACAGTCTATGATGATAATTTCAAAAGTTTATAGATGTTGCATGTTAAACTCGGTGCTGGTGCAGTTGTGTAATGGGGTAGCTGAGTGTTGAAGCTATATGATGTTGTACTCTGATATATTTCAATTATGAAATCCTGCTTCCTTAATACGAAAATGAAATATATTTTGTGCTTAATATGAAATGTCAAATAATAAATGGATTATTAATAATAGGACAATTAGCCTGCTAATGGCCAATTAGCCTGCTAATTGGGTTTTCTATTGCAAACGGTTATTCAGAAAACACCATGGGCGATGACCTCAGACAATGCACACAGTATTTAGGGATAAAATGTGTTGGATCAATGAACAATCACATCTGACTTCCTCTTGAAAACTGTTTGCGTTAGGCCACCTGGCCCAAACGTTTACCACATAAAAAGTGTGTGTGATGGACAACCTATGCCACACAGTTTTTTCTACGCATTGTGTGTGATGCATTCAATAATGCAAACGGTAAAATTGTTAATATCGTCTGCAATGGCAACACCATCACAAACAATTAAATGGGGAAAATTGTGTGTGATATACATGCAAACAGAAACGTTTTCCTTGGAGTGACTGTGTATTATGTATATACGAACGGAAATATACTTCTTGAATTGACTATGTGGGATGTACATACTAACGGAAACGTATTCCTTGGATTGACTGTGTGGAATGTACATACGTACGAAAACGTTTAACCGAGATCAACTGTGTGGGATGTACTTACGACTGGAAACAATTTGGCATGTATAATTGTATTTTTTATAGAACAGTATGTATAATCGTATTTTATCGCTCATCCGTCGCACATGACCTCATTTTGCCGAGCGTGTGTGGCCCGAGGGCCTATCCCCAACGGTTTCTGGGTCATGCGGGAAGGACCCCCCTATCACCCACACTCACTTAGCGATGGTTCCAAATGCCATTGCAGAAAGGGGTTAAAAACTGTTTGTATAGCACCTCGTTGTACCAATGGTAGGGCAATTTCTTATCATCAATTTCATCCTCTCCCAAGATTGTGCAACATGTTCATGATCAAGTTGCTTAAAATTCATTATATCATTCCTAAGGGATATGATCGTAGCGGGAGGAAAATATTTGGAAATAAAAGCATCATTACACTTATTCCATGAATCAATACTATTTTTAGGCAAAGATCAAAACTAAGCTTTAGCACGATCTTGTAGTGAGAACGGAAATAGCTTAAATGTAACAATATCATTATCCACATCTTTTTCTTTTGCATATGACACAACTCAACGAAAGTATTTAGATGGGATGCAACATCTTCATCAGGACTACCAGAAAATTGTTTTTTCATAACAAGATTCAACAAAGCAGCATTAATTTCATAACATTCCGCACTAGTGGCGGGGGCAATCGGAGTACTAATAAAATCATTATTATTAGTGTTCGGAAAGTCACACAACTTGGTACTTTCTTGAGACATCGTGATAAAGCAAGCAATCTAGCACACAAGCAAACAAAAAGATGAACGAAAGTAGCTCCAATAAAAAGGCAAATATTTTTGTGTTTTTCCGAAAATGTTTTAGAAGTGGGGGAGAGGAAAATCAGAGGCAAATGACAAATAATGTAGGTGCAAGACATGGGAGTTTATAATAGGTACTTGGTAGGCTTGATGTAGAACCTCCCTGGCAACGGCGCCATAAATTCTTCCTGCTACTGCTTGACCTTGCGTTGATTTTTTCCTTGAAGAGAAAAGGGTGATGCAGCAAAGTAGAGATAAGTATTTTCCTCAGTTAAGAACCAAAGTATCAATCTAGTAGGAGACACAAGCAAGTCCCCAACATATGCACCTGCACAAACGAACAAACACATGCACACAACGTGAAAAAGGGGTTGTCAATCCTTTCATGGTCACTTGCAAGAGTGAGATCTAATAGAGATAAATATAAAAGATAAGTAAAAGGCAAAATAAAGTAAATATGAATAAATTGCAGAAAGGTATTTTTGGGTTTTTGGTTTTATAGATCTTAAAATATATGATGGAAAATAGACCCGGGGGCCATAGGTTTCACTAGAGGCTTCTCACTCGAAGAAAGCACACGCTGGGCAAACAAATTACTGCTGAGCAATTGATAGAAAAGCGCATAGTTATGACGATAGCCAAGGCAATGATCATGAATATAGGCATCACGTCCGTGACAAGTAGACCGACTTCTACTATTACTCCACACATCGGCTGATTCCTGCCTGCATCTAGAGTATTAAGTTCATAAGACAGTAACGCATTAAGCAAGATGACATGATGTAGAGGGATAGATCCAATCAATATGGTAAAAACCCCATCTTATTATCCTTAATGGCCACAATACAATATGTGCCACGCTACCCCAACTGTCACTGGGTGAGGACACCACAAGATTAAACCCATCACAAAGCACCTCTCTCATTGCAAGAAAAACAAAACTAGTTGGCCAAACCAAATTGATAGATCGGAAAGAAATATAAAGCTATCTTAATCATGCATAAAAGAGTTCGGAAAAGACTCAACTAATATTCATAGATAATCTGAACATAAATCCACAATTCATCGGATCTCAACAAACGCACCGCAAAAGAAGATTACACCGAATAGATCTCCAAGAACATCGAGGAGAACATTCTATTGAAGATCAAAGAGAGAGAAGAAGCCATCTAGCTACTAGCTATGGACCCTTTGGTCCGTGGTAAACTACTCACGCATCATCGGAAGGGAAGCAAGGTTGGTGTAGAGGCCCTCCGTGATCGAATCCCCCTCCGGTGGAGTGCCGTAAAAGGCCCCAAGATGGGATCTCACAAGAACAGAAGCTTGCGGCGGCGGAAAAGTATTTTTGGTGTGCCCTTTGACGTAAGGGGGATATTTGGGTATTTATAGTGTTGGAGTTAGGGTTAGGAGAGCCACGAGGGGCCCACAAGCCTAGGGGGTGCCCCCCCTTGGGTGCACCCCTAGGGCTTGTGGCCTCCTCATGGTTCTTATGGCCTCCTCCCGAAGCTTCCTAGGTGTCTTGTTGTCCAAGAAAATTTGTAAAAATGTTTTGTTCCGTTCGGTATTGATTTTCTGTAAAAGACAAAAACAAGAAAAAACAGGCACTGAGCACTGGTTTAATAGGTTAGTCCCAAAAATAATGCAAAATAGCATATTAACGCATATAAAACATCCAAAATAGATAATATAATAGCATCGAACGATAAAAAAATATAGATACATTGGAGACGTATCAGGAACCCAGCCGGAGCGCGCCGACGAGGCTGCGGGAAGGCAGTCATACCCCCACACCAGGAGGTAGAGCCGCCCTCTGTGCAGGCCAGCACTACATGCGTCTGGGGGTCGCACCACTCGATCGGGCGGCCGGTGTCGCGGTCATCGTCCTGTCGGCGAGGTTCGCCCATCCCAGCCGCAGGCCCATCTGGGTAGATAACGACATTGTCGGGCTGCAAGGGGAGGAAGAGGAGGTGGCCGCGGCCGGAGCTGGGGCGTTAGGGCCGGGCAGAGCTCGTCGGGGTAGCAGGAGGCGCAGGCGGGGCGGTGGAGGCGGCAGAGGCGCCAGCCCCTGCAGTGTCGCGGGAGCCCAGTTTAAACTCCATCTCCATCATGGCCATGAGTTGTCATATTCATCATCCATGATCAATCTTCATCATCTCCCATGTTGCACGGGTCAAGACAAGAAAAAGGAAGAAGTGAATCTGTCGCCGCCCCCTCATCGGCCTTCAGGTGGGTCCATCTCCACCAGCGCCGCCATTGTCTTCTCCTTCTCCAACCCGACGTTGGCTTATATCTTGTTCCTCTGTTCCATGTTTTCCTCCTTTACATTTGAGTAGTTTCACTAGTTCTTGGGGATATGGATGAACTTTAGGATAATAGGACTGAATTTCTATAAGTGACTAGCAAGATGTCCATGCGTTGCACGGAACATCAAGATGCATTTATATGATTAGTTTATCTTCTGAGAGAAAAGGATGAACGAGGGAAGGCATTATTTGCAAATGCGGAGAGGGGTGTGGGTATGTTTTTGCAAAATTGCCATAGTTTCCTTCCTATCCGTCAGATATAAATCGGACGGCCTATATTGCAGGATGGCAGGCACGCCATCATCACCAACTCTGTTTTTATAAGAGTAGAGATTTAATATCCTCTTTATATGTGATGAGTTAATTATTCATCATGATATTGAATAGCGCTCACTTGGCATTAGCCCCTTTTAGACTTGAGGAATTTACTACCTTTGAGATGGTGGTATGTCAAGGTATTTGGTGAAAAGTATTTATCTCACTCCTTCCCTAGCCTTAGATAGGGGAGTAACAAAGAACCCCTAGGCTTTTTCAACATTCACTGGGAAACCCTTAATCTCTGTTACAGTAACCTGCTGGGGGAGGAAACAGTGGTGGCGTGCGTGATGCGTGGTTGCGGCATGTATGCACAATCTTTATTGGGCTCAACCCACATTTGACCATACAAAGTGGTTAGAGAGATGCACACCTAGAACCGTGCATTTACATATGTTGTGCAGGTCATACTATACTAGTGATGATGAATCTAAAATCCCTCGCAATGCCTTTACTACTCACACACCATCTCACTTATCATAGTTATTTCAAATTTGACCTTTTCATTCGTGGTTTAGAACCCCCTTTTTTGTTTTCCCTAGCAACCAATAAAAGTAAACTATTTTTAAACTCCACTTTGAGTGTTTGTGTAGTTATGTCCGTAACAGCGCAACTACAGGGTTGATAGTGTCATCCTTTTCGCTCTCTATGGGTTCGACAGTTACTTATCACGAATTATGCTAACAAGCCCGTGCACTTTCAGGACATCAACACGTAAGCAATGTATTTCCCTTCATACATCCTTTTTATTTAAACTAATAATCAAACTTAGCATTATTACAATGATGCCACGCGTTTTTCTAGTCCTCCCATACACGCATGCATGCATGTAGACCGTCATCCCGTAGGCCTATACAATTAGGGTTCTACATTTATTAGATCATGGATCAGTTTTTTTTGCGAGGGTAAAAGGATTTTATTCCAGAGCAATAGGGATACAATCAAGTGGCACAAGTTCCTCCACACAGGGTGGACTCCTACCTAGCCATACAGCAGTAGTACTCTCCGTACAACTATAGAACGCCAGACGATCTGCAACTCTATTTTGATCATGTTTAACCTTCGAAGGGATAAACTCCCTTTCACTCATAAGGCGATGGATCTCAGCAACTAAATGTCCATAAGCGGAGCAGGAGAGATTGTCTCCTTTCAATGCCAGTAAAGCTTCCGAGGAGTCGGACTGAACAATAACCGGTCGTTCCGAGTGTTGAATAGCCAAGGCAATGCCTTGCATTAAGGCATGTATCTCGGCCTCCAGAGCGTCATTGCAATTGAAGATGCATCTGTAAGATGCAAAAATAACACTCCCATCAGATTGCCGTAGAATCATACCCGCGGCCGCCTACCCGTCTGAGCTATCAAAAGCTCCATCTACTGACAAGGCCACCCGCCCCTCTGGTGGCTTCGGCAGGGTTGAGGTGTAGCTTCAGGTCGTTGTTTCACCGGGGCCTCCTCCCTCATTGGCATCTTTCCTTTCATGATCTCCTCAGTGGTGAATTTCCTAGCCTGGTGCAAAGAGGCCATGTAGCTTTGTAAGTACTCCGTTGTCACCTCCACAGATGGGACTGCTTTACCATGAGTCAAATCCGACCGCATAGACCATATCCTCCAAATTAACATGATGATACAATCTCGCATGTGATCATGACAATGCAGCAGAAGATTTAGCAGCCATTCATTGCCGGAATCCTATAGTAACGCTGGGTCAGGGAGCTCCCAAACCTGGCGCATCGCCATCCACACCTGACGAGCATGCGCGCATGTCACCAACGCATGGAAGCTCGACTCTTTCTCTGTTCCACAGAGAGGACATGTATCGCGCGTCGCTATATGCCGACATTTCTTGCATCCGTTCGTTGCTAGTGCTCCGGTCACAGCTTTCCAGGCAAGGATACGCATCTTAAGGGGAACCTTGGCCTCCCAGACCCTTCGCTAGATCAGACGCTGGCCATCCGGAGAGGCACTTGACACTCCCAACCCCATGTGCATATGGGCGGTCGCTAGCCGATACGCACTCTTCACAGTAAATCTTCCACTCTTCTCCGGGAACCAAGCGAGGAAATCTTGTCCCCTCTAGGAGATGTACGTATCTTTAAGATTTCACGGACATCCATATCCCAAAAGTATTGTCGGAGTCATTCTACATTCCAGGCGCCAGACTCCTCGAGAAAATCTGCCACCCAGTTAAACCTGCAAGTACCCTTCGGGGTGATAGGCTTAAAGTCACAACCCCTTGGAATCCATGCATCTCTCCAAGTTTTAATCAAAGACCCGTCGCCTACTCTCCATATCAGCCCCTTCTTGAGCATCTCCAAGCCATGTGTGATGCCTCTCCACACTGCTGACGATGATGTAGGGAACACTGTGTCCAACAAGTTCCCGTTAGTGTAATACTTTTCCCAAAGCAAGCGAGCACATAGGCTAATCTCCACACTTGTTTAGCGAGCACAGCTTGGTTAAAAGCTCTCATATCTCGGAACCCCATACCCCCCATATCCTTGGGTAGCACCATTTTTTCCCATCTGAGCCATGCCACCTTTCTTTTGCCATTCTCCACACCCCACCAATATTGTCTCATCATTCATGTGAGATCATCACAAACCGAAGCAGGAAGACGGAAAACACTCATGACATAGGTTGGTATTGCTTGTGCAACCACCTTTAAAAAGATCTCCTTGTTGCCCGAAGATACATACTGCTCGCTCCAGTCCACAAGTCTCTTCCGTAATCTCTCTTGAACAGTCTCAAACTGTCCTTTATGCATTCTTCCCTCCGGGACCGGTAAGCCCAAGTATTTAGGCTCAAAAACCTGTTGAGTGATATCCAAGATATGTTTCACTTCGTCCGCCACCGACTACATGCAGTTATCTGAGAATAGGATGGAACGCTTCCCTGGGTTAATAAGTTGACCCGTCGCTGAGGTGTATGTGTTCAACAAACCTTTGACAACGCTCGCTTGCTGGGTTGATGCTTCAAAGAGTAACATGGTATCATCCGCACAAAGCAAATGAGAAATCACTGGTGCACCCCGGCAGATTGATACCCCTCTCAACTCCCCATTGTCAACTGAATTTGTGATAAGAGAGGATAAAGCATCAGCAACAAATAGGAACAAGAAGGGGACAGTGGATTACCTTGCCTCAAACCCCTAGTTGGGGCAAATGATTCTAGTATCCTCCCGTTGAACTTCACCGAATATTTCACCGATTTAACACACGCCATAATCCATGCGATCCACTCCAAAGAAAAGCCCCACTTAATCAGGGCTTGGTCCAAAAAATCCCAATCCACACGATCATAAGCCTTTGAGAGATCAAGTTTGTAAGCACACGCCGCCGCTCTGTTCTGCTTCAGCGACTGTATATGGTGTATGCACTCAACGGCAATGATAGAATTATCAGAAATCAAAGGTCCTAGAATAAAGGCACTTTGATTTTTAGAAATCAAATCTCCAAGTATAGGCCGAAGCCTGTTGACGAGACACTTTGAAACAATTTTGTATAACACATTACATAAGCTAATTGGTCTAAAATCCTTGATCTCCTTTGGGTGTGGAACTTTCGGAATAAGAATGATAGCCGTATCATTTACCCCGTCTAGGGCATTATTCCTGGCTTATAGAAGTCCAAAACTGCAGCCACAATCTCTGTCTTCAACACCGCCTAGTTTCTCTGATAAAACCTAGCTGGCAGCCCATCAGTACCTGGTGCCTTGATAGGGCCGATCTGAAAGAGTGCAGTCGAAACCTCCTCTTCTGAAAAGGGAGCACAAAGTGCATCGTTCATTGCTTGTGAAACTTTAGGTACAATACCCCCAACACCACCTCCGGCGAAAGCGTCGGATCTTTGGTATATACCTCTTTGAAATATGAGGTATCCATACGTTCCATATCAGACGGGACGGTACACCACGTGCCATTCTCACGGCGGAGGTGCTGAATAAAGTTTCACGTGCACGCCAAACTGCTCGCCGATGAAGATATGTCGTGTTCCTTTCCCCCTCCTTTAGCCAGGTAATCCTCGACCTCTAGAGCCACAACATTTCCTCTCTATAAAGTAGTTCATCCAAAGAATTCATCTTCTACCGAATCAATGCCCTATCCGCATCACGAAGCTGGAGGTCCGCAAGTTCTCCTTGAAGTTTCTCAATCTCCGAAGAAACATGCCCGAAGTTTTGCTTGCTCCAGGACCGCAGTTCGGTCATCATTTTTTTGAGGGCATCCCACACCGCCCCCAGATTCGTAGCCGGCTTACTCCTTCTCCATCTGTTCTCAATCACCATCGGCAGAGCAGGAGCCCGCTCCCACATGATCTCATACCGCGGCAACGCCCTCGTTTTTGGTGCCGCATCATGTGCCACACGCACGAAAACTGGACAATGGTCCGAGCACGACGACGCCAAGTGCAACACTTGTGAGAATGGGAAAAGTTCCCTCCATGCTTCATCCGCACATGCTCTATCAAGATGGACCCTGACATTACCACTCATGAGCTGGCCATTATCATATGTGAAAGGAATTCCAGTAAAACACAGGTCCATTAGTTCGCATGACAGCAAACAGTCACGAAATAGTTGCATTTGTGTCTCGGACCGTTGAGTTTGAGAAAAGTGCTCATGTTGCCACATTGCCTCGTTGAAGTCTCCACAAACTAACCATTGTTCTGAAGAAATCATTCTTAAGCTAGACAACAAGCTCCACATGCGATGCCGATTCTCTGTCCTCGGTTCACCGTATACATAAGTTGTTCTCCAAGACCTATCATTTGCCCCATCAACAATCCGTACGTCTATAAACCGTGCACACGAATCAAGAACTGTGACTTGAAGATTCTCGTCCCAGTATAGCACAAGGCCCCCGATGAGACCATCGCTAGATACACAGGCAAAACCCTTCATTCTTAGTCTCCACTTAAGCTTCTCCATCTTACTAGAGGCTTGTCTAGTCTCTGAAAGGAAAACAAGCCCCGGGGAATTGGCTTTGTAGAGGGCCAAAACCTCACGAACTGTTTGGCGGTCCCCCCCCCCCCCGGCAGTTCCAGATTAGCAAACTCATTGTGCCCAGCGGTCCTCCTCAAGGGAGGCCCGCCGATCTATCATCTTCGGATTCCACTCTAGCAAGCTTGTTGCCATTACTACTGCTGGGTGAATTATCACCGCCTCCATCCTCTCCCTTTCCCAGAGTCAGGGCGAGGGTCTCCCCCTTGGCTGTCTTTTCCTTAGTACTTAAGGTGTCCACTGCATCCATTGCTAACCTCTTCCTTGTTGTGTTATCTATCCTCTCCACTGTTTGAGGAACTTTTGAGGGGCTTGAGGTGGTATCCATGACCTCGGGCTCAACAACAACTTTCCCTGATTTATGAGCCGATTTGTGAGTTTGATTCTATCCACCCCCCCCCCCCCCCCGATCATATGCTCCCTCATTCCTTGGCTTTTTTGGGCCATCAGCATACAACCATGCCCCAAATTTCTTGCTTTTCTCAGCATGGATCCTCGACCCACACTCCTTGTATTCATGGCCAATAATGCCACAAATGCTACAAAAGCTAGCTGGTTTCTCATATCTCACTAGAAAGACTTGTTGCTCCTTGCCTCTGACAATACTCACAAACTTGGTCAAATGCTGGCGCACGTCATGGCGCACCCTAATTCTGACATAGTCACCGTGAACATTGCCGTTCAGCCTCATATCCAAAATCTCCCCAGAATTCCTTAACAGATGCTCAACAATCCTAGCTTTGCAGAACCCCTCAGAAAGTTTATGAATATGAAGCCATATTGGCATGAAAAACATTGGAACCTCCTCTGCCTTAGTGAACCCGTCATAGGGACACATCAGAATGGCAGAGTTCCTGAACAACCAGGGTCCCTGATTGATCATGCGTTCATAGTCGCCGAGGCAGGACGCCTGGACGACGAACGGTTTGGGGCCTGCTAGCCGAAATCTCACCTGTTGCGCCGGGTTCCAGGCCGCGCGCATATCCTTATAGAAGGTCGTGTGGCTAAAGGATTTCTCCGTATGAACCCTAGCTAGGGCAAGCCATCGCACACTTTCATTGATCTCCGGATCATCTTCATCGATAATCAGATCGTCAAACACTTCATCCTCTAGATTCAGTTGCTCCATGAAATCATCCATATTCGATCTCATGTCATCTTTGCCGCCTCCGCTAGTCCCGGACTACGCATCCGCCGCAGTGCTCATCGCGACGATGGAAACGTGGAATTGGTTGGTGGAAAGGAGAACCCTACGCTAGGGAGGCGCCCTACAGTAGGGGATCGAAGTTTGGACGGGTAGGAACTCGCCGACGATAAATCGCCAGGGAGGAGAGGAAACCCTAGCCACCGCTAGGGGAACTCAAGTCGTTTTTTATTGGCCCAAATCCATGGATCGGTTTTCTTTACGCCGCGCTTCTGGCAAAACCATCCATGTCTATTTCTAAATACAAGTCCACAAGTTGTATTATTTCCTCTCATTTTTTTAGGTTTTACCTAGTGTTTACATAATATTTTGTTAAAACAATTATTTGTGTATTATTCGGATAATTAAGGGTTTTTATGTGAAGTAAGAGGTTATATTACAAAAGCACATAACTATAAAAACAGCTACTATTGTCAATGGACCAGAAAAAAAACTAGTATGATGCATGCAGCACAATAAACTAAACCAATCATGCAAGCCAAGCGGTTCACAGAGGCTTGTACTGGTATTTGAAACAAACTGGCCCACACTGCCGAACCTCTCTGGCCCAAACATACATCGACAAATATACATGAGCCGAAGAACATACGTAATACCCGCTTTTTGGACGCGGGAGTTATCGCATGTGAAGACCAGTTCTGCCGTGTCAGCTGGTCTCCTAAGAGCTTGCATATATGTAGGGTTATCTCTCTCAAACATGCATATGCGCACCTGTTCTCTAGCGCTTTGTCCAACTGCTGCATGCATAACTGTAGTTTGTCTGGTTTCTGGTTCAGAGCGAAGAAACTCGGTTGCAAAGAGACAAGCGCTAGCCAGCCGGTGGATGTGTGTGCCAGAGATCTCAAAGGAAGGAGAAGAACAGGAGAAAGGCGACAAGCGCTGCTAGCTTGGCTACTGTAGCTGCATATCAATGCGTGTTGCTTGAGAATTTATTGGCCTGGAGCGCTATACTACCAGCCATCCACCTCCTTGTTGGTGCGCCCGACGTAGTACCATATGGAGAAGTCAAGATTTGGTGCCCCCAACAAATTCAGATAATAGTATTGTAATAAATAAAAGCCATATTAGAACTACAAAATGTAAACTAGTACTCCCTTGCGTTCACTATTATAACATCAACCGCCATATTCGGATGGAGTCCAAATGCTTGCATCTTGGGCTGAAGAATGACCCAATTCCTTAGCTTCCATGCATTAATCATATCCGGGGATGTGGGAATAGGGAGATGCCATCCATCTACACGACACGATAGCTTAAGCAAAGAATAGAGAGCTAAGGGCATCTCCAGCCGTTGGCCCCCAGGGGGCGTCAAAAAGCGCCGCCTGGGGGTGAGCCGGCGCAAAAAATGGCCCTGGGGGTGAGTCGGTCCCCAGCCGTCGGCCCCCAGGGCCGCCCCCAGACGCGTATTAAAAAAAAGAAGGACCGTTCGGCGAAGTTATGATAAAAACTAGTTAAATTTCGGCCAAACATGGCAAATTTCGGCGAAATTCGCGCATTTTCATTACATTAACCTAATCTAAAAAAAGAAAGGGGCTGAAGTCGTCGCCGCCATCGTCGTCGGCGGCCTTCTCCTCCTTGACGCGGGCGCCCCTGCTGGACCCCTGCCCGGCGTCGCCATGGCGGACTGGCGGCGGCGCGTCGTCGTCGTCGTCGCTGTCGCATAAGACGACGACCCCGCCTTCATCGCGGCCGCGTCGGCGCTCCTCGAAGCGGCGTAGGGCGGCGCACTGGCGCTCCTTCTCCTTCTCCCGGCGCGCCTTCTCCATCGCAATGGAGTCCTGGCGCGCCCATTCTAGGGCCGCGTCGTCATCCTCGAACTCCGCCTTCACTGGCGCCAGCCCCGGCTCCGTCTTTGGCTTGACGAAGCGCGGAGGAGCTGACGAGGGGGAGGCGCGCCGACTGCCCTCGTTGATGACGATGCCGGCACTGCGAGTGCGCCGGCCGAGCGGTATCTCCGCTGCGGGCTCGGCCTTGACGCCGAGCAGGGCCGGAGTGCCGGAGGAGTGCGACGAGGATCGGGAGGAAGAAGAGGAGGAGGAGGACCCGAACCTCCTTGGCACCCACGGCCCGGCGCGTCGGTGCTGCACCGGGGCGGCCACCCTCGCCGGGGGGTACGCCAACGGCGGGTCGTTGCCGCCCTCGAGGTACTTGAGCACGCCCTCGAGTGTGCGGCCGGGGACGCCCCACCACAGGTGGCGCCCCTCGCTGTTCTGCCGGCCGCCGACCACCGGCGCGCCGTTGGTGGACGCCAAGCGCTGCTGCTGGCGGCGCTCGAAATACGCCTCCCATGTCGCGTGGTTGTTGGCGGCGTACTGGGGGAGGGAGAGTTGCGCGTCGGTGAGGGAGGCGCGCACGACCTCGACTTCCTCGGCGAAGTACTTCGGCTTCGCCGCGGCGTCGGGCAACGGGGGAATGGGCACTCCCCCAGCGCTGAGTCTCCGCCCCGTCGGCCCGGCGCACATGTCCAGCGGCGCCAGGATGTTCGCCTGGAACAGGAGCCAGGACTCCTGTTCGCGGAGCGAATGGCGGCCGAAGCCGTTGGCCGCCGCCTCGTCTCCAGGGAAGCGTTCTGCCATGGCGACGGCGGGGCTGGGCGGGCTCGGGAGAGGTAGAGGGAGGGGCTGGGCGGCGGCGCTCGGGAGAGGTAGGGAGAGGGAGGGCTGGACGGCGACGAAGGGGTGGGGCTGGTGTGAGCACAGGCGAGTGGAGGCCACCGGCTTTTATAGCCGCGCCGCGCCCGTGTGTACGCGTGCGAGGGAGGGGAGGCGTCGGCGCGCCGTCCCGTGACGCGCCGCCCGTGAGGAATCAATGGCAAGGCTGACCGGCGGCAGCCTTGCCATTGATTCCCCGCGGGAACCGAGGCCGTTGGGGGAAGACGAGGCGCCGAGTCGCTGACGCGGCTGGCCCGCGGCTTTTTCGCGCCAAAACAGCTCGCCCCGGCGCCCCCGGGTTCGGCCTGGGTCCGCCGGCGCTGTTTTCGGCCCAAGCCGGCGAAAATCGGGCTCCTGGGGGCGCGACTGGGCCGTTTTTTCGGCGCCGGCGCGAAAAAATCGCCTGGGGAGGCCTTCCTGGGGGCGCGGCTGGAGATGCCCTAAGCTACATGTATTGAATATTTCAATGTTGACTCATACAAACTGAAATGAGTGAACAAACACCCTAAAATGGGTTTATATACATCTGATCCAGAAAAAAGTCAGAACATCTTATAATAGTGAACGGAGAAATTCAAGATGTTTTACTATCGCAAAAAATCTGCCAAAAACGTCTACATCCATAGTACCAAATAAATATGGTATGAAAACATATTTACGATGGATCTAATCATATAGATTTGATATCACACTTTGGTAACATTTTTCTGTAAATTTGATCTGAATTTAAATGTCTGACTTAACAAGGTACCCCCCCCCCCCCCCTCGGCGCGCGCGTGTGCGGAAAATGCCAAATTCTATGTTCAGTGTATAAAATTTTAAAAGGTCAAACAATGAAGCAACTGCCACTTCGACTTCCAACCTGACCCGTTACCTCTCGAAACCACGATTCTTCTAAGGAAATTGTTTAACTTTTAAGCAGTGTACATTGCAGATTTTGCAAAACCTTCTCAAATTTTTACCACACATTCTAGGGATTATATAATGACACCATGTCAGGTTTCATGTTTTTTGAAGTTCATTTGAATTTTTTGAAATTTAAAAACCAATAAACTCCATGTTCGGGGTCATGAATTTGCCTCTTGATGTTTGGAATTCTTTTCCTTTTCTTGGACAAGTGCATACATAGACTCAAGAACACAAATATGAGTTTTAACCCGTAACAAAGCAAAAATATGTTAAATCTACTCAATTGCTAGTGTGTTAATTTCTGCTGCCATTTATAACTTAAAATGTTGGTCACACCATCTTTGATTAGTCATATGTAAGAAGTTAAATACTCTATAAACTCATCAATTAGATGCTTTTTTGCAAAAATAATAATAATACATGCACAATAACAAAACTATACTAGTGTATATGTTACTATCTCTGTTTCTAAATGTGAGACGTTTTGGCAGTTTAAATTGAACTGGGAAAATATCTTATATTTAGAAATAGAGGGAATACTACTTAGCTAGAGTCCATGAGTAAACTTGCAGCTTCCCAAAGTCATCCAAATTTTTTTTGTAGAATGGTACATACTATTACAATATACTTATAACCCACAAAGTTTGTAGAATGATACATACTATTACACTGTACTCGTAACTATGCATGGGCTACCAATTCACCCCGGCGTGTCTGTCCACATATGCACGAGAGAGAGAGAGAGCTGAGCAAGAGAGAGAGAGAGAGAGAGAGAGAGAGAGAGAGAGAGAGAGAGAGAGAGAGAGAGAGAGCTGAGCAAGCGAGAGAGAGTCAAGAGAGAGGGCGAGAGAGCAAACAGTAGCAATGGAGCCATGGAGAGGATTGCGCCCAGAAAAGGAGGAGATGAAACATGGAAAAAGAAAAGGCATCTTGTGGACACAGAGTGAGAGATAGGGAGGCGCTGTGTTATGTGTGTGTCATGCGTGACCGTGGTCTGCGGCCGGGTGTACGTCCTCGAGAGTCGCGCCACCCTATGCATGCGTACGCAGGCTAGGCCCTGGGCAACGCAGCACTAGCTACATGCATGCATGGTCCCAATCCCGCTCCATGGAGGGAGGGAGGGAGGTCGCCTAGTGCCTATGCCGGTCCCTTGTCCCCTCCCTGCCCTAATACATCCAACGCTCTGCCCCCTGCAAAAACCGTAGCAACAGCACCGTACCACCCCCCTCCCTCTCTATGAGTAGTAGGAGACATGTATACACGACCGGATACGTCCACATCCTGATCATGTACATACATATATGCACATGCATGCCTTGCTGGTTGTCCAGTCTACTCGCTACAAAAAGCAAGCAAGATAGAGATTCTTTGGGCTTGAACAAAAATCACTTCTGCATTTCTTCTCCTTTGTCCCTAGCTTCTGGTTTTTCCTTACCCTTCTTAGACCTTGTACAATGCAAGATGCTTAGGGAAATGCTTATAGAGAAATAAACCAGTTTTTTCTTAAGCATCAGTGCTTCTTAGGCCTTGTACAATGCACGAACACGATGCTTATTTGTAGGCAGTAGACGCTTAATTAAGAACATCCTGTAGAGATAAGCATTGGTGCTTCAAAAACTCGGTTTATTTTATTAAGCACTACTCTTAGCACCTTGCAGCGTACATCTTAATAGTATTTCGGCTGAAGTAACAGCATGGCAAAATTGCTTCGAAAAAAATGTCGCAATCATTAAGTTTCAAACTTAACGTGTGTATCAGAATTTTGGAAGTTCAATTCTTTATCGGTCTTTTTGTATCAAAACTACTCAAATATGCAGTAATAAAGAATCTAAAAAACTGCATTCTAGTGAAACTTGATGTCTTCCTCGAAAAGAAAACACGAGAACAAAAGATGCCATGGTATGGATTCATAAAGGTTCTCAAAATAGAAGATTTCTTAAGTTTTGTGTTCTGATAGTTCATGATAAATATTTTTGCCAGGACGCGCAGCTGTTGAGGGGACAAAGAAATAGACAGATAGACAAAGAGAGGACGCATGAAAGATTGATAGTTATCAATCAAAAGGAGATTATCATAACCAAATTTGTATCGAATTTGGGCCACGGAGATACATTCATAGGCAAGTTAACAAGTCAAATCCTAATCCTACGATCTAAAGAGACTTTATAGGGAATTTTGATGCCACTGTCAAATTTGTGTATTTGAAACATGCTACTGCAAAAACAAAAGTAAAAAAACTAACTATTCCCTTCGATACAATTTTAGAGAGTTGTATTAAAGTAGCGTCAATTAATTTAGATCGGATGGAGTATTTGTTTTGGCAGGGAAGAAAAATACACTAACTAGGAATACTCGGATACTTAATTAAGGTGTATAGATTTAAAAAAAAAAATCCAAAATATAAGGTGTATTACATTGCACCACTCGTCTGGATAATGTTTTTAGGGATTTGATTACATTTTCTTATATTAGGAAAGCTTCTTTATTTTCTCATGCCAATTAGTCAGGAATAATCTCGCCTAAAACTTATGTAATTTTCCCTCCACGTGTGTTCTTTAATTTTCGTGCCAAAAACTATACACCTTATATTAAGGAACGGAGGGAGTATGTTATTGTGGTAGTGGGTCAGTGGCATAACATAAAAAAAATCTGTATATACAGTGGTATTTTGTGAGCACGCGATGTTACACCGTCGATTACCCTAATAATGTTGAAGGATAAAAATCCTCCAAAATTCATAAGTTCCTACATTCGAGTCCCTTAATCAACGACATGCATGTGTGTTAAGGGTAATATACGTAGGGTACCTATGTTGCACGTGCAAGTGTATACCCCCCCTACTAGTCGCTACGACCAATCATTCACTATACTTAGCCGAGCCCCCTGTCTCTCTCCAGCTATATATAGCGCCCGGCCGGCCGCCTCCTCCCCCACCCACAGACCAGCAATCAGACGAGCTAGCTAGCCTCAGGCGCAGCTAGTCATAGCTTTCTTTCTTTCTAGGCAGCACACCTCTCTTCCTCTCCAACGCTTGTTGCTCCCCTCGCTTCCAATCCAGCCTACTCAACTCAAACTTCCACACGCCGGGAGAGAAAGAGAGCCATGCACAGCTACAGAGCCATGCACCCCCACCCCCACCCGTACCACACCGCCCCTGCCCCTCCGACCAAGATGGCCAGTGGTGGCCATGGCGGCGCCACCGAGGATGACGACCAGTCCATGCTCCTCCTCTCCCTCTGGCCGCCCGGCCACCACCACGACGCAGCGGCCTCCTCCTCGGCGTGCTCCTCCCACTCCGTGGCCACTGCCGCGCACTCCACCGCGTCTTCGCCCTGGTTCAACCCAAGCCATGTCTACCATGGCTGTGGCGTTGGAGGCGGCGGCGGCGGCGGCGGCAGCGGCAGCTTCTTGTTCCACGAGCAGGACCCTAACGTGAGCGTGTCACTCTCCATCGCCCCTCCGTCTCCGTGCGGTGCCAATCTGGCTCCCTGCGGCGGGAGCTTCGCCGCGCCAGTCGCGCCGCCCTCGGCCGCCACGGCGGGCGGGAACCAGGTGCCCAGCCAGTACTGGATCCCCTCCGCCGCCGAGATCCTCGTCGGCTCCACCCAGTTCTCCTGCGCAGTCTGCAACAAGAGCTTCAACCGCTTCAACAACATGCAGGTAACACGATGATCTTTGTCGTACGTACAACATTTAATGCACTCCTGGTGCGGATCAACGTGTGGAGTATGTGTTCAAAGTACATGTGTTGAGCTTGAGCTTCTGGCTCTTCCCTGCAGATGCATATGTGGGGGCACGGGTCGCAGTACCGCAAGGGGTCGGAGTCGCTGCGGGGGGCGGTGACGGTGGGCACGGCTGCGCCGCCGCCGTCGCTGATGCGGCTGCCGTGCTACTGCTGCGCGGAGGGGTGCCGGAACAACATTGACCACCCGCGGGCGCGGCCGCTCAAGGACTTCCGCACGCTGCAGACGCACTACCGCCGTAAGCACGGCGCGCGGCCCTACGCGTGCCGCCGGTGCGGCAAGCGGTTCGCCGTGCGCGGCGACTGGCGCACCCACGAGAAGAACTGCGGCAAGCTGTGGTTCTGCGTCTGCGGCTCCGACTTCAAGCACAAGCGCTCCCTCAAGGACCACGTCCGCTCCTTCGGAGGCGGCCACGCGCCGCACATCATTGAGTCCGTGACCGTCGACGAGGATGAGGACGAGGACGACGAGCACGACGACGGCGACCTGCATCTGTACGATGAGAACGGCAACGCCGGCGATGGCAGCGACATGGTCTTGCTCTAGACAACTCCTCCTTCTTCGTTGTTAGCTTTGTTGCCTGCACGATGTCTTTAGTTAGTACTAGTCCACTATGGTACGTAGCTTCTAGGTTTAGTTTCGCATTGCTTCCCAAGTGCATCATCATTAGTACGTCCAGAGTGCTTGCATGGCGAGGTGTTACTGCCCTAGTGCAAGCTTAATTAACTACAACTGTATGTCTGTGTGTCTGTCTCATGGAAGAAGTGTCGTAGTACGTACGGTCAGAGTCATGCCGATCGACCGAGATGTGGTAGTGTACTGTGTCATGGTCACTTCATGTATTTGTCGTCTGGTCTTTATCTGCGTCTAAAGCCCTACCACTGTTTCATGGTGTCCCGTGCATGCGTCAAGATCGAGTACTACAAAAGAGCTAGAGGGAGAGAGGGGGTGCCATTTCTATCTTACTGGGTTTATTTTGGCGCAGAAAAGAGTTTTTACCACTGTGGTTTCTTTCCCCGATCGGCGACTCGTCAATCTCTCGGATGCTTCTCTTTTGTGCTTTCCCTCATGGGCGACTTGTCATGTCCCCCCGCAGTGACTGATGGGAGGGCGTTTCTGATCTTTTCCTCGATCGGCTCCTAGACACCAGGCCCTTTCTCCTGCTTGTCTTTTCACATATATGTGCAAACTCAACTACTCATCATCAACTAGGGTAACAAGGAATCATTTCCAATCCGCCTCTCCAGATAGAAATCTAAGGACCTCCAATGCAACAGCATGTGATCCATCTATTTCTCTCTTTAAAAAAAATAGTAGATAGACATACATAAAGAAAAAAAAAACTGAACCGACACTTTGGCAGGGCGCATTATGATGATATATATGCATATTAGTCCTGATTATGAGAAGCCTTTGACCAACACTATTAATATGTAAATTATGAGATATGAAACCATTACCATAAATAGGTATGTTGGAATATGACACCAACTTTATGTCACAGAGTATATACTAATAGAGAAATTGTTGGACAACGGTTTATGCAGAGTAATAAAAAACGGAGAGGGTGCAAAATTAAGACCTAAATCACTATGGTTGGTCAGATTGGCTTCAGGACCCTATTGATTTTCTCCTTACAAATTATGGTGCATTATTTTAACAATTATCTGATAATAAAGTTGGAAGAAGTTTTTCTTTTAACAATCACGGGTGGAGAGGGTCCTCTCTTGAATGCATTACTCAAAGGGTGTGGCTAGGACTCCGTCCACTGAGATTTAACTAAGTCTTAGTCAAGTGACATAGTATATAAGAAGAAGAATGGAAAAACTAAAAAGAAATTTTTTACATGAATCTCCATGCAAGATCAAAAGAATATAGCAACGACTGAGACCTAACAAAATCGACTGAGACTTAGCAAAACTGTTACTCAAAAAGGGCCATGAGTGACCAGGTTTACAGAGGTGCATCGGTGCAGGAGGAGAGGTACAACCGCCATGACATGGCGGCATCCTTCCGAAGAGGTGCTCTAAACCTACCCAACCAGAGAGTAAAAGCTGAAATAATGTTCCTAACGATTACATTGCTAGCAAGGGTGAGATTTCACAAAATTCGAGCATTACGTGAATCCCAAAGCTTCCACGAAATGCAAAGAGTGACTGTGGGCCAGAGGTCATTGTCGAGGTCGCAAAAAGTTCAAAAAACGAATCCAAATAATTTACACACAAGGAGGTGTATTCCACCAGGAATGTGGTGTCGGTAGGCTCCGTGATAGACTAGAAATTAGGGCCACAACACACATAGTTTGACAATTTTGAGGACAAATATTGGTCATTGGCCTTTTGGGTACATTGGCACATGGTCATGTGGTTTGCGGGCTTCCACACACCCATCTGCTTTTTATCGATTTTTTACTTCCTAATTTGGAAGACATGCAAATTTGTTTCATAGAAACCCTACTCAAAACCATAGTTTCAAGATTGAGAAGGTCATCATAGATGCCTAACCATTGAGGGGAATGTCGCCTCCCGCTGAGGAATAATCCCCATTAATGAGACAATACAATGACAAACACGATGTATGTTCCCTGATGGGATGGTGGTATAATCAACCTCCTAAACATCCGGTCCTGCGATTTTAGGGGCCCGGGGCGAGAATAGAGCTCGGGGCCCCTTAGAGCATGCTCTCGGAACTGATTTTCCAGCCGTCTTTCCTGCTTCCTATTCGATCCCAAGGGTCAATCTTGCATCTAACACCCGACGAATTTGCTTAGGAGGCTGAATTGGAAGTACTATCACATCCAGTGCATTTTGAGAGAAAAATAAATTAACCAGAATCATGGACTAGTTTCTTTTCCCTGACTAGTGCTAGCATCTGTGTGTTCATAGAACATTACAAAGACCAGATGCAACCCAATTAATTTTTTTGATGGGAAATTCAATCAGTTAAATGAGAAAGCATATATAGGTTGCAATTAGCACCAGACGTGGTGACTCTTAGAAAGATGGCACGTAATTCAATCAGTTAAGTAACCACGACCAATCAATCAATTATCAATGAAGATCGAATATTAATTATCATTTGTAACTTTTTATTAATTAGGAAAAGCAAAATAGTTAGGGCACAATACCTTATCTAGAATCAGTTTTTCATCTCCTTGATGGCTGATGGGAAACGCTGGCTAGAGTAGCAGCGCAGCATGGCGCATGCTCGGTGGTGGTTCCTCGTCCGCCGTCGTCCACTGATTCCGGCGGTCGAGAGGCCAAGAGGCGAAAATCCATCCTACGACAGCCGCCGACCGTGCCTTCCGTGCCTTGCGTGCGAGAAGTCGTAAACTGACTCGCCTCTCCAAGATCGCTGACTCAGATCCATGAACCACGCTTGTGCGTGATTAGTGGCCAACAACGTAGTATCTTGGGCCAATTTAGCAGCACGTTTCTTCAGCCCATGCAGGATTTCAACTTAGCAGCAGGCCTACATACGTCCCTGGGTGGGGGCCCCTCCACTCCGGGGGCCCGGGGCGGCCGCCCCCCCTGCCCCCCCATCAGGACCGGGCCTGAGAATAGGTTGTGTCTCTGTGTGAAGTGCGTGGGTGGTGTTGATGTATGCAACCCCCTTTTCGAAAAAAAAACACGATGTATGTTCCCTGGTGGGATGGTGGTATAACCAACCTCCTAAACATCAAACAACAGGTTGTGTCTCTGTGTGAAGTGCGTGGGTGGTGGTATATATGTGTGCGAGCGTGTGCATCTTTGTACCTTGCAGTTGACAAAAACATATATATCGTAAAGACAAAGAAAAAAAGGTTGTGCTCATAGGGGTTTTTCATTCATTGATCTATCCAGTTTCCTTGTAGAACATATGTATTTCCTTGTAGAACATGTAGTAATCGTTAAATCAAACAAAAAAATGTTGTGTGGAGAAAGATCATAGCTATATACTCCCTCTGTTTCAAAATATAAGTCTTTGTAGGGACTCACCTATGACTACATACGGAGCAAAATGAGTGAGTCTACACTCTAAAATGCATCTATATACATCCGTATGTGGTCCATAGTGCAATCTCTATAAAGACTTATATTTAGAAACGGAGGGAGCTGTAGTAGCTTATTTTGGATGAGCGAGATTATAACGACGGTAGATTTATTTTGGACAAGCATTATAGTCCCAAATGGTTTATTCCGGTGAGATTAGATGATAACACTACAGATTTTCAATATTTACGCAATCTCTTGCAAGAATACAAATATATTTGAGCAAAACTGAGAGGATCAGTCGGCTAGTTTTCATATATGTACCACATACACAAAGCTATATACGTACCAACCATGCATGCAAGTACCCATCTGTAGCCTTTATAATAATTCAGTGTTTTGGTAAAAAGTGAGTGATATGCATGTATGCTTCTACGGCCCAACGTACGCCATACAACTTTTCATGCATCTACATATCTCTGCCGTGTTTAGTAGGGTGGGGTACGTTGTAGACATACGCTTTTCTGCACATACGAGCCAGCATATGGAAAGGCAGTGGAAGGAGCCAAAGTCCTGAGTTAAGGCTAGCCAAGCCATGCCGTGCCATGTCATGCATGGGGGCAGGACCGGGGAGGGTGCAGCTTTTGGCTGCGGCACTCACTTGGCGCCCAAATGAATGAAAGAGAGGGAGAGGGAGAGCGAGAGCGAGAGAGCTGGAAATGGCCTTCGTCACGGCCTCCCATCCCTCTTCACCTTTCTTTACCCTTTTCCTTTTGCAGTACGTACTGCATGGTGCATGGCATGCCCCCCCTCCCCTCTGTCAAAGCTACACGCACCACCCGGCAGGCCTCTCTCTCTGGAGTCTGGAGACGGAGAGTGCATGCACATGGAGATGCAGATCAAAGCGATTGCTTTGCTAGGGTTAAGGTGAGAGAGGAGGCATGCATTGCTGTTGCTGCTGCCGAGCGAGAGAGAAGACTGCGGCCGGCCATGGCCAATGCATGCATGCATGCGATCGGCGGTCGTCGTGGCCTGTGCACGTACCAGACAGGCGGGCAGGAGGGCAGGAGGGCAGGAGGGGACTGCGTCTGCGTGCATGCATGGGAATGAGGGGTGTGGCGCCGCGGGATTGGCGCTGCGCCCGTCGATCGGTTCGTCGTCTGATGATCGAGCCGGCGACCGACCGACCATGGCGCCGCCTCAAAGTGAGTGCCGGCGCCTTGCACGCTTCGCCCAAAATCATGCATCTCGCTGCTGCTGCTGCGTGAAGCGTGATGGCATGCATGCAATCTCTCTTCAATGCTACAATGATTTCTTCTTGTACTGCAGATTACGCATCCAACCTGGGCTGCATGCGCTGCGTGGCGTGCACACCCTCTAATCGCCTTACCTTCAGTATGATGAAACGTATTTTAGTTCAACTAAATGAAGCACGCAAGTTCGTTGTATGAACTGCAGCTCCAGCGGTTTGCTCCCGTACGTACTGCAGTGCATGTGTGCATATATTGATATATAAAACGTAGAAAGGAGAAACGTGCATGGTTGGCATGCACTCGTATCGACACGTACCGTGCTGGCAGTAGGCCCTCACGGGGCGACACAGTGCGACCAACCTATCAGAAAAGCATGCATGGAGCTGTACATGCATGCACGCATACGTGTACGCACGCACGTACCTACGTACTTACACATGCATGGCATACTGGTTTGCTTGCTTTCTTTTATCAAAGGAACAGACATCCCCGCCTGCGTTGCACAGACAGCACAGTGCACACTGCGCATGCATACATATGCATGAAATGAAAGCATGTGCATGTGTGTGTGTTTGCATGGCGCTAGCTAGCTCTGCAGTTTTGCGTTCCTCTCATCGATCAGTTCATCAGGCCCTGCATGCAACGTACGCTGTGCTCCACAGTCGCTTTACCGCAGAGAGAGAGAGAGAGAGAGAGAGAGAGAGAGAGAGAGAGAGAGAGAGAAAGAGAGAGAGAGAGAGGCCTAGCTTAGCTAGCCACCCAGCGTGCAGCGGCAGCTGCTCGACCGATCGATCACCCACGTACAGAAAATTACTAGCATCCATGCATGCAACCATGGACCACAGTGCAACTATATTTGTCCCTCTGTCTCTATCTGCGCCCCGAGCCTGAACCTAGTGAGACACCGAGGAGGAGAGAGAGGGATGCTATCAGAGTAACGTGCGCAGCGTAGTCACGTCGCTACGGTGCCCTTGTACGATGCATGGACCCACGCGGCATGCATCTGGCAGGGAGGCTGATCATCCCGGGGCATCGTCCACTTGCTTGCATTTCAACGGTTGGATCCGGAATCAGATGGTAGAGCCACTGAGCCAGCCAAATGATTGATGTTAGATACGTACTATACTCCGGTTAGAGCATCCGCACCATTGTATATTACGGAGTAGACGCTAATATCAGCGGAACAGCAGATATCTCCCTCATCAACCCATCTACGCTTCTTTTACCATTTCCCAGCTTAGCACCAGATAGCTGCTAAGAGCTTCAATTTTGATTAAAATATATACATGAGATAATTTAAAATGAAAATATATTGCATAGAATCATATACTCACCCTAGTGCTGGTCGTAAAGTATTTTCGATCTTAGACGATTTCTCGCACTTTAGTGTTGCTTGGCATCCAGGGATACGAACACTTCTTAGAATCCAGTCTCATGCGTGTGCTTTGGCAAACCCTGAAGGAACTATTGTTGACATATGTTTTGAAAATAGGGGATGGATCGTTTTCATAATTGAAAATCATGTGGGTCCATTTATATCCAACATGTATACATAGGAAATAGAAAGTGCACGAGAAAAATTAAAACCGATTTCAGTGTCATACCAGTCAATATCTACTACAATCGGAAGAAATGGTGGTTGTGATCAGGTTGTTATATGCCATCATATAACATTTTTCTCACAATTAACGCCTTTTGCCTTTAAACTAATGAAATTTGTCGACATATTGCATACTCTCTGTGTAGAGTATGTTCTGAAAATTTATTAGGGTTTTATGCAGTACTTCAATTCTAGACTGAAGTTCTGTAATTGTCTCCTTGATTAATTACACCTAAACGAATGGTACATGTGAGAACACTGTTGTCTATATGCCTAAAAAGGGACAATGTAGTATGTGGCTCGTGGTTTTGTCTTTCGAGAGCGTGTTGGGCCCACGAGTAAGCTGACATGGGTTGCGCCCAGGGCACCATTTCTGGTGAAAGAACAACCACAAGAGTCTCCACGCATGGATGCTAGCTCCAAGCTATGGAGATTGGCAGACCCGCACAGACTTGCATATGCATGCATGCACAGTACATCTTCTTCGCAAACTCCGGCCTGGTCCCTACCCGATCTTCTCCACAAGTACCGTGGCCTTTAAAAACGCAATAGTCTAAACACGGGCCCGGTTTCTTTCTCTTTACTCCTTAGCTAGTTTGTCTCTTTTCGAGTACAGCGATTCTGTGCGCAGACTCATCTGCACCTGCACTGAAAAAAAATTCAAAGCAAATACTAGAAGAATTATAAAAAAACAACTTTTTTGCATGATACATAATTTGATGCGTGAGGTGCTCCAAATTTCAAATCATTTAGACATCTGAGTAGCTCTCGGCAAAAAATGACAAATTGGGCAGACCCTAATTTGTCATTTTTTGCTGAGAGCTAATCATACGTCCAAATAATCTGAAATTTGGAGCGCACCTCACTCACCAAATATTTACCATCCTTTTTTTGATTTTTTTTCTTGCTCGGGTGCGGATAGACTGGGCTCAGAAATGGACTATTCGGTCTCTTTTCCTCCTACTTTCCTACTTATATATCTACAACTAGGAGTCTTGTGGCGCCTTTTATTTCATCAACAATGGTTGCGGTTTTCTTTATATAGTATAAGGTCCAGATATTACCGGGGTGGCAAAAGCATTATTCGGGAGGTTTGTAATTTGAACTTAAATTTTACTTTGTGCTAAGTGTCCTAGAGTGGTAGAAAATACCCTGTTTTAAAAAGTGCACCACTATGTATCCCATTTAACACTCTAGTTTCCATATATCCAATTTTGCCAATTTGAATCTATGTGCGTGTCATTCTCGCTGGGGTGATGTGGCAAGTCAATGCGGTCTGAAGGGATCACATCAATGAAGAAAACGCCTCAACGATGCCGCTCACATCTTCATGGAGCAAGGTTTCTCATCTTCATGGAGCAAGGTTTCTACTTTGACTTTAACCCCACACCATAAATGGCTTCAGAATGGCTCGCCACATTAGATCGTAGTTGGATGTATGACGGCAATCCAAACACACATAGTTTTCATGTCTCTATGAATGACTCCTTTGAGTGAGGAGTGAAAGGGTACCATGAGGATATGATGTCCATTGATGCGGGACATCCTACAGACATCATCATGATAAGAGTTCATTTGACAAGTGGCACGTGAGACATCTACTTCACATACATAAAGATGAATCATCTCCTTTACATGTGTTTACTTGACCCCTTCGATGATGGTATACTACTTGACACCCGTCTTGTGTGCATGCATAGGTATTGTCGGAACTTCACAGATGAGGAGGAGGAGTGCAAGCACCAAGGAACACCTACATCATCCGCGAGGGAAGGTGGAGGCAAAGACAGAAGAAAACCTAGCCGCAACAAGCTATAGCCACCGGACGTCCGGTACTTGATGTTGTCGAGTGCACAGCCCCGCGAGGAATCGTCCGAAGACAAATGCTACAGCGGCCGGATGACCGACAACCACCGGCCATCCGATGATTCCAGCTACTAGACGTGCGACATCCATTGGAAATCCGATGCCAAGGCACCCGAGTGGAATTATCGGAAATTCGGTGCGTACCAAAGGTCCGGTGCCTCGCAAGCCACCGGACATCTAGTACCCACTCAACGTCCGACGCCTGCCTGTGCGTATGTGCAGGCCTTTGGCCTTGTATCTCGCTCCCACCTACCATTCTTTGACTAGGACTATAAATAGACCTCCCCTTACTCATCTCTAGGGTTAGACAAGAATAGATCTCATATTATAGAGCTTAACTCATGTACCTCCCCTTTTGGGATTCCTCTTGATAGAGGGACACTGTTGTTGGGGAACGTAGCAGAATTTTAAAATTTTCTACGCATCACCAAGATCAATCTATGGAGTCATCTAGCAACGAGGGAGAGAAGAGTGCATCTACATACCCTTGTAGATCACGCGCGGAAGCGTTCTAGAGAACGGGGTTGATGGAGTCGTACTCGTCGTGATCCAAATCACCGATGACCTAGCGTCGAACGGATGGCACCTCCGCGTTCAACACACGTACGGTTGGGAAGACGTCTCCTCCAACTTGATCCAACAAAGGGGAAGGAGAGGTTGATGAAGATCCAGCAGCACGACGGCGTGGTGGTGGAAGCAACGGTGATCTCGGCAGGGCTTCGCCAAGTTCAGGGAGAGGGAGGAGTGTCATGGGAGGGAGAGGGAGAGGCCAGGGGCTAGGGTGCGGCTGCCCTCCCTCCCCCCCACTATTTATAGGACCCCTAGGGGGGCGCCGGCCCTAGGAGATGCCATCTCCAAGGGGGGGGGCGGCGGCCAAGGGGGTGGAGTGCCCCCAAGCCAAGTGGGGCGCCCCCACCCCTAGGGTTTCCAACCCTAGGCGCAGGGGAGGCCCATGGGGGGCGCACCAGCCCACTAGGGGCTGGTTCCCCTCCCACTTCAGCCCATGGGCCCCTCCGGGATAGGTGGCCCCACCCGATGGACCCCCGGGACCCTTCCGGTGGTCCCGGTACAATACCGATTACCCCCGAAACCTTCCCGATGGCCGAAACTTGACTTCCTATATATAAATCTTCACCTCCGGACCATTCCAAAACTCCTCGTGACGTCCGGGATCTCATCCGGGACTCCGAACAACTTTTGGGTTACCGTATGCTAATATCTCAATAACCCTAGCGTCACCGAACCTTAAGTGTGTAGACCCTACGGGTTCGGGAGACACGCAGACATGACCGAGACGACTCTCCGGTCAATAACCAACATCGGGATCTGGATACCCATGTTGGCTCCCACATGCTCCTCGATGATCTCATCGGATGAACCACGCTGTCGAGGATTCAATCAATCCCGTATACAATTCCCTTTGTCAATCGGTACGTTACTTGCCCGAGACTCGATCGTCGGTATCCCAATACCTCGTTCAATCTCGTTACCGGCAAGTCACTTTAATCATACCGTAATGCATGATCCCGTGATCAACCACTTGGTCGCATTAAGCTCATTATGATGATGCATTACTGAGTGGGCCCAGAGATACATCTCCATCATACGGAGTGACAAATCCCAGTCTCGATTCGTGCCAACCCAACAGACACTTTCGGAGATACCTGTAGTGTACCTTTATAGTCACCCAGTTACGTTGTGACGTTTGGCACACCCAAAGCACTCCTACGGTATCCGGGAGTTGCACAATCTCATGGTCTAAGGAAATGATACTTGACATTCGGAAAAGCTATAGCAAATGAACTACACAATCTTTGAGCTATGCTTAGGATTGGGTCTTGCCCATCACATCATTCTCCTAATGATGTGATCCCGTTATCAATGACATCCAATGTCCATAGTCAGGAAATCATGACTATCTTTTGATGAACGAGCTAGTCAACTAGAGGCTCACTAGGGACGTGTTGTGGTCTATGTATTCACACATGTATTATGATTTCCGGATAACACAATTATAGCATGAACAATAGACAATTATCATGAACAAAGAAATATAATAATAACCATTTTATTATTGCCTCTAGGGCATATTTCCAATAGTCTCCCACTTGCACTAGAGTCAATAGTCTAGTTACATTGTGATGAATCGAACACCCATGCAGTTCTGGTGTTGATCATGTTTTGCTCTAGGGAGAGGTTTAGTCAACGGATCTTCCACATTCAGGTCCGTATGTACTTTACAAATATCTATGTCTCCATTTTGAACACTTTCACGAATGGAGTTGAAGCGACGCTTGATATGCCTGGTCTTCCTGTGAAACATGGGCTCCTTGGCAAGGGCAATAGCTCCAGTGTTGTCACATAAGAGAGTAATCGGGCCCGACGCATTGGGTATGACTCCTAGGTCGGTAATGTACTCCTTCACCCAGATTGCCTCTTGTGCTGCCTCCGAGGCTGACATGTACTCCGCTTCACATGTAGATCCCGCCACAATGCTTTGCTTGCAACTGCACCAACTTACTGCCCCATCATTCAAAATATACACGTATCCGGTTTGTGACTTAGAGTCATCCAGATCTGTGTCGAAGCTAGCATCGACGTAACCCTTTACGATGAGCTCTTCGTCACCTCCATAAATGAGAAACATATCCTTAGTCCTCTTCAGGTACTTCAGGATATTCTTGACCGCTGTCCAGTGTTCCATGCCGGATTACTTTGGTACCTTCCTACCAAACTTACGGCAAGGTTTACATCAGGTCTGGTACACAGCATAGCATACATGATAGACCCTATGGCCGAGGCATAGGGGACGACACTCATCTTTTCTCTATCTTCTGCCGTGGTCGGGCATTGAGCCGTGCTCAATCTCGTACCTTGCAATACAGGCAAGAACCCCTTCTTTGACTGACCCATTTTGAACTTCTTCAATATCTTGTCAAGGTACGTACTCTGTGAAAGACCAATGAGGCGTCTCGATCTATCTCTATAGATCTTGATGCCTAATATATAAGCAGCTTCTCCAAGATCCTTCATTGAAAAACACTTGTTCAAGTAGGCCTTTATGCTTTCCAAGAATTCTATATCATTTCCCATCAACAGTATGTCATCCACATACAATATGATAAATGCTACAGAGCTCCCACTCACTTTCTTGTAAATGCAGGCTTCTCCATAAGTCTGCGTAAACTCAAACGCTTTGATCATCTCATCAAAACGAATGTTCCAACTCCGAGATGCTTGCACCAACCCATAGATCTAGCGTTGGAGCTTGCACACCTTGTCAGCATTCTTAGGATCGACAAAACCTTCCGGCTGCATCATATACAATTCTTCCTTAAGGAAACCATTAAGGAATGCCGTTTTGACGTCCATTTGCCATATTTCATAATCATAGAATGCGACAATTGCTAACATGATTCGGACGGACTTCAGCTTCGCTACGGGTGAGAAAGTCTCGTCGTAGTCAACCCCTTGAACTTGTCGATAACCCTTAGCGACAAGCCGAGCTTTATAGATGGTTACATTACCATCCGCGTCTGTCTTCTTCTTAAAGATCCATTTATTTTTTATGGCTCGCTGATCATCAGGCAAGTTAGTCAAAGTCCATACTTCGTTTTCATACATGGATCCTATCTCGGATTTCATGGCTTCCAGCCATTTGTCGGAATCTGGGCCCACCATCGCTTCTTCATAGTTCAAAGGTTCACCGTTGCCTAACAACATGATTTCCAAGACAGGGTTGCCGTACCACTCTGGTGCGGAACGTGTCCTTGTGGACCTACGAAGTTCAGTAGCAACTTGATCTGAAGTTTCATGATCATCATCATTAACTTCCTCTCTAGTCGGTGCAGGCACTTCAGGAACAATTTCCTGAGCTGCGCCACTCTCCGGTTCAAGAGGTAATACTTCATCAAGTTCTACTTTCCTCCCACTTATTTCTTTCGAGAGAAACTCTTTCTCTAGAAAGGATTCATTCTTGGCAACAAAGATCTTGCCTTCGGATCTGAGGTAGAAGGTATACCCAATAGTTTCTTTAGGGTATCCTATGAAGACGCATTTTCTGACTTGGGTTCGAGCTTTTCAGGTTGAAGTTTCTTGACATAAGAATCACATCCCCAAACTTTTATAAACGACAGCTTAGGTTTCTTCCCAAACCATAATTCATACGGTGTCGTCTCAAAGGATTTCGACGGAGCCCTATTTAAAGTGAATGCGGCAGTCTCTAAAGCATAGCCCCAAAATGACAACGGTAAATCGGTAAGAGACATCATAGATCGCACCATATCCAATAGAGTGTGATTACGACGTTCGGACACACCATTACGCTGAGGTGTTCCAGGCGGCATGAGTTGTGAAACTATTCCACATTTCCTTAAGTGTGTGCCAAATTCGTGACTCAAGTATTCTCCCCCACGATTTGATCGCAAGAACTTGATTTTTCTGTCACTTTGATTTTCAACCTCACTCTGAAATTCCTTGAACTTTTCAAAGGTCTTAGACTTGTGTTTCATTAAGTAGACATACCCATATCTACTCAAGTCATCAGTGAGGGTGAGAACATAACGATAGCCACCGCAAGCCTCAACACTCATTGGACCGCACACATCAGTATGTATGATTTCCATTAAGTTGGTTGCTCGCTCCATTGTTCCTGAGAACGGAGTCTTGGTCATTTTACTCATGAGGCTTGGTTCGCACGTGTCAAATGATTCGTAATCAAGAGACTCCAAAAGTCCATCTGCATGAGCTTCTTCATGCATTTGACACCTATGTGACCAAGGTGGCAGTGCCACAAGTATGTGGGACTATCAGTATCAACCTTACATCTTTTGGTATTCACACTATGAATATGTGTAACATTACGCTCGAGATTCATTAAGAATAAACCATTCACCAGCGGAGCATGACCATAAAACATATCTCTCATATAAATAGAACAACCATTATTCTCGGATTTAAATGAGTAGCCATCTCAAATTAAACGAGATCCTGATACAATGTTCATGCTCATAGCTGGCACTAAATAACAATTATTGAGGTTTAAAACTAATCCTGTAGGTAAATGTAGAGGTAGCGTGCCAACGACAATCACATCGACCTTGGAACCATTCCCGACGCGCATCGTCACCTCGTCCTTCGCCAGTCTTTGCTTATTTCGCAGCTCCTGCTTTGAGTTGTGAGCAACCGCACCGGTATCAAATACCCAGGAGCTACTACGAGTACTGGTAAGGTACACATCAATTACATGTATATCGCATATACCTTTAGTGTTGCCGGCCTTCTTGTCCGCTAAGTATTTGGGGCAGTTCCGCTTCCAGTTACCACTTCCCTTGCAATAAAAACACTCAGTCTCAGGCTTGGGTCCATTCTTTGACTTCTTCCCGGCAGTTTGCTTACCGGGCGCGGCAACCCCCTTACCTTCCTTCTTGAAGTTCTTCTTACCCTTGCCTTTCCTGAATTTAGTGGTTTTATTCACCATCAACACTTGATGTTCCTTTTTGATTTCCACCTCTGCTGATTTTAGCATTGAATATACCTCAGGAATGGTCTTTTCCATCCCCTGCATATTGAAGTTCATCACAAAGCTCTTGTAGCTCGGTGGAAGCGACTGAAGGATTCTGTCAATGACCGCATCATCCGGGAGATTAACTCCCAGTTGAGTCAAGCGGTTATGCAACCCAGACATTTTGAGTATGTGCTCACTGACAGAACTATTTTCCTCCATCTTACAACTGAAGAACTTGTCAGAGATTTCATATCTCTCGACCCGGGCATGAGCTTGGAAAACCATTTTCAGCTCTTCGAACATCTCATATGCTCCGTGTTGCTCAAAACGCTTTTGGAGCCCCGGTTCTAAGCTATAAAGCATGCCACACTGAACGAGGGAGTAATCATCAGCACGTGCCTGCCAAGCGTTCATAACGTCTTGGTTCTCTGGGATGGGTGCGTCACCTAGTGGTGCTTCTAGGACACAATCTTTCTTCGCAGCTATGAGGATGATCCTCAGGTTCTGGACCCAGTCCGTATAGTTGATGCCATCATCTTTCAGCTTGGTTTTCTCTAGGAACGCGTTGAAGTTGAGGGCAACATTAGCGTGGGCCATTTGATCTACAAGACATAGTGTAAAGATTTTAGACTAAGTTCATGATAATTAAGTTCATCTAATCAAATTATTCAATGAACTCCCACTCAGATAGACATCCCTCTAGTCATCTTAAGTGAAACATGATCCGAGTCAACTAGGCCGCGTCCGATCATCACGTGAGACGGACTAGTCAACATCAGTGAACATCTTCATGTTGATCGTATCTTCTATACGACTCATGCTCGACCTTTCGGTCTTCCGTGTTCCGAGGCCATGTCTGTACATGCTAGGCTCGTCAAGTCAACCTAAGTGTATTGCGTGTGTAAATCTGGCTTACACCCGTTGTATTCGAACGTTAGAATCTATCACACCCGATCATCACGTGGTGCTTCGAAACAACGAACCTTCGCAACGGTGCACAGTTAGGGGGAACACTTTCTTGAAATTATCACAAGGGATCATCTTATTTAAGCTACTGTCGTTCTAAGCAAATAAGATGTAAAACATGATAAACATCACATGCAATCAAATAGTGACATGATATGGCCAATATCATTTGCTCCTTTTGATCTCCATCTTTGGGGCTTCATGATCATCGTTGTCACCAGCATGACACAATGATCTCCATCATCGTGTCTTCTTGAAGTTGTCTCGTCATCTATTACTTCTACTACTACGGCTAACGCTTTAGCAATAAAGTAAAGTAATTACATGACATTATGTTGACATGCAGGTCATAAATAAATTAAGACAACTCCTATGGCTCCTGTCGGTTGTCATACTCATCGACATGCAAGTCGTGATTCCTATTACAAGAACATGATCAATCTCATACATCACATATATCATTCATCACATCCTTTTTGGCCATATCACATCACACGGCACATGCTGCAAAAACAAGTTAGACGTCCTCTAATTGTTGTTGCAAGTTTTTACATGGCTGCTATAGGTTTCTAGCAAGAACGTTTCTTACCTACGCCAAAACCACAACGTGATATGCCAATTTCTATTTACCCTTCATAAGGACCCTTTTCATCGAATCCGATCCGACTAAAGTGGGAGAGATAGACACCCGCCAGCCACCTTATGCAACTAGTGCATGTAAATCGGTGGAACCAGTCTCACGTAAGCGTACGTGTAAGGTCGGTCCGGGCCGCTTCATCCCACGATGCCGCCGAATCAAGATAAGACTAGTAACGACAAGCAAATTGACAATATCCACGCCCACAACTGCTTTGTGTTCTACTCGTGCATAGAAACTACGCATAGACCTAGCTCATGATGCCACTATTGGGGAACGTAGCAGAATTTTAAAATTTTCTACGCATCACCAAGATCAATCTATGGAGTCATCTAGCAACGAGGGAGAGAGGAGTGCATCTACATACCCTTGTAGATCGCGCGCGAAAGCGTTCAAGAGAACGGGGTTGATGGAGTCGTACTCGTCGTGATCCAAATCACCGATGACCTAGCGCCGAATGGACAGCACCTCCGCGTTCAACACACGTACGGTTGGGAAGACGTATCCTCCAACTTGATCCAGCAAGGGGGAAGGAGAGGTTGATGAAGATCCAGCAGCACGACGGCGTGGTGGTGGAAGCAACGGTGATCTCGGCAGGGCTTCGCCAAGCTCACGGAGAGGGAGGAGTGTCACGGGAGGGAGAGGGAGAGGCCAGGGGCTAGGGTGCGGCTGCCCTCCCTTCCCCCACTATTTATAGGACCCCTAGGGGGGCGCCGGCCCTAGGAGATGCCATCTCCAAGGGGGGCGGCGGCCAAGGGGGTGGAGTGCCCCCCAAGCCAAGTGGGGCGCCCCCACCCCTAGGGTTTCCAACCCTAGGCGCAGGGGAGGCCCATGGGGGGGCACACCAGCCCAATAGGGGCTGGTTCCCCTCTCACTTCAGCCCATGGGGCCCTACGGGATAGGTGGCCCCACCCGGTGGACCCCCGGGACCCTTCAGGTGGTCCCGGTACAATACCGATTACCCCCGAAACCTTCCCGATGGCCGAAACTTGACTTCCTATATATAAATCTTCACCTCCAGACCACTCCGAAACTCCTCGTGACGTCCGGGAGCTCATCCGGGACTCCGAACAACTTTCGGGTTACCGTATGCTAATATCTCAACAACCCTAGCATCACCGAACCTTAAGTGTGTAGACCCTACGGGTTCGGGAGACACGCAGACATGACCGAGATGACTCTCCGGTCAATAACCAACAGCGGGATCTGGATACCCATGTTGGCTCCCACATGCTCCTCGATGATCTCATCGGATGAACCACGATGTCGAGGATTCAATCAATCCCGTATACAATTCCCTTTGTCAATCGGTACGTTACTTGCCCGAGACTCGATCGTCAGTATCCCAATACCTCGTTCAATCTCGTTACCGGCAAGTCACTTTACTCGTACCATAATGCATGATCCCGTGATCAACCACTTGGTCACATTGACTCATTATGATGATGCATTACCAAGTGGGCCCAGAGATACCTCTCCGTCATACGGAGTGACAAATCCCACTCTCGATTCGTGCCAACCCAACAGACACTTTCGGAGATACCTGTAGTGTACCTTTATAGTCACCCAGTTACGTTGTGACGTTTGGCACACCCAAAGCACTCTTACGGTATCCGGGAGTTGCACAATCTCATGGTCTAAGGAAATGATACTTGACATTCGGAAAAGCTATAGCAAACAAACTACACAATATTTGCGCTACGCTTAGGATTGTGTCTTGTCCATCACATCATTCTCCTAATGATGTGATCCCATTATCAATGACATCCAATGTCCATAGTCAGGAAACCATGACTATCTTTTGATCAACGAGCTAGTCAACTAGAGGCTCACTAGGGACGTGTTGTGGTCTATGTATTCACACATGTATTACGATTTCCGGATAACACAATTATAGCATGAACAATAGACAATTATCATGAACAAAGAAATATTATAATAACCATTTTATTATTGCCTCTAGGGCATATTTCCAACAACTACATTGGAGTTCAATGAGGAATATATGGTTTGTGCATGTATATTGTATAGTTCGGCCCACCTCCTAGTCATTGTATAGTTGAGGTTGTGGCCCACCTTATACTCCATATATACGTGCGCTATGCACCGATCAATACATCAAGTTGCATTGCCAAAATATTCGTTTCCAACATGGTATCATACCTACGATCCTAACCCTAACTCCTGCCTTCGCCGCCGTGATCCCATCGCCGCCGCCACCCGCCGCCGCCGCCATTTCGTGTCGCCACCGCCGCCACGTCTCCTCGCCGCCGCCCCCCTGTGTGCCGCCGCCGCCTCGCGCTTCCGCCCGCAACCCGCAGCGCCGCCACCTGCGCCGCGCCGCCATCCCTCCCGCCGTGCCGATTCACCACGCGCCGCCTCCCTCCCCTCTCGGCCATGGCCTCCCCCAGTTCCACCGGTACCAGCCGCAGCCGCCGCACCAACCGCTTCGACGGCCCCGATCCCGTCGTCATCCGTGATCTCAATATCCTCGCTCGGGTTCCCGTCGTTCTCGATCAACTCACCTCCACCTACTATGCCTGGAAGACGTACTTCTCCCTTGTGTTCCGTGAGTACAATCTCCGGGATCACATCGATGGCTCCATGGACTCCCGCTTCATGGAGGACGATGAGGAGTGGAAGTCCATCGACGCCACTCTTATCCGCTGGTTCTACACCACCATCTCGAAGGACCTCTTCCACACGGTGGTCTCCGCCGATGATGACGCTCACGCCGTTTGGACTAAGCTCAACGACCTGTTCACCGACAACGCGCTCCAACGCAAGGTTTTCTTGCACGGCGAGTTTTTTGGGTGCCAGCAGCTTGACTCGTCGGTCGACGATTATTGCATGCGCCTCAAGAAGCTTATGGACGAGCTCCGTGACCTCGGCGAGAAGGTATCCGACGAGCTCCTCCTCAGCACTCTCATCGCCGGCCTGAACGAAGACTTCGGGAATGCCGCCTCCAACATCCCTCTCATCACCAACCCGACCTTCCCCAAGGTCGTCGCGTACCTGAAGCTGGAGGAGAAGAGGATGCGGATGTTGCGCGCCCAGGCCACCCATATGGCTCTCACTGCCGGTACCCGTGGTGGTGCGCTGCCCACCGCTCCGACTCCCCCGCCGCGGCCCGCCCAGGGGCCCCTCCACATGCAGCCACCGCCCGGGTTCCCATATCCCGCGCCGCCGCCGCCGCCACCCCCCGCCGAGCAGCAGCAGCGCCGGGGCGGGCATCACGGCCAAGGTGGCCGCAAGCAGCAGCAGCAGCCACCAGCTGCCCATGGCGGGGTGCCGCGCCAGCCGCAGCACCCGCTCCCGCCGGCACCCTGGCATGCCGGCCAGAACCCCTAGACGGGGGTTGTTCACGCATACTCCATGCCCGTACCGCGCGCCCCCGTCCCCGGTGTTTTTGGCGCCCGCCCGGCCCCTCATCAGGCTCTGTACACGGCCCCTCAGGCGTATCCGCCGGTGCCGCTCTACGGCCCCTCGGCGACCTATGGGCTGCCTCCGGCCGGTTGGCTCGTGGCACCGCCGCCACAGCCTCTGCCGTCGGCCCCGGCCCTCCCGCCGGCACCATGGGACCCCGCGCTGCTAGCGGCCCTCCACACCGCCCCCACGCCACAGCAGTACACCGGTGGTGGCGACTGGTACATGGACACCGGAGCCACGGGCCACATGGTCGCCAACCCCGGTAACCTTCTTACTGCTCACCCTGTTCACACTGCTGCTCGCATTACCGTGGGCGACGGTTCTTCCATGCCCATCACTCATGTCGGCCATGCTGCTTTTCCTTCTAACTCCATTCCATTACATCTTTCTAACGTCCTCGTTTCACCTGACATCATTAAAAATCTTGTTTCTGTTCGTTCTCTTACACGTGAAAATCCTGTCACCATTGAATTTGACATGTTTGACTTTTCTGTTAAGGATGCCCATACCCGGATGGTGCTCCACCGATGTGACAGCCCCGACGATCTCTACGCGGTCCACTCCTCCACATCCTCCATTGCTGCACCCATGGCGCTTTCCGCTAGAGTGGACCTTTGGCATGCTCGTCTCGGTCATCCCAACCCTGCCACCCTTCGTTATATTTTTCGCAGTTTTTCATTCACGTGTAATAAGATCGACGATCACACTTGTCATGCTTGTTGTCTCGGCAAACATACTCGTTTACCCTTTAGCACTTCCTCGCATGTTGCTTCATACCCATTTGAGTTAATTCATAGTGATGTTTGGACCTCTCCTGTTGCAAGTAACACGGGCTATCTCTATTATCTTGTTATCCTTGATGATTTTTCGCACTATGTGTCGAACTTCCCGTTGCGGCGAAAGTCGGATTCTGTTGCCACTCTCACCGCATTCTACTCCTATGTATCCACGCAGTTTGGTCACCCCATTCATGCGTTGCAAACAGACAACCGGAAGGAGTTCGATAATCTTGCAATCCGCAACCTTCTCGCCACACACGACATGATTTTTCGTCTCACTTTCCCGTACACTTTGCAACAAAATGGCCGCGCTGAGCGCGTGCTTCGCACTCTTAATGACTGCGTTCGCACCCTCCTCTTTCACGCCAACGTGCCACCACGTTTCTGGCCTGACGCGCTCGCCACCGCATCACTACTCATCAACATCCGTCCCTGTCGCACTCGTGGGAATTTTGCTCCTCATCATCCTTTGTTCGGCACGCCACCTTCCTACACCGAGCTTCACATTTTCGGTTGCTTGTGCTACCCTAGCATCGCTTCCACTACTTCTCATAAGCTCGCACCACGGTCCGTGGCCTGTATTTTTCTTGGCTATCCCCCCAACACCAAAGGCTACCCCTGCTATGATCATATCTCACATCGGGTCATCACTTCCCAACACGTTTACTTTGATGAGATGGTTTTTCCGTTTCAATAGGTACCTTCGGATGTTGCGGCCTTGCCCGCTCCTGGTGACGGCCACTCGGGCGCTTCTCTCGGGCCGCCTCCTAGCTTTGAGGGTGCCCCCCGTGCCCCGGGTCGAGTTCCTCCTCGGCCGGTTTCCTTAGGGGTTGCACCCCTCCCGGCGCTTGCGACGCCCCCTGCGCCACCATCGGCGCGGGCCTCCTCGGCGCCCCCCGCGCCCTCGCCAGCGGCCTTGCCCGCGGCGGCCTTCCCCGCGCCCTCGCCAGCGGCCTCGCCCGCGGCCTTGCCCGCGGCGGCCTCACCCGCGGCATCAGTGGCAGCGGGTTCTTCTTCGTCCTCGCCCGTTGCCCTGGACTCGCTGCCCCGCCCGATGACTCGCTCTCGGGCCGGTACCTTCCGCCCGAGTATGCGGTACACCAGCGATGAGTATCTTCTCGCCGCTTCCGTCTCTGAGCCGTCCCATCTCCCATCGTCAGCTCGAGCCGCCCTTCGGGACCCTCATTGGCTCGCTGCGATGCAGGAAGAGTTCGATGCACTCCAATGGAACCGCACCTGGCAGCTTGTCCCTCGGCCACCTCATGCCAACATCATCACGGGCAAGTGGGTCTTTCGGCATAAGACTCGTCCCGACGGGACTCTCGAGCGCTACAAAGCTCGTTGGGTGGTTCGAGGCTTTCGGCAACGTGCGGGCGTGGACTTCACCGACACTTTTGCTCCGGTTGTTAAACCGGGCACGATCCGCACCGTGCTTCAGCTGGCCGTCTCCTGAGCTTGGCCCGTGCATCAGTTGGATGTCTCCAACGCCTTCTTGCATGGCCACCTCGCCGAGCAGGTGTTCTGTGAGCAACCCATCGGCTTCGTCGACGCCACACATCCGGACCATGTGTGCTTGCTCTCCCGTTCTCTTTACGGGTTGAAGCAGGCACCTCGGGCCTGGTACCAGCGCATCGCTGCCTTCCTGCAGACGATAGGATTTACATCGACCTGCTCCGACGCATCCCTCTTCGTGTACCATCACGGGGTTGACACATCCTACTTGTTGCTCTACGTCGACAACATCATCCTGACGGCTTCCACTGTCGCGCTTCTCCAGCGGCTTACTGCTCGTCTTCGCGATGAGTTTGCCCTGAAGGACTTGGGGCCCCTCCACTACTTCCTCGGCATTGAGGTGGTTCGATGGCCAGATGGGTTCTTTCTGCACCAGCAGCGTTACGCCCATGAGCTTCTCGATCGTGCCGGCATGCTTAACTGCAAGCCTGCTCCCACGCCTGTTGACACCAAGGCCAAGGTTTCAGCTCTGGAGGGCTCTCTCGCATCTGACGCGGCCTTCTATCGCTCCATTGTGGGTGCCTTGCAGTACCTCACTCTGACGCGCCCCGACTTGCAGTACGTCGTTCAGCAGGTCTGTCTTCACATGCATGCTCCGCGTGACTCTCACTGGACCTTGGTGAAGCGTATCCTCCATTACATACGCGGCACTACGTCCATGGGACTTACACTGACGGCCTCCGCCTCTACCGACCTCATTGCCTACTCTGATGCGGACTGGGCTAGCTGCCCGGACACACGGCGCTCCACTTCGGGGTACTGTGTATACCTTGGGCCGTCTCTGATCTCTTGGTCTTCGAAATGACAACCCACAGTCTCTCGCTCGAGTGCCGAGGCAGAGTATCGGGCAGTGGCTAATGCCGTTGCCGAATGCTCTTGGCTTCGTCAGCTGCTCCAGGAGTTGCTTTGTGATGTTCACAAGGCCACACTCGTCTACTGCGACAACGTCTCCGCCGTGTACCTCTCCGTCAACCCGGTCCATCATCGACGAACAAAGCACATTGAGCTCGACATACACTTTATTCGTGAGCAGGTGGCCCTTGGGCGCATCCGGGTCCTCCACATCCCGACGGCGCAATAGTTTGCCGACGTTATGACAAAAGGACTACCTACTTCTGTTTTCGAGGAGTTCAGGTCCAGTCTTTGTGTCTCCGGCGATGCTTCGACTGCGGGGGGGGGGGTGTTGAATATATGGTTTGTGCATGTATATTGTATAGTCCGGCCCACCTCCTAGTCATTGTATAGTTGAGGTTATGGCCCACCTTGTACTCCATATATACGTGCGCTATGCACCGATCAATACATTGAGTTGCATTGCCAAAATATTCGTTTCCAACATTCAAGACCAACACTGGAGAAGATCCTTAGGAATTCAAGACCTCTTTTAGGGAAGATCCACCCATGGATTCAAGACCCATTCCTCCGTGATATTTGGATGAATTACCTTGTATCTTTGTTTCCCTTGTTCTTGGGTCTTGATGCACCTCTTGTATTGCTTGTGATTTGAGGAGTATTTCGAGTGAATCTTGTCCAATAGAGTGTTTCTCCCCCCTTTGATTTCTCCATGTTTTCCCCTCCTATTCTTCGTGTTCTTCACGTTCCTCCTCGAATCCACCTTCAATTCATGAACATCGGGACAAATTACACTGATTTTGGTTTTGCCCTACAACACCTTGGTATCATGAGCCACATTGACACGAATTTGGAGCCCTACCCCCATTTTCTACCCCTTAGATCAATTTTTTCTTGCCCAATTTTAAAAATTTCTCAAAAAATAGCCCAACAAAAAATTCTTGTGATTTTTTGTTCTTGTGAGTTTTTGTTGATTTTTATCTGTAGATCTAGTGTTTGGCAAGTGGATCTACTTCCCTTGGCGCTCCCTAGCCCCAATTTTCCTTTTCCCCAATCAATTTCAAGCCCAAAATCTTTAATTTCTGCCAAAAATCGCGTCCTGGATCTCAAATCTCGCGTTGACCCCCGACCCACCGGACGACCAAAACTTTATCGGACGTCCGCCCCCCTCGAGCCACCGGATGTCTAAAACTTACCGGAAATCTAGAACCCCAAAACAGAGCCAAATTACTGGAAGTCCGCCACTTCATTGGACGCCCGGTACTACCAAACACTAACTTCGATGAAATTTTGTTTCGGCCTCGGAGTCCGATTTTGACGTTCTTTAGCTCGTCTTGTAGCTATTAACGTCCCGCATTCCACAAAAATACTTGCACCATCTTTTGGATGCATCAAAATTTTCAAACTTTAGCATCTTTGCCTAGGCCCTCCACCATATCATCCGCAATACCACCATAGACTTCCGCAACCTAACCCATTTTCATCTCCATTGCATTTGTGGTTGCTTGAGTTGTGATTTGAGTCTCCTAAGGTGTTTCGGCTACATAGGGACGGTTGTTTCTTTGTCAACCACCGACGACTTGTATTGGTCCATCGACTACATCCACCATGAGCTTCCGCAACCGACGATGATCATCCATCCTTTGAGACCATCTTCAAGGAAGCATGGCCAACAACCCCCCCCCCAACTACTTGAAAGGTTAAGTTTGACCAAGGTATCAATTCCATCAACAACTTTTCCTTCCATTCCAATAAACCTTGATACCCTACCATATTTGTGAATTCCTTCATACCTGTCGAGACTAGCTATCCAAGTATTGTGGGGCTTTGCAAAAACTTGAGCACCATAGTGATACGGTATCATAGTGTTGCATCATTTGGTATATCATATGACAGATTACTCCCATGCATATCTTGTGATACTTGTCTCATGTATTTGGTTAAGACTCAAAAAGAATAGTGGAAAGGAAGAAAAAGGAGCAAAAAAAGACCCAAAAAAGCTTTTAAGCAAGAAAAAGATCAGAGCTTATAGGCAAAGGGTGTAGCATAAAAGATATATTTGTGCATGAGGATATATGGAATAGGAAACATTTTGCTTGCATGAATATGAATGGTGCCAAGTGCTGAATCGTTCCCAAACATGCAATCAAGCTAGCGTCTCTCTTTGTGTTTGTGCAACACGAGCGTAGTCTTCATTAGGCAATTTGTATTGCTCATCCCTATAGTTGCACAAGCCCCATTATCCCATTGCACGCGTTTCTTTTTGCTCTCCTCTATATTTGTGATCACTTGCTTTGCATTTTGAGTCCTTTGGATTGATTTCAACATTTACTTATCTTGGACTTCAATTTTCTTGATTTTTTGTGCCACTAACCCCACCGAGCTCCACTATAAGCCATTTGTGTATATTGTGAGGATTGGACAAGGTTTTTTTACCAAGTGCACTCTTTTCCTTGCATACATTGTGGTCTTTTGAGGTCCAACTACAACTTGAGAAAGAGGTAAATTTGGTATGTTCATTTCATCTCTTTCTCACGCTTTCTCGAGTGCTTCTATCACTACTGCAAGTTGCTGCTAACGCGACACTACGATCAGAGACCCTTCGACGAAACAGTGTGCGATGCAATAATCGCAAACGGTGGTGTAAAAGAACCGTAAAAAAGGTGTAAAATGTTTGCCATGCCAGATGCATCAAACACGTTTTTGATTTTAATTGCGTGTGCGATGCAGGGCATACGGTTCAGTTCAATGAACTGTTTGTGATATACAACATATGGTTCACTCGGATGAATTATTTCTGATGAGGAGGAATAATAGAAACGGACAGCTAGATAAAGGTGTGTGCGATTGAGGGCATACGCTTCAGAAGGATTAATTGTTTGTAATTAGGCAACATAACAGAAACGGGTCAGCTAGATCAAAGTGTATGCGATCAATGGCATACACTTCACACGAATGAACTGTTTGCGATTAGTCACAATAAACAGAAATAGTTAGATAGATCAACGTGTACACACATTCTAATTAAAAGAAGCGTGTGAGATGGTAATAACTAGCGCGCACGGTTGTTCGAACAAGACGTGTGCTGACATTGCCTATTGCAGTGCACCCTATGGTGCAAACGCCACGTACGCGGCCGAGAAGGCGTGCTCATGTTACGCCTTCTGGGAATAGTGCTACACTTATAACCGTCAATAAATTTTGAGCCTGTGTCCCGTCACATTCCAAATTACTGCCACGCTATATTGAATTGCAAACCTGTTCACACTGATCAAAACATAAACGATTTCACACTTAGGAGCGCATTAGTACTCGTTTATAAATACTACTACTCCAAGATGATTGCACATTCCTCCTCAACTCCTCATCCACAAAAACAAACAAGTCATTCATCATTGTTCCCTTGCGTCTTCCATGGCCAGTGTGAGTTCTAGGTCGAGAGATTGCCACCAGGGAGATGCTAGCATGGAAGCGGAAGCACGAGAGATGTCCCGCCTGGCCGTGAAAGCAGCCGGCATGTCCCGCCGCACCGCCGTATCAGCACCAAGGTCCCGCCGTGCCGCCGAAGTAGCACGGAGGTTCCGCCGTGCCGTCGATGCAGCAGATTGGTCCGGCCGCGCTGCGGAAGCAAAAGAGATGTCCCGCCACGCCGCAAATGCAGTAGAGATGTCCTCCCGCGCCGTGGCGACCTGGGACAATGTCTCGCGGGCAGGCAAGGACTCTTACAGGTGCATGCATGCGATCGTCCATAGCCAGATGGATCAAAGCTCCGGACGGGCGAGGTTGCAGGACGCATGAAAGCCTTTTTTGAACAGGTTACCGGCGTCATCTGTAACTAAATGAGAGCAATGCGAAGCTCCTGGCCGAGCGTGACCTACTGATGGCGAAGATCGTCGGAAGTGCGGAGCAGCAGGAGGAGACCACTGCCTTGTTGAAGAGGACCGGTGTCATCGTCGAGAAACTTATCAATGAGAATGTCATGCTACGCATCGAGCGTGGAAGGCTGGTGGAGGAATCCGTGGGTGCTCTCAAACAGCATCTTGAGGAGAAGAAAGAGCTCATCGCCGCTCGCCGCGGAGACTAGTTCCCATGGCCTGCAGCAACGCATCAAGAAAGTAGAGATCAGCGAGTCAGATCGTTGTCTTCCTTCTTCTTTTGCCCTTGTGTATTTCGAGCGTTGCCGCATGTGGCTTTTTTTATTATGTTCCTAAATATGTAAGACAATTATTATCCACTGTCATCGTCCTTATATTCATCATGCTTTCTATAAGCCGCAGTCAATGCTATATAGGTCCGTCGGATCTTACATCAAGATCCATGCAAAACTTTCTTTTCAAATTTTCATTTTTCTCTCTTATATCTTAGTCCAGTGAGACATATAGCCACACCGTAGAACAGGGGCTCGAGCGCCATTAATGGAGACATTGGGAGGGAGGTGCGCGGCGGGTAGAGGTCAAAGGGCTCTCCTCCCGATGAGCACGTGCAGGGGTCTGATCGCATGCCTCCTGTACTCAAATAGCTACCCCGCATGGCACCTCCTAGCCAATAAAAAAAGGGACGCATGGTGGCACATAATTGGTAAGTAGAACACCCACTGTTTCAATAATACTTGTGTTTCCGATTTGTAACGTGACATCACTTGTTCCAAAATGATTTTGTTGATTGTTAATGTGTGCGCCTTCACAAATCGGACAGAAAAATTACCATAACATGTTGGTGCCATGTCATGATACAATGCCAAGTTTCATGATTTTCATGCGTGTTTTGGTTTTACAGGAATTAAAAGACCAAGTTTCTCAATCTTTCCGGCCGAGCCACGACGCCCAGATGTTTGAATTTGATTCCCATTTCTTGCATGGGACCTAGAAATTCACCCAAGGACAAACATGTGATTTTTCAACCAAATTTGGTGCACTGGAGCATGTGCTTGTAGTTCAAATTTGAATTATGCACATTAAATGCCCAGAAATTCAATTAATATATAAAAAGGCCAAACGAACCCGGAATAATTCCAAAATTTAGCACGATACTTCTATTTGGTCTAATCTGTCTGTGTAAAAAATTAAGACGTGAGAAGGCAGTGTATGTATGTGTTTCGCACACGGAGGTGACGCGTTCCCTCACGGAACCACGAGCCTTCTTGAGAGAAGCTCCGGTTTGCAAGAAGCTTACACCAAAGCTTGTCTCAATTCGGCCAAAAAAATACCGCAGCATGTTGGTGCCATGTCATGACACCATGCCAAGTTTCATGATTTGCAGGCATGTTTTGGATTTTCAGGAATTAAAAAACCAAGTTTCTCAATCTTTCCGGTCGAGCCATGATGCCTAGATGTTTGAATTTCATTCCCATTTCTTGCATGGGACCTATAAATTCACCCAAGGACACACATGTGATTTTTCAACCAACTTTGGTGCACTGAAGCATGTGCTTGTAGTTCAAATTTGAATTATGCATATTAAATGCCCAAAAACTCAATTAATGTATAAAAAGGCCAAACGAATCCGGAATAGTTCCAAAATTTAGCATGATGCTTCTATTTGGTCTAATCTGCCTGTGTAAAAAAATTAAGGCGGGAGAAGGCAGTGTATGTATGTCGTTTCACATACGGAGGTGACACGTTCCCTCTCGGAACCACGAGCCTTCTTGAGAGAAGCTTCGGTTTGCAAAAACTCTGGTTTGCAAGTGCTTATCTACTAGTTTGTGGGTGTGGCTGAGTGTTGTGGCCTAGTGAGTGTTTGGACATGTATGCCCGTGAGAGTGTGTGGCCTTGAGGCCAAATGAACATGGATGGATGCATGCGTGGGCGTGTGGGTGGATGGATATGTGTTGCTTATATAGGAGTGTGGGTGGCTTGAGATGTAAGCTACAATGAGTAGCTTACATCCCAAGCTGTGTGTAGCTTGAGAGGTAGGCTAAGTTTTGTCCCTGGGGCATTTTATAAACCAATGTCCAGAAAACAAAGTACACTATAGATGATGTCGCGCGTGACGAGTGAACAACGTATGCTTTATCAGCAACAGTGGTCACGGTATGGCCGTCTTGTCCGTGTCGGGTTGGAGCTGTGGTTGACTTCGTGTAGGAGGCTGGCTGGAGCAGCCGGACAGGGAGCCGGCACGCAGCCGGGATGGTGAGCCGACTGGGCAACCAGGATGGCGAGTCGGCCGAGGTGGCTGGGCAGCCGGATCGAGGCGCTGGTCGCCCCGAGTTTTTGAAGCGTGTTTGCCGTCTTGGGCCTACCCGGGGGTCATCCCCCCAAAAGTAACCTCCGAGCCTCCGGGCAACTTAGAAAAGTTGCACGGAGGTTTTTAGCGGGCATCGATGTAGTAGATGGCGTCGAAGATGCCGGTTGTAGCCGGCAGTGGGCGTGCAACAGGCGTGGCGTGTTCCGAGTGGGGGCGTGCAAGCGCACCCACCGGGTGTAGCCTCCGGGCAACTTGAGAAAGTTGGGCGGAGTGTCTTGCTATTGATGATGAAGTCGATGGTGACGTCGAGGGTGCCGGGCGCAGACACAAAGTTCGCCGGCTGGAGGGCGCGGGCCCCTGCCGGACGCGGAAGTGGAGTCCACCGGCTGAGTGGGGGCGCACGAGCGCACCCACTCGGTGTAGCCTCCGAGCCTCCGGGCAACTTGGAAAAGTTGGGGCGAGGGTCTTCGCGGTTGTTGATGGCGGCGGCTGGCTGTGTGCTACAGCCGGCGTAGCTCGCTTCCAGTGGGGGCACGCTAGCGCACCCACTGGGTGTAGCCTCCGAGCCTCCGGGCGACTCAAAGAGTCGGTCGGAGGATCTTCGCTGTGGTTGGAGCAGACGGCGGCGTCGGGGATGCCGGCTGTAGCCGGCGATGGGCCTGCAACTGGCATGTAGCCTCCGTGCAAGGAGGGGGTTCCCCACGAAGGTGATCGTGCAATAGACAAGGTTAGTCTCCGTAGATATATCAAATGTTTTCTTTTAGCATTGTAAGTTTTATGCGGAGGGTGCCGACTCGGTTTCGTCCGAGCCCCATTCAGTCTTTTCATGTCTTATCCGCTCTTTGGCTTGGCCTCTTGTTAGCTAGACAGTTGGGAGCCGGTCTGTAGCTATTACGAAGAGTGGCCACGGAGTGGAGCGTACAGTACTCGGACTACGGGAGCAGATTCGACCGAGTAGATACTCATAATGGAAACGACCGGGTTGCCCAAGCCGTCTTCTCCCGGACGTTTTTCGCGTGGGTGACCTATAGCTTTTGCTCTCGCTTGTCGGATAGCCGCGTGGTAGTCTGTGGCTGAGAGGTGGGCCTTCAATACCATATGCGCTACTAAGCCGTCTGCGGGAGCGAACATATCGGGTCGAGCGGCCAGCCTCCGGGCGAACAATAGTGCAACTGTAAAAAATGCAAAGATGGTCCCCGTGTTGGGGAACATAGTAATTTCAAAAAAATTCCTACGCACACATAGGATCATGGTGATGCATAGCAGCGAGAGGGGAGAGTGTGTCCACATACCCTCATAGACCGAAAGTGGAAGCGTTAGCACAACGCGGCTGATGTAGTCGTACGTCTTCACGATCCAACCGATCCAAGTACCAAACGCACGGTACCTCCGAGTTCAGCACACGTTCAGCTCGATGACGTCCCACGAACTCCGTTCCAGTAGAGCTTCACGGGAGAGTTTCGTCAGCATAACAGCATGATGACGGTGATGATGATGCTACCGACGCAGGGCTTCACCTAAGCACCGCTACGATATAATCAAGGTGGATTATGGTGCAGGGGGCACCGCACACGGCTGGAATAGATCAATAGACCAACTTGTGTGTCTAGAGGTGCCCCTGCCTCCGTATATAAAGGAGCAAGGGGGGAGGTCGGCCAGCCCTAGAGGGCGCGCCAGGAGGAGGAATCCTCCTCCTAGTAGGAGTAGGATTCCCCTCTTTCCTACTCCTACTAGGAGGGGAAAAGGAAGGGGGGAGGGAGAAGGAAAGGGGGCGTCGCCCCCCTCTCCTAGTCTAATTTGGACCAGAGGGGAGGGGCGCGCGGCCTACCCTAGGCCAGCCCTCTCTCTCTCCACTAAGGCCCATAAGGCCCACTATTTCTCCCCGGGGGGTTCAGGTAACTCTCCGGCACTCCGGTTTTCTCCGAAACCAACCGAAACACTTCCGGTGTCCGAATATAGTCATCCAATATATTGATCTTTACGTCTCAACCATTTTGAGACTCCTCGTCATATCCGTGATCATATCCAGGACTCCAAACTACCTTTGGTACATAGAAACACAAAAACTCATAATACCGATCATCACCAAACTTTAAGCGTGCGGACCCTACGGGTTCGAGAACTATGTAGACATGACGGAGACACGTCTCCGGTCAATAACCAATAGCGGAACTTGGATGTTCATATTGGCTCCAATATATCCTACAAAGATCTTTATCGGTCAAACCGCATGACAACATACGTTGTTCCCTTTGTCATCGGTATGTTACTTGCCCGAGATTCGATCGTCGGTATATCAATACCTAGTTCAATCTCGTTACCGGCAAGTATCTTTACTCGTTCCGTAATGCACTATCCCTCAACTAACTCATTAGTTGCATTGCTTGCAAGGCTTATAGTGATGTGCATTACCGAGAGGGCCCAGAGATACCTCTCTGACAATCGGAGTGACAAATCCTAATATCGATCTATGCCAACTCAACAAGTACCATCGGAGACACCTGTAGAGCACCTTTATAATCACCCAGTTACGTTGTGATGTTTGGTAGCACACAAAGTGTTCCTCCGGTATTTGGGAGTTGCATAATCTCATAGTCATAGGAACATGTATAAGTCATGAAGAAAGCAGTAACAACAAACTAAACGATCATGGTGCTAAGCTAACGGAATGGGTCAAGTCAATCACATGATTCTCTAATGATTTGATCCCGTTAATCAAATGACAACTCATGTCTATGGCTAGGAAACTTAACCATCTTTGATTCAATGAGCTAGTCAAGTAGAGGCATACTAGTGACACTCTGTTTGTCTATGTATTCACACATGTACTAAGTTTCCAGTTAATACAATTCTAGCATGAATAATAAACATTTATCATGATACAAGGAAATAAATAATAACTTTATTATTGCCTCTAGGGCATATTTCCTTCAGTCTCCCACTTACACTAGAGTCAATAATCTAGTTCACATCTTTATGTGATTAGTTCACATCTCCATGTGACTAATACCCAAAGGGTTTACTAGAGTCAATAATCTAGTTCACATCGCTATGTGATTAACACCCAAAGGGTGATCATGTTTTTCTTGTGAGAGAAGTTTAGCCTATGGGTTTGCAACATTCAGATCCATATGTATTTCGCAAATTTCTATGTGTACAATGCTCTGCACGGAGCTACTCTAGCTAATTGCTCCTACTTTCAATATGTATCCAAATCGAGACTTAGAGTCATCTAGATCGATGTAAAAAGCTTGCATCGATGTAACTCTTTACGATGAATTCTTTTATCACCTCCATAACCGAGAAATATTTCCTTAGTCCTCTAAGGATAATTTTGACCGATGTCCAATGATCTACTCCTAGATCACTATTGTACTCCCTTGCCAGAAAGATGCTAAGGTATAAAATAGGACTGGTAAACAACATAGCATACTTTATAGAACCTATGACTGAGGCATAGGGAATGACTTTTCATTCTCTTTCTATTTTCTGTTGTGGTCGGGTTTTGAGTCTTTACTCAACTTCACACCTTGCAACACAGGCAAGAACTCCCTCTTTAATTGTTCCATTTTGAACTACTTCAAAATCTTGTCAAGGTATGTACTCATTGAAAAAACTTATCAAGCGTCTTGATCTATCTCTATAGATCTTGATGCTCAATGTGTAAGCAGCTTCATCGAGGTCTTTCTTTGAAAAACTCTTTTCAAACACTCCTTTATGCTTTCCAATAAATTCTACATTATTTCCGATCAACAATATGTCATTCACATATACTTATCAGAAATGTTGTAGTGCTCCCACTCACTTTCTTGTAAAGACAGGCTTCACCGCAAGTCTGTATAAAACCATATGCTTTGATCACTTTATCAAAGCATATATTCCAACTCCGAGATGCTTGCACCAGTCCATAGATGGAATACAGTTTAGGATCAACAAAACCTTCTGGTCGCATCATATACAACTCTTCTTTTAAGAAATCCATGAAGGAATACAGTTTTGACATCCATTTCCCAGATTTCATAAAATGCGACAACTGTTAACATGATTCGGACAGATTTTTAAGCATCGATATGAGTGAGAAAATCTCATCGTAGTCAAAACCTTGAATTTGTCGAAAACATTTTGCGACAATTTGAGCTTTGTAGATAGTAACACTACTATCAACATCCGTCTTCCTCTTGAAGATCCATTTATTCTTAATGACTCACCGATCATCGGGCAAGTTAATCAAAGCCAATACTTTATTCTCATACATAGATCCCATCTCATATTTCATGGCCTCAAGCCATTTCACGGAATCTGGGCTCATCATCGCTTCCTCATAATTCATAGGTTCGTCATGGTCAAGTAACATGACATCCAGAACATGATTACCGTAATACTCTGGTGCAGATCTCACTATGTTTGACCTATGAGGTTCGGTAGTAACTTGATCGGAAGTTACATGATCATCATCATTAGCTTCCTCACTAATTGGTGTAGGAGTCACAGGAACATATTTATGTGATGAACTACTTTCCAATAAGGGAGCAGGTACAGTTACCTCATCAAGTTCTACTTTCCTCCCACTCACTTCTTTCGAGAGAAACTCCTTCTCTAGAAAGAATCCATTCTTAGCAACGAATGTCTTGCCTTTGGATCTATGATAGAAGGTGTACCCAACTGTCTCCTTTGGGTATCCTATGAAGACACATTTCTCCGATTTGGGTTTGAGATTATCAGGATGAAATCTTTTCACATAAGCATCGCAACCCCAAAATTTAAGAAACGACAACTTTGGTTTCTTGCCAAACCACAGTTCATATGGCGTCATCTCAACGGATTTAGATGGTGCCCTATTTAACATGAATGCAGCTGTCATTAATGCATAACCCCAAAAACGATAGTGGTAAATCGGTAAGAAACATCATAGATTGCACTATATCCAATAAAGTACGGTTATGACGTTCGGACACACCATTATGCTGTGGTGTTCCGGGTGGCGTGAGTTGCGAAACTATTCCGCATTGTTTCAAATGAAGACCAAACTCGTAACTCAAATATTCTCCTCCACGATCAGATCGTAGAAACTTTATTTTCTTGTCACGATGATTTTCCACTTCACTATGAAATTCTTTGAACTTTTCAAATGTTTCAGACTTATATTTCATCAAGTAGATATACCCATATCTGCTCAAATCATCTGTGAAGGTCAAAAAATAACAATACCCGCCGCGAGCCTCAACACTCATCGTACTGCATACATCAGTTTGTACTCCCTCCGGTCCTTTTTAGTTCGCATATAAGATTTGACTGAAGTCAAGCCTCGTAAAGTTTGACCAACTTTATAGACAAAAGTGCCAACATTTACAATCTGAAATCAATACCACTAGATGTGTCATGACTTAAAGTTTCATATTATATAACTTTAGCATGGTAGATGTTGATATTTTTTTATATAAATACGTTCAAACTTTGTAAAGTTTGACTTTAGAGAATTCTAATATGCAGAGTAAAAAGGACCGGAGGGAGTATTATTTCCAATAAGTCAGTTGCTCGCTCCATTGTTCCGGAGAACGTAGTCTTAGTCATCTTGCCCATGAGGCATGGTTCGCAAGCATCAAGTGGTTCATAATCAAGTGATTCCAAAAACCCATCAGCATGGAGTTTCTTCATGTGCTTTACACCAATATGACCTAAACGGCAGTGCCACATATAAGTTGCACTATCATTAATAACTTTGCATCTTTTGGCTTCATATTATGAATATGTGTATCACTACGATCGAGATTCAATAAACCATTCACCTTGGGTGTATGACCTTAGAAGGTTTTATTCATGTAAAAATAATAACAATTATTCTTTGTCTTAAATGAATAACCATATTGCAATAAACATGATCCAATCATATTATGCTCAAAGCAAACACCAAATAACATTTATTTTAGGTTCAACACTAATCCCAAAGGTAAAGGGAGTGTGCGATGGTGATCTTATCAACCTTGGAATCACTTCCAAGTCACATCATCACTTCACCCTTAACTAGTCTCTTTTTATTTTGCAACTCCTGTTTCGAGTTACTACTCTTAGCAACTGAACCAGTATCAAATACTGTGGGGTTGCTATAAACACTAGTAAAGTGGACATCAATAACATGTATATCAAATATACCTTTGCTCACTTTTCCATCCTTCTTATCCGCCAAGTATCTAGGGCAGTTCCACTTCCAGTGACCATTTCCTTTGCAGTATAAGCACTCAGTTTCAGGCTTGGGTCTAGATTTGGGATTCTTCATAGGAGTGCAAACTTGCTTGCCATTATTATTGAAGTTCCCTTTATTTCCCTTGCCCTTTTACTTGAAACTAGTGGTCTTGTCAACCATCAATACTTGATGCTTTTCTTGATTTCTACCTTCGCTGATTTTAGCATCGCGAAGAGCTCAGGAATCATTTTCGTCATCCCTTACATATTATAGTTCATCACGAAGTTCCAATAACTTGGCGATAGTGACTAGAGAACTTTGCCAATCACTATGTTATTTGGAAGATTAACTCCCACTTGATTCAAGCGATTGTAGTACTCAGACATTCTGAGCACATGCTCACTGGTTGAGCTATTCTCCTCCATCTTGTAGGCAAAACACTTGTCGGAGGTCTCATACCTCTTGACTCGGGCATGAGTCTGAAATACTAATTTCAACTCTTGGAACATCTCATATGCTCCGTGGCATTCAAAACATCTTTGAAGTCCCGGTTTTAAGTCGTAAAGTATGGTGCACTAAACTATCAAGTAGTCATGATACCGAGCTTGTCAAACATTCATAACGTCTATATCTACTCCTGCAATAGGTCTGTCACCTAGCGGTGCATCAAGGACATAGTTCTTCTGTGCATCAATGAGGATAATCCTCAGATCACAGACCTAGTACGCATCATTGCTACTATTATCTTTCAACATAGTTTTTCTCTAGGAACATATCAAAATAAACGGGGAGCTACACCGCGAGCTATTGATCTACAACATAGTTATGCAAATACTATCATGACTAAATTCATGATAAATTAAAGTTCAATTAATCATATTACTTAAGAACTCCCACTTAGATAGACATCCCTCTAGTCATCTAAATGATCACGTGATCCAAATCAACTAAACCATGTCCGATCATCACGTGAGATGGAGTAGTTTTCAATGTCGAACATCACTATGTTGATCATATCTACTATATGATTCACGCTTGACCTTTCGGTCTCCAGTGTTCCGAGGCCATATCTGCATATGCTAGACTCTGACTATGCTGGTGATCGTGTGGACCGCAAGTCAACTTTTGGCACATGCCATTTCCTCGGACGATCTTTGGTTTGTTGGTCCTCGAAGAAACAGAACTGCGTATCACTGTCTACTGCTGAAGCTGAGTACATTGCTACTGGTTCTTGTTGTGCTCAACTGCTATGGATGAAGCAAACTCTCAAGGACTACAACATCAACGTGAAGAATGTGCCACTCTACTGTGACAATGAGAGTGCCATCAAGATTGCTCATAACCCAGTTCAGCACTCGAAGACAAAGCACATTCAGATTCATCATCATTTTCTTCGTGATCATGTGTTGAAGGGTGACATCTTTATTGAGCATGTGAAGACTGAAGAACAGCTAGCCGATATCTTCACTAAGCCCTTGGATGAGAAGATATTTAGCAAGTTGCGATGTGAGCTAAATATCCTAGAATCTTCGAATGTTCTTTGAAAAGGACACTCATCCTAACACTTATGCAAACTGATGACTTAGATGTGCAACACATGAAGAAACGTTTTTCTTCAATCAATGAAGAATAACACTCTAAGTGTGAAGAAATTAATGAAGAATTTGATTCTCAGAACCCTACAACAATTGTACACGGTGTCTGAAATCATCATTCTTATACGGTGGGTCACGCCACCACAAAATGTTGAAAATCTTTAATTGAGTGTTTCCTCAGTTCTTTCAAATTCCTCAATTGTTTTTCAACTTGCATTGTCTTCATCATTTCCGTTGTCGCGCTATTCGTCACCCTGGGTAAGGAATAGTTATTCTTCACCCCCCTCTAATTTACCATCAATGCACCGTAATTTTACGTTTCGTAAGTTTTGTCTTATTTCCGACGCAAAAAGGGACCGTAAGAAAATATATAATAGCCGTAAAAAAATATTTTATGTTATGTAAAATTACAAACGTAGAATCATAGTCTAAAATACACATAAACTGTAAATTTTCTTGTCTTATGACCTATATTTTTATTTTCTTATGTCAAATTTTACATAGTGAATCAACAGAAATGTAACTATTTGAATTCGAAACGTAATTTAATTATGAAATGATCGTAAAATTACCTCGGGTGAAGAATAACTTATTCTGCACCCTGGGTGATGAATAGTAACACTATATATATATATGAGTTTATGTCCTCTACAACATTCACTTATTGCTATTTCTTCAAGTTGCTTCTTCTGCTAAGTGAATGTGACAAGACCCTTTCCCCCTCTATGCTTAACTCAACCTAGTCTATTCACAAATTCTTCATGTGTGTTCTATTTGAATCTCGTTCAAAATCTTCATTGTGTCCTTGTCAGCTGAAGAAATTGCGAACGGAACTTTAAAACCTATCTGATCTAAATTTTTGGCTTTGCCGCTCAAACCGTTCCGCATTCTATTCACCCACGATCTTGCACGATCGTCACCTCTCTATACGTGGGTGACACATGTCAAGCAAATAAGAAAGGCCAGGGGCATGTTCGTCCTATTTCCTCGGGCGAGCGGCTTTTCACTTCAGCTATAAATACCCCTTTCCCTTCCTCACTTCACTTTTACTCCGCTTGACCTCACTCCCTCGCTCAAGCTTCTCAACCCTAGCGCCACCGCTACTTCCATCCTCGCCGGTGAGGAAGAGCTTCACTGCCTCGACCTCGTCGCCACCGTACTCACGCCGGATGCGGATTTCTTCACTCCGCCGCCGCCGTAGCTGTCTTCCTCAGCCAAGTTAGGGCATGGAAGATCTGAACTGACGAGCTTCAAATCTACACTTCCTAGTTCGTCATGTTCTTCGTCAAGGGTAATTAAAAGTTACTTTCACTGCCCTTGTTGATTCTGATGTTTTCTTCAAATCTCCAAAAGGTGTTTATTCCTCAACTCTTCACACACTAAACACCTCACATATCATCTGTTCTTGATCTGTTTCTCTAAGCAACATTTTTCTTCAAGATTCCTCAATTGTGTGGATTTTCAAATCTGTACAACTTTGGAACCTAAGTCAAAGAACACTTAGTGAAATTCTTCAAGACTCATCTGGTCAATTTCCTCAAACTTGTCCTTTTTACAAAAACTTCTGAGAATGCATATGAACTCTCCAAATTCCTTGCACCTATACTCTGTTCACAGGTACACATGTCCGCTGCTGAATCACTAGGTTCTCATCATCTTAACTCATTTGCAGCGTTCCTCGAAGAAAAGTTGCATACCTCTTCAGAGAACTCAATCGTTCAAAACCCTCAGCTGAAGAAAATGACAGATGGCAAGAAACCACAGAAGGGAGGAAAGAAGCCTGAGGTCAACACTGCGTTTGAAATCCCTGAGGATATCTACAAGGATTATTGCACTCCTGATGAGGCCAAATTTGGCAAGGAGGACAAGAATCAGCGCAAAGTGTGCATCCAAAGGATAGAGAGGAGATGGACACGGGAATGGAGGGAATACAGATATGTTACTCCCAAGTATATGAATAAATTCACTCTTAATCCTCCATGCCCAAGACCTCCGTTGGCACCTGGCCCAAAAGCTGATCCCACCAGCCTCAAGTGCGGTGAGGATTATCCTGATGAATGGGCCAAGCGCCAGGCCAAGCTTGCCAGAGTTTCTAGGGAAGCAGTGAGGAAGTTCAATGAAGACTCTGCTGCTGCTGCTGCCACTGCTAAGGCCTCTACAAGTAAGCCCAAGAAGGCAATGCCAAAGAAGCCAACTCATAAGCCAAGTGCTTCTACCCAAATGCCCTCACGGCCAAGTTCCTCAGCAATGCCCTCACGGCCAAGTTCCTCAGCAATGCCCTCACGGCCAGTTTCCTCAAAGCCCTCACGGCCAATTCCTCAACCCACACCAGCTCCTCCAAAGTCCTCAGCTCCTCCGTCAAAGTCCTCAGCTCCTCCATCAAAGTCCTCAGCATCTGCGCATCTTTCCTCGTGTCAAAGGACAACATGCATCTCTATTGCCTCAGGCGCCTCTGCAAGTTCTTCAGCTCCACTTCATTCTTCAACTGGCCCCACTCTACTGAAGACCAAGGCAACTGCTAGACGAGGCTCTCGACCAAGTCCTCAGAAGAAGAAGGTCGCTTTTCAAGTTTCGTCTGATGAAGACAAAGCTGATGATGAAGAACTTGCTGAAATCATCAGGGACAGACAAGTCAGGGCCGCTAGAGCCAAAGGCACAAGTGTGCCTCTGCTTTTGGATCCAAAGTTGATCCTTGATTACATTGATCTCTGGCACAAGGACCCCAACACTCACATGCCTGATTTCAAGTTGACTCCTAGCCAAAGTCATATGTTGACTCACTTCATTCAGGAAGATAAATGGAAATTTGAAAAGGCCAGGCAGATCAAGAAAGCGCAGTACAAAAAGAAGCACTTCCTGAAGAAAAACGTTGTCTCTTGACAACTGAAGAACTTGTCACTATTCAATCTGAGATCAAGAAGCTCAGTGATGAATTTGACGTATATCACGCTGATTGGCTGGGAGCCAAGGTTCGTTTTGTGAGACTTGCTGACAACTTCACCTCCACTATTGCAGCTCAAACGCAACAAGAAATTCCTCAGGCTGCAGCATCTGCTCAGCCTACTGAAGAAAATGCCAGCACCGCTGATGACGCTCAGGCTGCTAACGAAAATGCTAATTCCAGGGTTGATGACTGCATTCAAGCCACTGAAGAAATTGCCAGGGCAACCACTAGTGTTGCGCCTGAAGAAAAAGAAGAAGTCAGGGCAACTGCATCAGTTGTGCCTGAAGATCTTGAACCAAATTCCTCTGCTCCTCCTACGCCTACACCAACTCCTATCCTTCCATCTGCATCAGATTTGAAGAAGACCAAGGCTGCAGAGCATGCAGCTATGAAGAAAAGGAAGGCATCAACTGAATCAGATTCTTCAGCTCCGAAGAAAATGAAGCCACTGACAAGTTCCTATGACAATCCAATTGATGATGTTCATGTCTCATCCATGCCATCAAAAGACCTTGTTCCTTTTGATGAAGAATACGTGATCCCAAGCGGATCAGATGATGACATTCCTTCTGCTGCTTCGTCAGAGCAGTTGGATGAGGAAATTGAAGTGGATAAAATCCCTTCAACCCCAACTATCACATCGCCCATGCCTCAGTTCACTGCTAAAGAGGCCGACGTTGAAGAAATGAATGAAGAAGAAGATGTGGACATTGGATGCACCACTCCAGTCTTGAATGATAACTTTTGGAAAAGTCAGCACCCCAATTCTCCATTGTTCACTCCCCTACAACAAATTCCTCAGTCCCCTGTCACTACTGAAGTTCAAATGGGATCTGAAGAACCTCGTGCCACCCCATCTATCCATGAAGAGATTCCAGCCATTAGTGCTGAAGAAAAATTGAAGTCCCAGGCTGCCACTGAAGAAGAACCTAAAATTCCTCAGCCTGCGGAACATGTGATGCAATTGATTGACACTCCTCACCCCAAGCCAAAGGATCCCTTCACGAAGAAGCAAAGATTCAAGGTTGATGACTTCTTTGGCGAGCATGTATTCCTCACTGACTACAATCCTTATGATTCTGCTTGTCTAAGAAGGAAGCGTTTCTGGACTGCCAGCCAGACCAACTTCTATTCTTCACTGCTTTTTAACAAGGACAAAATCTTCTACAATGAGCATATTCCCCACGTGGACATGAAATCATTGCCTTGTTTCTCTCCTGTTCTCGGTGTGCTTCATGACGCAGGCCTCCTCAGTTTTTGCTCTGACATTGTTGATTGGAATGAAGAGCTTATTCTTCAGTTCTATGCGACACTACACATCACAGGTGATCCTGAAGATATCAACACCTGGGTCTTGGACTGGATGACCGATAACACTCATTATAAGGCACCGGCCTCTGAATTACTTCATGCCCTGCCCATCAGTCCACCCAGTGAAGGAGCTCACCGCCTGTACCAAGAACCAGAACTCACTGCTCATTACATGCAAGTTCTAATGAAGCCTCTGAAGCCCGGCCAAGCCCCAAGGATAAAATTCCTTGTGAAGGACTTACTCTATGTGCCCAGAATAGTCTACCGCATTCTGACGAGGACAATGGGTCCTATCAAAGGCCACGACTCATCTGATGAGGAAATAGTTGACATCATGAAGAATCTGCTATTCAACATCATTCATAGCATTCCTGTCAATTACTGTGATTTCTTCATGAGGACTCTGGCAAATGTTGCACTCTCTCTGTTTGAGTTGAAGCCTTATGCTCCTTGGATTATGAGATTCCTCAAAACAAGGTCTTCACTCAACTACAAGGCTGATTTCAGAATCACCTCAGCTACCTGCCCCCGATTGAAGTCCTCAAGCAGACTTTTACCTCAACTGATGAAAAGGGGAAGGCACCTGTTGTCATTGATGAAGGCATTGGTCCATTGGATGGCCAGTTTCGCAAAGCTGCATCTTATTCCACCAATGATGACTCTGCCACTCATGACTCTGCTGCAAATGCATCCAAGTCAAATCCTCAAGCCACAGCTCCTAGGGTGATGACTGATCGTGAGCTGCTTCTTAGTCTTCACTAGAAGGTGGACCAGAACCATAAATGGGTTAAGCGTCAGTTTGGTTCAATTCTTCACAACATGACTGCTACACATAATGCAGTGAAGAGAAACCATTACTACCTCCATGAAGTTTTTGGTCGCACCTGGGCTGTCTTATCTCATTTGTATGATGAAGAGATCTGAAGCAAATGGGTCTCAATGAGAACTTTGACTGGTCTGCACCTCCATCGAAGAAATTCAAGAAGGTCAAAGTTCCTACCTTGGTGGCCAGCTCATATTCTTCATCCCGCAGCACCGACGAGTATGAAGACTTGGACGACACTGCGGCAGACCCTACAACGACAATCGACCCCAATAACGCTGGCGCTCCTCCATCAACTTGATATTCTTCAGGGGCGTTAGTCCTCATTTTCGATCCTTTTGGTCATTCGATGACAAAGGGGAGAAATTTGAGTTAGTCTTCAAGCGGGTCTACTTATATGGGCGTTTTTTTCTAAGTTACAACTATCGTTCTTTTGAAGACTTTGCTGGATCGAGTTGTAAAATTAAACTCTATGGTGGTCTGATACTTTTGCTGAGTTTTTCTGCATGCTTATTCCTCATTAATGTTAATGCACGCATGCTGAATTACATCAGCCACCATATTTCATCATGCATTTCAAATTCTTCATATTATATGTTAAATGCGTGTATGAATTACAAGATATAGGGGGAGATCTCCATGATTCTACTCTTCAAAGTGTGCATTGCTTCAAAATAAAATTCCTCACTGTGCACATCTTCATGGGGAGTTCTTCTATATCTTGCAATCAAATTCCTCAATATCAGTATTTACACTTCATATGTTTATCCCCGTTGAAAACTTAACCTATATTGTCATCAATCACCAAAAAGGGGGGAGATTGTAAGTGCATCTAGTGCCCCTTAGTAATTTTGGTGTATTGAAGACTTATAGGTTAAGGGACTGATGCATTTGCGAGTGTACATAGGTCTATAAGTATATGAGGAGTTTGATATTTACAGAGAAAGTTGACCCCTAAAAATGAAGTTCTTCGACTGAAGACTTTGGATTTCTGAAGACTTTCTGAAGACTTTGAAAGTGAAGAAATTGGTGTAATCCTGAAGACTTGGTATTCATTCGAGGAACATGAAGCATGAAGACTTTTGTTTTTGTAGTTTCATTTTTTCTTTCTTGAGTCATAGGAAACACCGTACTGCTAAAGGGGGTCGAGGAAGTCCTAAGGAAAAATTTCCAAGTGATGCTCAACTCAAAATCCTACACCTACCAATCCCTTTGAGTGAAGCCATTGGAAATCTCATGCAGTTCAGTGAACTTCTTCAGTGACAGAGACGAAGTTCTTCTGGTCTCTGAGGAATTTGTTCTGACTGAGGAGTTAGGAATTCGCTAGTGCGGATTGCCTACACAGTGAGGAACATGATAGCCCTGAGGAATTTGATACTCAAAATTCCGACTGTTGCTGTGCTATGCTCCAGCTGTCCCAAAATATCTACCCACCTAACGGTCATATCATTGAAGGGCATTTATGTCTTATCATGTCGGGCTGCTCCCTAGGCTATAAATAGCCGCCCCCCTACAACCACTAGCTGGTTGGCTGCTCCAAGAGAAACTGACACTTGTCATTTGAGAGCATCCCATCCTCCGAGGACTTTGAGTGAAAATCATCAAGTGAGGAAAACCCAAACCAAAAACACCTACAAACCCCAAGTGATTGAGCATCACTGAAGAGATTGATCCTGCATGGATCCAACGCTTGCCTTTGAAGGTTGTGCATCTTCCAGACGGTTAGGCGTCATGGTCTAGAGCATCCAAGAGGAAATTGTGGATCACCGAGTGACCGAGTCTGTGAAGGTTTGGAAGTCACATGAAGACTTACCACGAGTGATTGGGCGAGGTCTGTGTGACCTTATCTCAAGGGGAATATGGTGAGGACTAAATGTCCTGAACTGCGTGTTTAGGACTGGGTGTCCGGGACTGTGTGTCCTCAGGTTTAAATACCTAGCCGCCCTAACCAGACGTACAACTGTCACAACAGTTGGAATTGGTCTACCAAATCATTGTCTTCACCGAGCTTAATTGGTTCCATTTCCTCAACCCTTCCATGTCCTCTTATATGTGTTGTGTGCTAATTCTTATCTGTTTGAAGACTTTGACTGAAGACTTTCTCTATTTTCTCAGTTCAATTTCTTCAGTCTGTTTGTCTTATCCTGTGTTATCCTATGTTTACGCTTTTTGTACTCTGTGCTTGTTTTCATTTCTTCATGAAGACCATGCTCATGCATTGTTATGCTTACTTCTGAGTACTTATTCCACTGCAAGTAGTTCTTCACTCAGGAATTTCCTCACCCTGAAATTCCTCACTGAAGAATTCATAAAAATCACCTATTCACCCCCCTCTAGTCGACATAACGCACTTTCACTTGGTTCAACTAAAGTTGGCAAAACTGACACCCGCCAGCCACCTGTGTGCAAAGCACGTCGGTAGAACTAGTCTCGCGTAAGTGTACGCGTAATGTCGGTCCGGGCCGCTTCATCCAACAATACCGCCGAACCAAAGTGTGACATGATAGTAAGCAGTATGACCTGTATCGTCCACAACTCACTTGTGTTCTACTCATGCATATAACATCTATGCATAAACCTGGCTCAGATGCCACTGTTGGGGAACATAGTAATTTCAAAAAAATCCTACGCACACACAGGATCATGGTGATGCATAGCAACGAGAGGGAGAGTGTGTCCACGTACCCTCGTAGACCGAAAGCGGAAGCATTAGCACAACACGGTTGATGTAGTCATACGTCTTCACGATCCGACCGATCCAAGTACCGAACACACGGCACCTCCGAGTTCAGCACACGTTCAGCTCGATGACGTCCCACGAACTCCGATCCAGCAGAGCTTCACAAGAGAGTTTCGTCAGCACGACGGTGTGATGACAGTGATGATGATTCTACCGACGCAGGGCTTCACCTAAGCACCACTACAATATAATCGAGGTGGATTATGGTGGAGGGGGGCATCGCACACGGCTGGAATAGATCAATAGATCAACTTGTGTGTCTAGAGGTGGCCCCTACCCCCGTATATAAAGGACCAAGGGGGGAGGCCGGCCGGCCCTAGAGGGCGCGCCAGGAGGAGGAATCCTCCTCCTAGTAGGAGTAGGATTCCCCTCTTTCCTACTCCTACTAGGAGGGGTAAAGGAAGGGGGAGAGGGAGAAGGAAAGGGGGGCGCCGCCCCCCTCTCCTAGTCCAATTCAGACCAGAGGGGGAGGGGCACGTGGCCTGCCCTAGGCCAGCCCTCTCTCTCTCCACTAAGGCCCATAAGGCCCACTATTTCTCCCCGGGGGGGGGGGGGGTTCCGGTAACCCTCCGGCACTCCGGTTTCTCCGAAACCACCTGGAACACTTCCGGTGTCCGAATATAGTCGTTCAATATATCGATCTTTATGTCTCGACCATTTCGGGATTCCTCGTCATGTCCGTGATCTTATCCGGGACTCCAAACTACCTTCGGTACATCAAAACACAAAAACTCATAATACCGATCTTCACCAAACTTTAAGCATGCGGACCCTACGGGTTCGAGAACTATGTAGACATGACCGAGACACGTGTCCGGTAAATAACCAATAGCGGAACCTGGATGTTCATATTGGCTCCTACATATTCTACGAAGATCTTTATCGGTCAAATCGCATAACAACATACATTGTTCCCTTTGTCATCGGTATGTTACTTTCACGAGATTCGATCGTTGGTATCTCAACACCTAGTTCAATCTCGTTACTGGCAAGTCTCTTTACTCGTTCCGTAATGCACTATCCCGCAACTAACTCGATAGTTGCATTGCTTGCAAGGCTTATAGTGATGTGCATTACCGAGAGGGCCTAGAGATACCACTCCAACAATCGGAGTGACAAATCCTAATCTTGATCTATGCCAACTCAACAAGTACCATCGGAGACACCTGTACAACACCTTTATAATCACCCGGTTACGTTGTGACGTTTGGTAGCACAGAAAGTGTTCCTCCGGTATTCGGGAGTTGCATAATCTCGTAGTCAGAGGAACATGTATAAGTCATGAAGAAAGCAGTAGCAACAAACTAAACGATCATCGTGCTAAGCTAACGGAATGGGTCAAGTCAATCACATCATTCTCTAATGATGTGATTCCGTTAATCAAATCACAACTCATGTCTATGGCTAGGAAACTTAACCATCTTTGATTCAACGAGCTAGTCAAAGTAGAGGCATACTAGTGACACTCTGTTTGTCTATGTATTCACACATGTACTAAGTTTCTAGTTAGTAAAATTCTAGCATGAATGATAAACATTTATCATGATACAAGGAAATAAATAATAACTTTATTATTGCCTCTAGGGCATATTTCCTTCACCCCGAGGGTCGCTCGGGGTTATCCGTGTTTGTGTGTGACCCGAAAGTATGCGGGTGAGGAGCTCACATTGGTTTTGGCGCAGACGAGGCAGAGGTTGTCGATGACGACCGACGCAGCTTGGTGCTCATGAAGCCCGCTGGCACACCCACTGGGGGTTGCCTTCGAGCCTCCAGGTGCTCAAAGAGGGTCCAACCGGTAGGGCCCGACCGGCCAGGTGGCGGAGCGGGATGCAGCCTAGCCGGCCAGGCATCGAGGCGGGCGGGCCCGTCGGTGTAGCGGGGATGCAGACACGCAGGCGCAGCTGGCCGGATGGCAACACGGGCGATTGGAGGTGTCTGGCAGCCTTTTTTTGGCCGGCTAGGCACTCTGCCTTTGCTTTTTCCAGCCGGCATCTCACTCTTTTCTTTCTTTATCTTCTGCCCAAGCAGCAAGGTTGTCGGGCGGCAGGCGCATCCGGCAAGCGGCCGGGTCACCGAGGAAGCCGGCGCAGGCGGAGCTGGCAGGCTGGGTCACGGAGCCGGCCAGGGAAGGCGAAAACAACTGGAGGAGCGGAGTCAGGGATCGGGCGACCCGGCGGCCGGGACGGGGAGGGAGCGGGGGAGGAGCGGCATGGGGCGGACCCGGTGAGACGACCGGGTGGGCGAGGGGTGCGGGGGCGGCAAGTCGGCCAGCTAGGTTGCGGGCAGACCCGGCAAGCGGCCGGGTCACCGGGTTGCGAGCGGAGCCGGCAGCGGACCCGGCGGGCGGAGGAGCAGCCTAGAGGCGGCTGATACGTCTCCAACGTATCTATAATTTTTGATTGTTTCATGCTATTATAGTATTTGTTTTGGATATTTAATGGGCTTTAATATACCTTTTTATATTATTTTGGGGACTAACCTATTAACCCAAAGCCCAGTGCAAATTGCTATTTTTTTGCCTATTTCAGTGTTTCACAGAAAAGGAATATCAAACGGAATCCAAACGGAATGAACCCTCCGTGAGGATCGTTTTTGGAACAAACACAATCCAGGAGACTTGGAGTGGACGTCAAGGAAGCAGCGAGGAAGCCACGAGGAAGGACGACATGACCTAGGGGGGTGGGCGCGCCCCCACCCTCGTGGGCCCCTCGCAGCTCCACCGACATACTTCTTTCACCTATATATCCTCTTATACCCTGAAACCTTCGGGGAGAGCCACGAAACATCTTTTCCACCACCGCAACCTTCTGTACCCGTGAGATCCCATCTTGGGGCCTTTTCCGGCGATCTGTTGAAGGGGGATTCGATCACGGAGGGCTTATACATCAACACCATAGCCTCTCCGATGATGTTTGAGTAGTTTACCATAGACCTTCGGGTCCATAGTTATTAGCTAGATGGCTTCTTCTCTCTCTTTGGATCTCTATATAAAGTTCTCCTCGATCTTCTTGGAGATCTATTCGATGTAACTCTTTTGCGGTGTGTTTGCCGAGATCCGATGAATTGTGGGTTTATGGACTTGATTGTCTATGAATATTATTTGATTCTTCTCTGAATTCTTATATGCATGATTTCATATCTTTGCAAGTCTCTTCGAATTATCAGTTTAGTTTGGCCTACTAGATTGATCTTTATTGCAATGGTAGAAGTGCTTAGCTTTGGGTTCAATCTTGCGGTGCTCGATCCCAGTGACAGAAAGGGAAACGACATGTAATGTATCGTTGCCATCGAGGATAAAAAGATGGGGTTTATATCATATTGCTTGAGTTTATCACTCTACATCATGTCATCTTGCCTAATGCGTTACTCCGTTCTTATGAATAATACTCTAGATGCATGCTGGATAGTGGCCGATGTGTGGAGTCATAGTAGTAGATGCAGAATCGTTTCGGTCTACTTGTCACGGACGTGATGCCTATATTCATGATCATTGCCTTAGATATCATCATAACTATGCGCTTTTCTATCAATTGCTCAGCAGTAATTTGTTCACCCACCATAATACATGCTATCTTGAGAGAAGCCACTAGTGAAACCTATGGCCCCCGGGTCTACTTTACATCATATAAGTTTCCAATCTACAATTCTTGTTTACTATTTATTTTTCAATATTTATTTTCCAATCTATACCACAAAAATACCAAAAATATTTATCTTATTGTCTTTATCAGATCTCACTTTTGCAAGTGCCGGTGAAGGGATTGACAACCCCTTTATCGCATTGGTTGCAAGGTTCTTTTTTGTTTGTGCTGGTACTAGGAGATTTGCGTGTAGTCTCCTACTGGATTGATACCTTGGTTCTCAAAAACTGAGGGAAATACTTATGCTACTTTGTTGCATCACCCTTTCCTCTTAAAGGGAAAACCAACACATGCTCAAGAGGTAGCAAGAAGTATTTCTAGCGCCGTTGCCGGGGAGATCTACGCTCAAGTCAAGACATACCAAGTACCCATCACAAACTCTTATCCCTCGCATTACATTATTTTCCATTCGCCTCTCGTTTTCCTCTCCCCCACTTCACCTTTGTTGTTTTATTCGCCCTCTTCCGTTCGTCCTTCTGTTTGCTTGTGTTACCATGTGCCTTCTATTAGCTTGCATCTTCACTTGCTAAATATCTGTTGTTATGGATCCTCATCCTCTTGCTAATCTTTTTAAGAGATCCAATTATGATGAACCAATTGCTAGTGAGTTGAGTGCACTATATTATCTTTATGGAGTTTTGCTTGAAATCCGTGAGTCTGAAAATTGTGATGAAGTGCTTTATAAAGTGATTCACGATGGATCTTTGAATAAAAAACATGTTTGCAATGATGTTATTATAAATTATATGAATGTCAATTGTGCTAATAATATGCAAAACCCTAAGCTTGGGGATGCTAGTTTTGCTATGTCCACTACTTGTTGTAATGATCATGATTGGCGTGATTCTTCTTATGATCCTGAAAATATATTTAAGCCCCATGATGAATATAAGATTGATAATAATGTTTGCAATATTGAAAGTGGGTTTGGAAGAGTCTCAACTTGAGATCCCACGTATTTGGAGAATGTTCAATCTTATGCAATTTTTGATTAAAGTGGGTTTGGAGAGGTCATGACTTTAGTTAATGTTAATCCCACTACTTTGGAAGAGTGTCAACTTTGCATGCATGTGGATCATGTTGAGAATATTTTATGTGATAGCTATATTGTTGAATTTGATTATGATCCTACATGTAATTATTATGAGAGAGGAAAATATGGTTGTAGAAATTTTCATGTTACTAAATTACCTCTCGTTATGTTGACATTGCTATTGTTTTCTTCCGCTTCCTTGCATATGCTAGTTTTTGCTTGCTATGATAATTTGTTTGCTATAAAATGCCTATGCATAGGAAGTATGTTAGACTTAGATGTGTCTGTCATGTGTTTTGTGATGTTCTCTTTGTGCTTCAATTCTTGTTTTTCATGTGAGCATCATTGAAATTTCAATGCCTAGCTAGGGGCGTTAAACGATAGCGCTTGTTGGGAGGCAACCCAATTTTATTTTTGTTCCTTGATTTTTGTTCCTATTTATTAATAAATAAATCATCTATCCTATGTTATGATTATGTTTTTCATGTTTTAATGAGTGTTTGTGCCAAGTAAAGCCTTTAGGATCTTCTTGGATGATTGTTGTTTGATCTTGCTGAAAAAAACAGAAAGTATGCGCTCACGAGAATAATTTTCATTTTTTACCAGAGAGCGATAAAATACAAATTCCAACTGTTGTAGATCAATATACAAATTATTTAGGATTTCCTATTTTCTCATGATTTTTGGAGTTACAGAAGTATTTGAAACGTACATATGACTACAGATTGTTCTGCTTTTTGTGTGTCGTTTGCTTATTTTGATGAATCTATGGCTAGTATCGGGGGGTATGAACCATAGAGAAGTTGGAATACAGTAGATTTAATACCAATATAAATAAATAATGAGTTCGTTACAGTACCTTAAGGTGGTGATTTGTTTTCTTATACTAACGGAGCTCATGAGATTTTCTGTTGAGTTTTGTGTTGTGAAGTTTTCAAGTTTTTGGGTAAATATTTGATGGATTTTGGAACAAGGAGTGGCAAGAGACTAAGCTTGGGGATTCCCAAGGCACCCCAAGGTAAACTCAAGGACAACCAAAAGCCTAAGCTTGGGGATGCCCCGGAAGGCATCCCCTCTTTCATCTTCGTCTATTGGTAACTTTACTTGAGGCTATATTTTTATTCACCACATGATATGTGTTTTGCTTGGAGCGTCTTGTATGATTTGAGTCTTTGCATTTTAGTTTACCACAATCATCCTTATTGTATAAACCATTTGGGAGAGACGCACATGAATCAAAATTTATTAGAATACTCTATGTGCTTCACTTATATATTTTGAGCTAGATAATTTTGCTCCAGTGCTTCACTTATATTTTTTAGAGCATGGTGGTGGTTTTATTTTGTAGAAAGTATTGATCTCTCATGCTTCGCTTATATTATTTTGAGAATCTTTTAGAACAGCATGGTAATTTTCTTTGGCTATAAAATTAGTCCTAATATTATAGGCATTCAACATGGGTCTGATAAAAACTTTCATATATAGTGCATTGAATACTATGATACTTGATAGATGTTTTGAGATATAAAGGTGGTAATGTTAGAGTCATGCTAGTTGGGTAATTGTGAAATTGAGAAATACTTGTGTTAAAGTTGGCAGGTCCCGTAGCATGCACGTATGGTAAACGTTGTGTGACAAATTTGATGCATGGGGTGTTCTTTGAGTGCTTTCCTTATGAGTGGCGGTCGGGGACGAGCGATGGTCTTCTCCTACCAATCTATCCCTCTAGGGGCATGCACAGTAGTACTTTACTTCAAGGGCTAATAAACTTTTGTAATAAGTATATGAGTTCTTTATGACTAATCTGAGTCCATGGATCATGCGCACTCTTACCTTTCCGCAATTTGCTAGCCTCTACGGTACCGTGCATTGCCCTTTCTCACCTTGAGAGTCGGTGCAAACTTCGCCGGTGCATCCAAACCCCGTGATACGATACGCTCCATCACACATAAGCCTCCTTGTATCTTCCTCAAAAAAGCCACCATACCTACCTATTATGGCATTTCCATAGCCATTCCGAGATATATTTCCATGCAACTTTCCACCGTTCCATTTATTATGACACGCTCCATCATTGTCATATTGCTTTGCATGATCATGTAGTTGACATCGTATTTGTGGAAAATCCACTTTCATAATTCTTTCATACATGTTGCTCTTGATTCATCGCATATCCCGGTTCACTGCCGGAGGCATTCACATAGAGTCATATTTTTGTTCTAGTATCGAGTTGTAACATTGAGTTACGAGTAAATAAAAGTGTGATGATCGTGATTATTAGAGCATTGTCCCATGTGAGCAAAGAAGGATGGAGACTATGAAATATAAAAAATAGGCCAAAGAAGCCCAAATAAAAAAAGGAAGAGGCCAAAGAAGCCCAAACAAAAAAAGAGAGAAAAAGAGAGAAGGGACAATGTTACTATCCTTTTTCCACACTTGTGCTTCAAAATAGCACCATGATCTTCATGATAGAGAATATCTTATTTTGTCACTTTCATATACTAGTGGGATTTTTTCATTATAGAACTTGGCTTGTATATTCCAATAATGGGCTTCCTCAAAATGCCCTAGGTCTTCGTGAGCAAGCAAGTTGGATGCACACCCACTTTGTTTCTTTAGATGAGCTTTCATACACTTATAGCTCTAGTGCATCCGTTGCATGGCAATCCCTACTCCTCGCATTGACATCAATTGATGGGCATCTCCATAGGCCATTGATTAGCCGCACCAATGTGAGACTTTCTTCTTTTTTGTCTTCTCACATAACCCCCATCATCATATGCTATTCCACCTATAGTGCTATATCCATGGCTTGCGCTCATGTATTGCGTATGGGTTGAAAAGGCCGAAGCGCGTTAAAAAGTATGAACCAATTGCTTGGCTTGTCATCGGGGTTATGCATGATGGGAGCATTTTGTGTGACGAAAATGAAGCATGGCCAAACTATATGATTTTGTAGGGATAAGCTTTCTTTGGCTATGTTATTTTGATAAGACATAATTTCTTGGTTAGCATGCTTGAAGTATTACTATTTTTATGTCAATATTAAACTTTTATCTTGAATCTTTTGGATCTGAACATTCATGCCACAATAAAGAGAATTACATTGAAAATTATGTTAGGAAGCATTCCACATCAAAAATTATGTTTTTATCATTTACCTACTCGAGGACGAGCAGGAATTAAGCTTGGGGATGCTTGACGTCTCCAATGTATCTCCAATTTTTTATTGTTCCATGCTATTATATTATCTATTTTGGATGTTTAATGGACTTTAATATACCTTTTTATATTATTTTTGGGACTAACCTATTAACCGAAAGCCTAGTGCAAATTGCTGTTTTTTTGCCTATTTCAGTGTTTCGCAGAAAAGGAATATCAAACGGAATCCAAACGGAATGAAACCTTCGCGAGGATCGTTTTTGTAACAAATGCAATCCAGGAGACTTGGAGTGGACGTCAAGGAAGCAACGAGGAAGCCACGAGGCAGGAGGACACGCCACAGGGGGGTGGGCGCACCCCCCACCCACATGGGCCCCTCGCAGCTCCATTGACCTACTTCTTTCGCCTATATATACTCTTATACCCTGAAACCTTCGGGGAGAGCCACGAAACATCTTCTACACCGCCGCAACCTTCTGTACCAATGAGATCCCATGTTGGGGCCTTTTCCGGTGATCTGCTAGAGGGGGAATCGATCATGGAGGGCTTCTACATCAACACCATAGCCTCTCCGATGATGTGTGAGTAGTTAACCACAGACCTTCGAGTCCATAGTTATTAGCTAGATGGCTTCTTCTCTCTCTCTGGATCTCAATACAAAGTTCTCCTCGATCTTCTTGGAGATCTATTCGATGTAACACTTTTGCGGTGTGTTTGCTGAGATCCGATGAATTGTGGGTTTATGAACTTGATTATCTATGAATATTATTTGATTCTTCTCTGAATTCATATATGCATGATTTGATATCTTTGCAAGTATCTTTGAATTATCGATTTAGTTTGGCCTAATAGATTGATCTTTCTTGCAATGGGAGAAGTGCTTAGCTTTGGGTTCAATCTTGCGGTGCTCGATCCCAGTGACAGAATGGGAAACGACACGTATTGTATTGTTGCCATGGAGGATAAAAGGATGGGGTTTATATCATATAGCTTGAGTTTATCCCTCTACATCATGTCATCTTGCCTAATGCGTTACTCCGTACTTATGAACTTAATACTCTAGATGCATGCTGGATAGCGGTCGATGTGTGGAGTGATAGTAGTAGATGCAGAATCATTTCGGCCTACTTGTCACGGACGTGATGCCTATATTCATGATCATTGCCTTAGATATCATCATAACTATGCTCTTTTCTATCAATTGCTCAGCAGTAATTTGTTCACCCACCATAATACATGCTATCTTGAGAGAAGCCACTAGTGAAACCTATGGCCCCCAGGTCTACTTTACATCATATAAGTTTCCAATCTACAATTCTAGTTTACTATTTATTTTGCAATCTTTATATTCCAATCTATACCACAAAAATACCAAAAATATTTATCTTATTATCTTTACCAGATCTCACTTTTGCAAGTGGCCGTGAAGGGATTGACAATCTCTTTATCGCGTTGGTTGCAAGTTTCTTTTTTGTTTGTGCTAGTACTAGGCAATTTGCGTGTAGTCTCCTACTGGATTGATACCTTGGTTCTCAAAAACTAAGGGAGATACTTACACTACTTTGCTGCATCACCCTTTCCTCTTCAAGGGAAAACCAACGCATGCTGAAGAGGTAGCAGCGGTGAGCCGGCTAGCCGGGATATGGGCGGAGCCGGCAAGCGGTCGGGTCGCGTGGAGCCGACATGCGGGAAGGCGGCGAGGTGGCCGAGCTCGGTGGACGCGGCCGGGCGCAGGGCAAGGTCAGTCGACGGGGAGCCGCGTGGACTCATGGAGGTGTCATATGAGGATGGGAGGCACTGTAGGTGACGCCGGGGTATTGTGAATGACGACGTGATACTGTGGATGATTATGGCTACTGTTGATGAATAGTGTGTGCCTACATGGCGACAGTGGACGGGGGATGGCCGCCCGCCGAAGACCTGGCCCTCTTCACCCTCTGGGCCAGTGTCTCCGCATCCCTGCCAAGGTGAAAATAAATCAAGATAAGTAGCGCGGTATGAGGGGACGGAGATGACAGAAAGGGCCAAGATACCTACTCATCCTCCACCTCCTCTTCTGCTACCTTCCTCTTCCTCCTCGGGCTGAGGGACCCGAAGTCAAAGAAGACCTCCGCATCAACATCTGCCGGAGGAGGGGAAGAAGGTGGGGTCTGAACGCGCTTGGACGAAGAAGAGGCAGTTGCTTTCATCTTGGCCACTGCGGCCTTCACCAACTTCTTTGCCGCCGCGGCCCTTGTTTGGCGCACAGACCTCTCTTGGGTCAGTTGCAGCTGCGCAGCCCTGCCGGGCTGGACCGGCTCACCGAAGATGGCTCGCCGCAGGACTCGCCCGCTCCCCGTGGTCGGAGGGTCGACAGCCTCGACCTCCTCCGACGACAACTCGTCGACCACATCTTCAACGAGAGGGCCCTGGTGCCGGTGCTGCTGGCCTCCCCAGTGGACTCCGCCCGCTGGGCGAGCTCCCTCTCCTCTTCAGCCGCCACGACCTTGTCCTCCATGCCGGCGGCGCTGCGGCCTCCTTGGCGAGCTCCGCCTCCACCACCCTGGCGGCGATGTAGTCCAGCTCCGCCTGGGTGGTGTGCTAGACGAGCCGCGGCTCATCGTGGACGTACTTCTCCTCCAAAGTGTCAAAAACTCCTGCAGTCGATCCTCCGGCGGCTCGGACCAATTTGGGACGAGGTCGTGTGCGTTGAACTCTGGCATCATGGCGATGATGTCGTTTCGGCGCGAGTTATAGATCAGCGGGACCACCCCGCCGGCAACCCAAACAAGGGCCCCTTGGCGACCTTGCCGGCCTTCACGGCCTTGCCGGACCTCTCGGCCTTGCCATCGCGGTTCATGTCAAGCTAGAAGAGCCGCTGGCAGAAATGAGCATGCCCCATCACCGTGAGGTTGTGGTCGAGGCCAGGGAGAAGCCTCATGATGTCGGCCGCATTCGTGAAGAGCCATGCCGACCTCCCCTTTGTTATGCAGCGGAGCGATTCGGCGGCGGATGAAATCTGCCCCGATCATCTCAAGGGTGAGCCCGACCTCGGTGAGGCGAAGAATCCTGGTGGTGGCGACCGTGAGCTTCGCGTCGTCGGCATTAACATTGCTCCAGTCGTTTTTGTGAACCGGCGGCGCCTGGTGAACCTGGCAGAATTATTGTGGATCCTCCTCCTCAATTCAGCACCACCGGCCCCGCCACTCCTCCCACCTCTCCTTATGAGCGCCCTCCGGGTATGTCCCCTTGGACCTTGGGATCCAGGCGGTGCAACCGGAGATGGCACCTCCCATTTGGATCCAAGGGAAGAAGTAGTGGTGGAAGAGCGCCGTGTTGGGATGCACCCCGACGAAGCCCTCAAAGAGATGGGCGAAAATAGCCATGCACGCCACAACATTTGGGGCGAAATCCAGGAGGTGGAAGCCGAAGGTATGCATGATGTCATTCAAGAAATCGGAGAAGGGGGGACATAGGCCGCAGGAAAAGTAATCGACTAAGAACGGATACCGATTCGGGGCTGCTTCGCCGCAGTTGGCGGGGATGACACGTGTGGCCGGGTGCCCCCGTTGTTTCTCCCCCCGTCTTGCACCCCCATGATACGTCCATTTTGCATCATGCTTTTATATCGATATTTATTGCATTATGGGCTGTTATTACACATTATGTCACAATACCTATGCCTATTCTCTCTTATTTTACAAGGTTTACATGAAGAGGGAGAATGCCGGCAGCTGGAATTCTGGGCTGGAAAAGGAGCAAATATTATAGACCTATTCTACATAGCTCCAAAATTCCTGAAACTTCACGGAAGTCACTTTGGTAATTAATAAAAAATACTAAGCAAAGAAAGCACCAGAGGGGGCCCACACCATGGCCACGAGGGTGGGGGCGCGCCCTACCCCCTGGATGACCCACATCTTTATAAAGAAGGAGTAGATGGTGTTATTAGACGATGTGTACTTGAGCATGAACAGGAACGGATCCTATGGAAGTGTCACTCCGAGGCTTATGGAGGACACCACGCTGGAGATAGAACTGCACATAAGGTATTGCAATAATCCGGTTTTTATTGGCCTACTCTCTTCAAGGATGCCCGTAAGTTTGTTTTGTCTTGTGATGAATGTCAAAGAATTGGTAATATTAGTAGACGTCAAGAAAAGCCTATGAATTATTCACTTGTTATTGAACCATTTGATGTTTGGGGCTTCGATTATATGGGACCGTTTCCTTCCTCTAATGGGTATACACATATTTTAGTTGTTGTTGATTACGTTACTAAGTGGGTAGAAGCTATTCCAGCTAGTAGTGCTGATCATAACACCTCTATTAATATGCTTAAAGAAGTTATTTTTCTGAGGTTTGGAGTCCCTAGATATTTAATGATTGATGGTGGTTCACATTTCATTCATGGTGCTTTTCGTAAAATGCTTGCTAAGTATGATGTTAATCATAGAATTGCATCTCCATATCATCCACAATCTAGTGGTCAAGTAGAATTGAGTAACAGAGAGCTCAAATTAATTTTGCAAAAGACCGTTAATAGATCTAGAAAGAATTGGTCCAAGAAACTTGATGATGCATTATGGGCTTATAGAAATGCATATAAAAATCCTATGGGTATGTCTCCGTATAAAATGGTTTATGGAAAAGCATGTCACTTACCTCTCGAATTAGAACATAAGGCATATTACGCCATCAAAGAGCTCAATTATGATTTCAAACTTGCCGGTGAGAAGAGATTATTTGACATCAACTCACTTGATGAATGGAGAACCCAGGCCTATGAGAATGCCAAACTGTTTAAAGAAAAAGTTAAAAGGTGGCATGATAAAAGGATACAAAAGCGTGAGTTTAATGTAGGTGATTATGTATTACTATACAACCCTCGTTTAAGATTTTTTGCAGGCAAGCTTCTCTCTAAATGGGAAGGTCCTTACGTTATCGAGGAGGTCTATCGTTTCGGTGCCATAAAAATCAACTACTTCGAAGGAACAAATCCGAAGGTGGTGAACGGTCAAAGAATCAAACATTATATCTCAGTTAATCCTATAAATGTTGAAACTAATATTATTGAAACCGTAACCCCGGAGGAATACATAAGAGACACTTTCCGAAATGTTTCAGACTCCGAAAAGGAATAGGCATGTGGTACGGTAAGTAAACCGACTCCAAAACAGTTCTAATGGCAATTTTTCTCCATTTTGGAATATTTAAAAAAGGGAAAATAAGAAGCAGTACGGAAAGGACACGAGGCTTCCACGAGGGTGGAGGGCGTGCCCTACCCCCCTGGGCGTGCCCCCTGCCTCGTGGGCACCTCGTGTGCCCTCCGGACTCCGTTTTCTTGCACAATACTTCTCTTGGTTGGTAAAAAATCATTATATAATCTCCCGAAGGTTTTGACCACCGTATCACGCAAATATCTCCTGTCTTTGTTTCGAGCTGTCCTGCTGCAGATTTGAGCAACATGTCGTCCCAGGATTCGGATGGAGAAAGCTATGTGGCTGATTACCTTGCAGATCCTAAGGTCTATGGGGATGTGGAGCATTGTGGTTGGACTACGGAAGAAGAAGTGATGAACCACTACAAGGATTTTGGTCTATTGCAACAAAAAATATTGCCAACTATCTTTTGTTGCAATAAAATGCTATATTACCACAAAATTCTAGTTCGTGGTAATAGGATCTACATATTGCCAAAATTTCATTTCATCACGCTAGGTACTCATATTGTTGCAATAGAAGCCATGTACACAAGCTGCATCGGCATTGTAATATGGTAGTGCTATTGCGACAATTCTGTCCCGTTGCGTGAATTGGTCATCTTGTTGCAATAAAGGCTAGGTATTTCAATAAAGTGCATCTTTGTGGTAATATTTAGACATATATTGCAACAATTCTGACATGTGACGCTAGTCATGATACTGTTGCAAAAAACATGGCTTTGTATTGCAACAAAGCATATATTGGTTGTAATAGGGTGACCTTTTGCCTCACCTTTGTTGCGTTGCAATAATTATTACATATTGCGACAAATTGAGCATCCATGGTAATACGTACAACATAATGCAACAATCCTCTAGTGTTGCCAAAAAGGATCAGGATATTGCAACGATATTCTCTACAGTGCTCCTGATTTTTTCATTGATTTATTATACTATTTCTTAGGATCTGAATAAAGGGGTGTGCTACTTTATAGAGGTATTAACACATTAGGTACCACAACTTGCACCTAAGTTGCATTTTAGTCACATATCTTGCAAAGTGGACATTGTTGGTACCACAACTTGGAGGAACGCTCGCTTACGCGCGTGCGGAGCATTGCACACTCGCGGACGCCCTTCACTCGCCCTACTGACCTCCTCCGGTAGCAAGTGTCCTAGGCACCGGAAAGACGGCAAGCTCAGTGCCCTTATCACAAAGGTGAGTCCCGAGAACTGATCAACACACATTCTCTTCCTAATTTTTCTGTATCTTGCTTGATGTGATTGTATGTATTTATATGTGGTGTTAATAAAAAAGGAGATTCCATATAAAATTATGTGTTAAACAGAGAAATTGAGCAAGGCTGCATACTAGCTATTTTTGAACACTCCCGGGCTCCATTTAAACAGCTCTCCATCCACCAATTGAGCAGCATAACAGATGTATCCCTACCTAATTTCTAGCACGAATTCATCAGCAGATCAACAACACTACATCAAGTATATATAAGGACATATGACACAAGATTTTAGAGTATATAACAAACCATCTTAGCGAGATATATAACACAAGTTTCAACATGAAAGCACACAAGTTTCAGCAGCCATACTGGTATAGATTATTTACACATAAGACCATAAGTTGACCACAAAGTAATGAAAATAGCGACAACACTAAAAACCACAAGTTCATATCTCGTGTCATTTTTGCCTTGTCTCCGTAAAGCCAGTCCTGTTAAAAAACATAACATCTGCATTAGTAGCTGCATTACAGTCAATAGCATCACTAGCTGCATTAATAGTATTACTGTCACATGGTAAAGCAAAATTTATGTATACATTGTAAAGCAAAATTTGGTTGATGGAACAAGAAATAGTATTATTGTCACCCGGCGCTACACCCACACGCGAATGAGACCAAGTGGCTGCGGCACTGCATCCATGCGACGGCGACATTGCCCACTCATAAGGGAAACCAAGCGGCCACGACGCTGCATCCATGCACGGTGGCTTGCTTGCCTTCAAAACTGCTCCACGTGAATGTTTTGCTGATGTTTGACAGAGAAATTGCTGATGTTTTGCTGTAATAGGATGAATGTGGATGTACAGATAAATACTATTTATTTTGCTGCATGTGAATCAGTGTGAATCTACAGAAAATACTTGAATGAACATGGATGTACTGGAAGTCATTTGTGTCATTTCAGTGACATGGATAACACAAGGATTTTGCTTCTTGTACATGCACACTCATTCTTCACTGATTCAGAGTATTGGTATACTGAAATTCATGTGTTGATGTTATTTCTGTATACTTGTACACCCACTGATGCCAAGTATGTACTGGTGATATTCAGAGATAACTGAAATTCATGAGATAACATTCAGACAGCTAGAATTCAGTGACATGTTGTGCATATATTGGTGGTTAACATCTTCACTCTTGATAAATTCAAAGTTGACTAAAGCAACCAACTAACCTCTTATGCCTTACTACCTTGTCTAATTCTAGCTAGTATACAGAAATTTGGAGAGATAAAGAGTCACGGCTGACCAGGGGAGAGCTGCTGCAGGTCGTTGCTCTGAAGCGCACGGGAGACCCGTGCAGGTGAGCAGGATGGCAGGTCCGTTGGCGCCGGAGTTGAGGTGTCGGGCGGTCCAGCCACGCACTCAAGGGCAGGATCGACCAGCCGAGATCCAGGGAGGATTAGGCCAACGGGCGGAAGGCGCCGAGCGGCGGGTGGCAGAGCAAGGTTAGAGGGAGAGGGGAGCGGCAGGGAGGCACCGGCGTGGGCTGCTTCGTCATGACGCCATGATGTGGCTGCTGGATGCGGCCAGCGCTCGGGTTGCGCGGCAGGGGAATAGGGGATCGAGGTACGACTCGGGTCGCTATGGGGTATTTTTTTTTCAGGACCAGGGTCCAGCGCGTGAAAAGGAAAGAGGAAAAGGATCGTGGGAAAGAAGGAGCGAATGAAACAGCGGCCCAACCCACCAGACGCGCGTGTGATCCATCACGCAAACGCGGATGCGCTCCACCCGATAGCGTATAGTATTAGTTTTTTAAAGTTGGATAGCGTATATTACTGAAATGCGTCCACACACAAAAAAGTGTTACTAAAATATGTGGTCGACCTGGCCCTTCTTTTTCTGTTTGAAAGAAGATAGTAACTCTATTGACCAAACTTTGATTATTTGCAACTTTTAAACCAAAAATCCAAATGACCTCATTATTTTTGCATTTTTTTAAATTAAACTGATATTTATATAGTAATTTGGTTGCATATTTTTACATACTTAAGTAGTGTAGGTAGCATATGTCGGCACGACAACTCGGAGTCCGGCACCAGCCAATTTCCCCTAACCATCCACGTGTCCCGGAGAGTAACTTGGTTGTCCGATTCCTCCCATCGACGCCTCCCCGCCGATATCGAGGCTCGGGGGAACTCGTCTCCCACGGCTCCGAGGGCGGCTCCGTCAAAAGCTTCCAAGACCGTGCACTCCATTCCCGAGCTCTCCGCCCATCCACCCCGGAGCCGATGCCGCCCAACAATCGACATGTATCAACATCTTACACCACCCATGTGATCATTAACGTCGCCTCTAATGATCGGGTCGCCCTCGACGACCGGGTCGACTCCGGTCGCGGCTCCGTCGAAAGCTTCCAAGACCATACGCTCCATTCCTGAGCTCTCCGTCCATCCACCCGGGAGCCATTGCAATTAATCAATATAAATAAGAAATATACAAATACGCAAATTTTTGTAACATTATTTCTCGCAGCATATATTCTCATATTTCTCTCAAATATTTTTTGGCAGTTAACACACATACCCCGGCCCCCTTCTTCCCAAGCCCTCCCTCTCCCCTCCCTCCCCGCCGCTATCGCTGGCGCCCGCCTCCGGGCCTGGCCCGGGCGATGCTGGCGGCCCTGGCCATTCACCTCTCGGTGGTTTTCCGGCGCGGGACATCACGCCTCCAGGAGGTGTCCCTAGGTGGCGGCGGTCCGGCGCGATGATGGTACGGTAAGTAAACCGACTCCAAAACAGTTCTAATGGCAATTTTCCTCCATTTTGGAATATTTAAGAAAATAGGAAAATAAGAAGCAGTCCGGAAAGGACACGAGGCTTCCACGAGGGTGGAGGGCGCGCCCTACCCCCCTGGGTGTGCCCCCCTGCCTCGTGGGCACCACTTGTGCCCTCCGGACTCCGTTTTCTTGCTCAATACTTCTCTTGGTTGGTAAAAAAATCATTATATAATCTCCCGAAGGTTTTGACCACTGTATCACGCAAATATCTCCTCTCTTTGTTTCGAGTTGTCCTGCTACAGATTTGAGCAACATGTCGTCCCAGGATTCGGAAGGAGAAAGCTATGTGGCTGATTACCTTGCAGATCCTAAGGTCTATGGGGATGTGGAGCATAGTGGTTGGACTACGGAAGAAGAATAGGACTATGAACCTAAGGGAAAGGAGGAGACGAGCTCAGATGAAGATGAAGTCCCATTACCTCAACCTGGGGACATGCATGTGGAGTTCAAAAAGTCAAGCCTCCCGGATAGAGTAAAGAAACCTAAGATCAAGTTTATCCCTTTTCGCCTCTTGCAGGAAAACAAGCAGGAATTATGCAAAAAGATACTAAGCCTGGAGCAGGAGATCGATGACCTGAGGGATCAAAATTCTGTCCTCAAGCGCAAATTAAGGAAGAAGCCTACGCCATCAACAACGCCATCATCTTCTTCATCAACAAAGAAGAACTGAGCATCGGGTATGGGCACTCCCCTTGGCAACTACTAAGCTTGGGGGAGTGCCCCAGTATCGTATCACCATCACTTTTATCTTTACCGTTTTTTCTTAGTTCGATCCTTTTGATAATATCTTGATCTAGTAGAATAAAATTTTAGCATGATCTAATTGTGAGTTTTTCTTTATGATCCTTCTATGTATCGAGTCCGTGAGCTATATATAATAAAGATTAGTGTTGAGTCAAGGGCTTGATTATATTTCTATGATCTTGAGGGAATAAAATAAAAGAGAATAAATAAAAAGAAATAAAGAGATCATATGGATCTTATGGAAAGTAATGAGCTCACATATAAAGAGTATGATGAATAAAAATTATTGAGAGTTGACAAACATGGTTTTGGTCATCGCTGCAATTAATAGGAAGTAATAAAGAAAGAGAGGTTCACATATAAATATATTATCTTGGACATTGCTACCTCTTGAGCACTGCGTTGGTTTTCCCTTGAAGAGGAAAGGGTGATGCAGCAAAGTAGCGTAAGTATTTCCCTCAGTTTTTGAGAACCAAGGTATCAATCTAGTAGGAGGCTATGCGTGAGTCCCTCGCACCTGCACAAAACAAATAAATCCTCGCAAGCAACGCGATAAGGGGTTGTCAATCCCTACACGGTCACTTATGAGAGTGAGATCTGATAGATATGATAAGATATTATTTTTGGTATTTTTATGATAAAGATGCAAAGTAAAATAAAGTCAATGAAAATAACTAAGTATTGGAAGATTAATCTGATGAAGATAGACCTGGGGGCCATAGGTTTCACTTGTGGCTTCTCTCAAGAGCATAAGTACTTCACGGTGGGTGAACAAATTACTGTTGAGCAATTGACAGAATTGAGCATAGTTATGAGAATATCTAGGTATGATCATGTAAATAGGCATCACGTCCGAGACATGTAGACCGACTCCTGCCTGCATCTACTACTATTACTCCACACATCGACCGCTATCCAGCATGCATCTAGAGTATTAAGTTCATAAGAATAGAGTAACGCCTGAAGCAAGATGACATGATATAGAGGGATAAACTCATGCAATATGATGAAAACCTCATCTTGTTATCCTCGATGGCAACAATACAATACATGCCTTGCTGCCCCTACTGTCACTGGGCAAGGACATCGCAAGATTGAACCCAAAGCTAAGCACTTCTCCCATTGCAAGAAAGATCAATCTAGTAGGCCAAACCAAACTGATAATTCGAAGAGACTTGCAAAGATAACCAATCATACATAAAAGAATTCAGAGAAGATTCAAATACTATTCATTGATAAACTTGATCATAAACCCACAATTCATCGGTCTCAACAAACACACCACAAAAGAAAATTACATCGAATAGATCTCCACAAGAGAGGGGGAGAACTTTGTATTGAGATCCAACAAGAGAGAAGAAGCCATCTAGCTAATAACTATGGACCCGAAGGTCTGAGGTAAACTACTCACACTTCATCGGAGAGGCTATGGTGTTGATGTTGAAGCCCTCCGTGATCGATGCCCCCTCCGGCAGAGCTCCGGAACAGGCCCCAAGATGGGATCTCGTGGATACAGAAAGTTACGGCGGTGGAATTAGGGTTTTGGCTCCGTATCTGATCATTTGGGGGTATGTAGGTATATATAGGAGGAAGGAGTACGTCGGTGGAGCAACAGGGGCCCACGAGTGCGGAGGGCACGCCCCCTACCTCGTGGCCTCCCTGTTGGTTGCTTGACGTAGGGTCCAAGTCTCCTGGATCTTGTTCGTTCCAAAAATCACGTTCCCGAAGGTTTCATTCCGTTTTGACTCCGTTTGATATTCCTTTTCTTCGAAACCCTAAAATAGGCAAAAAAAACAGCAATTCTGGGCTGGGCCTCCGGTTAGTAGGTTAGTCCCAAAAATAATATAAAAGTGTATAATAAAGAACAATAATGTCCAAAACAGAAGATAGTATAGCATGGAGCAATCAAAAATTATAGATATGTTGGAGACGTATCAAGCATCCCCAAGCTTAATTCCTGCTCGTCCTCGAGTAGGTAAATGATAAAAACAGAATTTTTGATGTGGAATGCTACTTGGCATAATTTCAATGTAATTCTTCTTAATTGTGGTATGAATATTCAGATCTGAAAGATTCAAGACAAAAGTTTAATATTGACATAAAAATAATAATACTTCAAGCATACTAACTAAGTGAAAGTGCGTTATATCGACTAGAGGGGGGGTGAATAGGCGATTTTTATGAAAGTCTTCAGAACATGGGAGTTTTGAAGACAAATGATAAAGTTAAACATATTACCATGCAGCGGAAGGTAGACTACACTAGGCAAACCATAGTCAAGTATTCAATGAAGTGAAGGCACAAAGACTAATAGCAGCTAGGTAGTAAGGATCAGGTAGGAAGATATTGTGAAGCCAAACAGAACACACAGTCACTCAGTGAAGACAAATGATAGTGCAAACATACAATGACTTCACAATGAGTAACAGTAAGTAAAGTGAACTGAAGATGAAACCAGTGACTCGTTGAAGACAATGATTTGTTGGACCAGTTCCAGTTGCTGTGACAACTGTACGTCTGGTTGGAGCGGCTAGGTATTTAAACCTTAGGACACACAGTCCCGAACACCCAGTCCTGAACACGCAGCTCAGGACACCCAGTCCTCACCGTATTCTCCTTGAGCTAAGGTCACATAGACCTCGCCCAATCACTCTGGTAAGTCTTCAAGGTAGACTCCCAAACCTTCACAGACTTCGTTCACCGACAATCCACAGTGTCTCTTGGATGCTCAGAATGCGACGCCTAACCGGCTGGAGGATGCATAGTCCTCAAGTGTAATAAGTCTTCAGATCACACAGACAAGAAGACTTAAGTGATGCCCAATTCTCTCTGGCTCTGGTGGTTAGGGATTTATCCTCGCAGGGAATTCTCTCTCAAAGGCTTCGAGGTGGGTTGCTCTCAAACGACAAAAGCCGTACTTTCAATCTGAGCAGCCAACCGTTTATGGTTGTAGGGGGTGGGCTATTTATAGTCACTTGGCAACCCGACCTGATTTGTCCGAAATGACCCTCGGTCACTAAGGAACTGACACGTGTCCCAACGGTCAGATTTCAAACTCACACGGCAACTTTACTTGGGCTACAAGCAAAGCTGACTTGTCCGACTCTGGACAAGATTCGCTCACATAGTCTTCACTCAAAGACATAGGTTTTTGGTTTAGGCATCACTTCAGTCATTCTGACTGGTTCTCTTGGACCCCACTTAACAGTACGGTGGTTCCTATGACTCAACACAAAAGAAAAAGAACTACGAAAGATCTAAGTCTTCGAGCTCCATAGGCTTCATATCGTGTCTTCTCTTGTCATAGTCTTCAATGTGAATATCTTCATATACCACCTTTGACTTCAATGTCTTCATAAAGTTTTAGGGGTCATCTCTGGTAGTAAAATCGAATCAATGAGGGACTTCTACCTGTGTTATCCTGCAATTCTCACAAACACATTAGTCCCTCAACTAGGTTTGTCATCAATACTCCAAAACCAACTAGGGGTGGCACTAGATGCACTTACACTAAGCAATTATGTCTTCTCAAAATAACATGGCCAAAGAAAGTTATCCCTACAAAATCATATAGTCTGGCTATGCTCTATCTTCATCACACAAAGTATTTAAATCATGCACAACCCCGATGACAAGCCAAGCAATTGTTTCATACTTTTGACATTCTCAAAACTTTTTCAATCTTTACCCAATACATGAGAGTGAGCCATGGACATAGAACTTTAGGTGGAATAGAATGGTGGTTGTGGAGAAGACAAAAAGGGAGAAGATAGGCTCACATCAACTAGGCATATCAACGGGCTATGGAGATGCCCATTAATAGATATCAATGTGAGTGAGTAGGGATTGCCATGCAACGGATGCACTAGAGCTATAAGTATATGAAAGCTCAAAAAGAAATTAAGTGGGTGTGCATCCAACTTGCTTGCCCACGAAGACCTAGGGCATTTTGAGGAAGCCCATCATTGGAATAAGTAGCAGACGACCATCTAGTTTAAGTGTTACAACTCATAAGAACCAAATGTAGCAAAAAAACGAGAGTTTTAAGCACGAAGCAAAATATAAGGCACCCGCCCATATGAACCCGCTTGAAGACTATCAATCTCATATGCTTCTCCCCCTTTTGTCAGTAATGACCCAAAAAGGTTTGAAGACATAGAGCTTCTACTCGTTCCCATGAGGAGTAGGTGAAGTAGCAGGGTTGTTGGTGTTGTTTGGCGGTGCAGAAGAGCTTGGAGGTGCTGAAGGAGGTGTCGATGAAGTAGCATCATCTTCTTCCTCAATAATTCTGGCAGTGACTGTGGTAGCAGAGGAAGAGAACTCAGAGTCTTCAAGGGATGGAGTTCCTAGCAGCACAGCCCTTCGAGGAGGTGTGGAGTCTAACTTGAATCTCTCAGTGAAGCCATCCTCTTGAAGATCAGCTTCAGAAAGCATCATTGTTAACCCTTTCCATGTGCGGCGACAGGTTTCATGGGCAACGAAAGCATTCTTGGTGGCAAGATTTCGAGTGCGATTAACATCCACCAAGAGGCTTTTCATATGACGCTTCAGCCAGTCATGATGCCTATCCTATTTCTGATGTAGAGCCACAAGAAGCTCTCGGTCGTTGAGAACACGAGTGCGCTTCTTGGGTCTTGAAGCAGTGGCACTGTCAGGGGCTTCAGTTGCAGCAGGGTGTGGTGCACGTGTAGTGCCAGCCAAAGGATACACCCGAGAAACTGCTTCAATGCCTTCAACATTCTGAGTAAAACTCTGATGTTCTGCATTCTGAAGACTTAGAGGTTGCTTTGTAGGCTCAGAATATATGGCTTCAGTAGACATGTCCATGTCAGGCAAGAAGATCCGATGGTTGCGGGTTGAGGGCTGATACGAGATGGCGGAGTGTAGCTTGATCAGCCGCATGACCCAAGGGGCGTAGAACTTCAAACCAAACAGATCAATGCCTGATGCAGCAAGTTGGCGTATGAAGAAGTCCTGTGCATTGAAGCATTTGCCATGAAGTATATAGAAGACCATAGTCTTCATTGCACCCTGAAGCTTGGCATTTGGAGAGTGCCCTTTGATAGGCCAGAGAGTTCGCCTGATGATGTGATAGATGGTTCTGGGCAGGTACTCAAGGTCTTCAACGAAGAACTCTGTGGGATAAGCAGCATCTTGGGGCAGTGGCTTCATCATGCTGAGCATTTGACTCATATTAGGTTCTGGCCGCTGAAAGATGCTCTCAATAGCTTCAGCATGCAGCTGACAGCCTTGCTCGAAGAGATCGCCAAGAGTGGGCAAGCCAGTGAGCTCAATGATGTCAAATGCATTGGCTTCGTGATGAACGTTGCCAGTCATCCACTCCAGGACCCAAGTCTTCGGATCTCTGCTATACCCTTTGATGTGAAGCGTGGCATAGAATTGTAGCAGCAGCTCTTCATTCCAATATTCTTCATCAGTAACAAATTGCAGCAGACCCACTTGCTTGAAGCAATCCAACGCTTCTTCTAGACAGCGCAGACCAGCTATAGCTTCAACATCAAGGCGCTTGTGTGGGAAGATGCGACCTTGGTTGTAAAGAATGCAAGAGTAATAGCTTCGCTGAGGATAGCTCCAGAACCGATCAGATGATATCCTTTCCCTTGAGTAGGGGTTGCTGGAGCTATCGAAGAACGTGTTGTATGCCCTGAAGCCATTGATGTTGAAGGAGCCAGGTGCTGATGCAGGACCTGGAAACCTTGGCAGTCTTGGGATTGGCTTCTGGACCTAAGGCATGTGCTCAACATGATAGTTGAATTGGGGACCGGCAGCAGACTCAGGAACAGAAGTGGCGGGATCAGTGGCTTCGCTGTCTTCTAAAGCTTTTGCTGGGGAGGGCTCCACATTAGCTTCATTGGTGTTTGTGGCAACCTCAAGATTTTCATCCTCCACTTGACTAGCTGGAGGGTCGGTCACATGCATGTTCTCCTGGAGAACTGCTTCTTGGTGGAGCAGGGGAGTGGGATCTTGTGGTACTTGTTCTTCTGCGGCTGATGCAGCCGGAATGTCTTCAACAGAGACTTGAGGCCTTGGACCTTTGCGAAGCCTGCGGAACGCAGACGACGCCTGTGGAGTTGGAGTGGGCTGGGCCTCATAGTCTTCTTCCTCTTGTGGGCGATCCGCCCATGAAGCATCCTGTGCAATTGGCGTCCGTGGATGACCAATGCTGATGAATTCGCTGTTTTCTAACTGAAGAAGGACTGCATCATCTTCTACATTGTCATGATGACCAATGTCTTCAGCAGCGATGGGATCAGCTGCTGGAATGTCTTCAACTTCAGGAGCCTCTGTGGAAGCAGGTTCATGAACTGTCAGTTGACGTTCTGCATCAGGATGAACCATAGAAATTGGTTCAACTATCAAGGGCTCTATGGGAGCAGCCCGAGCTTTCTTGGTCTTTCGCTTTTTCTTGGTGGGGGCAGTAGGAGAGTCTTCAGAGTGTTTTCTCTTCCTGGCTTCAGCCTCAGCAGTTCTTGTCTTCTTGAGCTCTGAAGCTGTTGACCGGCTCTTTGGCTTCGAGCCAGTCATTCTTGTTGGGAAGACAATCGGAACTGCTTCTTGCGTTGGTGCTTCAGATTCAGCCATAGCAGGCTTCTTCTTCTTCTTTGCGGCCATCCTGGGGTTGATGCCAGGACGCCCAAGTGCCTTGCGCTTCTCAGCCTCATTATAGGCTTGCACACATCTGTCAGCCAGAGTCTTCATGTGCTCATGCGAACCCTGAGCTTCTGCATGCTTCTTCACAAAGGCTTCCTTGAGCTCGTGCATCATTGTCTTGAAGTTCTTCATGTCTTGCACGCTGAGCTTGGCCATATGCTTCTTGAACTGAGCCTTTTCATAGTCAATCTTCTGCTTCAGCTCAACAATGCGCTGGGCAATAGCAAGTTCTGAAGCAATGGCGCCTTGGAAGGCGACACTAAGGCCAATGGGTAGCTGCAGATCTTCAAAGCTGATGTTTGGCGTGTCAAACCACTCGTCAATGAAGTTGTGGATGATGGTGACATCAAAGAGAGGCAGATCATTGAAGATTTCTGCTTCTTCTTTGCTCTTGATGAGTTGCTCAAGAGCGTCATCTGCAAGATCTTCATCACTTGACAGATCAATGTCGTCGTTGCGCAGAATGGCAGCAGCTGTTAGCTCTTTGCCAGTGTGAGGCAGAGGCATCTTGGCCTTCTGGGGCCTTGAGACGCGTGATAAATCTTCAGACTGCACACTGTCTTCAGGAGGTGCAGTTGCCAATGGCTTCGCCCTTGAGATTTTTGGTGAAGGGGCTGGCTTTGAAGCTTTTGGCTTCTTCAACTGCTTTGGCTTCGGCACTGCAGGCGCGTCATCAGACTCAGTGTCAGCCACAGGCTCATTCACTGCAGTCCCTTGAACCAAGATGTAGGTGATGAGGCCTTCAAGGTTGGCGAAAGGATCGATGACATTGGGTTCTGCATGTCGTGTGCCATCTGCCCTTAGAGATGAGGGACCAGGGTTGAAGTCTAACCCAAAAGTCTTCTTGTTCTGCTTCGCAGAGTTTTGAGCAAACTGGAAGTTGCGCTTGAATAGATTGTCATCACGACACCATAGCAGTGACGACGAGTGTGCATCAGCAGGCTGTGGTCCATGGACCATGCATGGATAGAAGCCTAGAGCAATGGCTTCATCTCTGGACCTGGGTAGAAGATTCTTGAATAGGATGTCTCCCCACGGTCTCTTGATGGCGTTTTTCTCAGCATACTCCTGGGTCACAAATCTATATTTGAACCATTGTTCTGCCCAATATCTTCGAATCCATTGGATTCGGGTCTTGCGCTGACTGTAATCCTCTTCAGGATCTGTCTTGTACATTTCTGAGAGTTCATCTGGCAGATCTCTGGAGGTCTCACCACGATGCTTTCTACCACCCTTCCTTGCTGCCTTTTCTGAAGCCATAAACTTTAACTTGAAAGGCTTCAAGATGTTCAAAGGCTTCAAAGGTTTTCGTTTGCTGGACCAACAGGAACTGGCTTCGGGAGAATTTATGTGATGCTGTAGGAATTCTGTAAATGAATGCAGACTATGAGAACCAAAGGATTCTCCCATGGACATGTACCTGTGACAACATTAAGGTGCGAGGGAAGGGGAAGAGGTCATATGCATTCTCAGAAGATTTTGAAGATAAATCAGTTTAGAAGACATTGACCTCATCGTGCGAAGACATTCACTCATAAATAAGAAGTTGGTTCCAGATTTGTACGAATCCACAGATCAGTACAAGTGAGGAATCTAACTAGTTTGTGAAGCACAAGTGAATATACTAGGCATGTTTATGAGATGCAGTATGAGAGAGATCTAGCTTGTGTGAACAGAAACTGCTTGTGGTAGAAAGTGACAGATCAATAGGATCAACGGTGCTGTAAAAATGGAGTTTTATTTACCACAATGAGAACTGCTAGACGGAGTGGGAGATGAGGCCGAGCAGTTCACTCTTCCGTGCCCTAACTTGGCGACGGAGGACACCTACAGCGACGGCGGAGAGGACGATGTCCGCGATCAGCGTGAAGACGGCGTCGGAGAGGTTGCGGCAGCGAAGCGCTTCGTCGCCAGCGTCGTCGAGAGCTAGCGGTGGCGCTAGGGTTCGTGCGAGGGTGGAAGAAGAGATAATGACTGCCGTGAGTGTGTATTTATAGGCACAGGGGCGGCACTGTGCTATTACACAGGTGCCCCTGGCGATTCGCATCTGAGGAACACGTGGCCAGTATGCGGAATTTTGGGGTTTGTTCCACGTCCCACGCACGCCTGGATTGTCGGGTGGTCGTTCCTACTTCTCCAGATTTCATGTGGAGGAATGAGCATTGAAAACGGACTTAATGGTTGTCTCTGTATCTTCTGCTGACAAGGACGCAGAGAAGACATTCGACAGTTTCAATAGAATGCATATGACTTGGAGAAATAGAGTTTGAGATAGAAAGCATAGAGAAGTTGGGGTCCGATCGCATTCACTTAGTTCAAAAGATTCAACACGAAGACATAGCTATAAGTGAAAGTTGTAGAGGATAGAAGACTAGCATATATATATATATATATATATATATATATATATATATATATATATAATCAACATAGTGAAGATAATCATGAAAACATGTTGAGTTCGAAGCCAAACCAAATGTGAAGACACTGCAAGGTAATGCGATGAGTGAAACACTTCAAAATAGAACGCTTGGTGGCGGCGTTACCCACCGTATAGGAAGTATTAGACCCAGACACGGCGCACAATTATCGTGGCGCTCCGAAGTCAAATTCCACATCAATGTATTCACACTTAGAATGTATGTCTTCATTGAGTGAAGATATACTTAACTTCGTGTGTTGCACATCTAAGTCATCAATATGCATAAGGGTTAGGATGTGTGCCTGATCACAGGACATTTGAGGATTCCAGGATATTTAGCTCACACCGTAACTTGCAAAACCTCTTCTCATCCATGGGCTTGGTGAAGATATCTGCCAATTGCTCTTCAGTGTTGACGTGTATGATATCAATGTCTTCCTTCACAACATGATCTCTGAGAAAGTGATGACGAATTTCAATGTGCTTTGTCTTCGAGTGCTGAACTGGGTTGTTAGCATTCTTGATGGCGCTTTCATTGTCACAGTAAAGTGGCACTTGCTTTAGATGAATGCCATAGTCCTTGAGTGTTTGCTTCATCCACAGAAGCTGAGCGCAGCAAGATCCAGCAGCAATGTATTCAGATTCAGCAGTGGAGAGAGATACACAGTTCTGCTTCTTTGAAGACCAACATACAAGTGATCGTCCCAGAAAGTGACATGTGCCTGATGTAGACTTGCGATCAACTTTGTCACCAGCATAATCAACATCTGAGAATCCAACCAGATCAAACTCTGAGCCCTTTGGATACCATAATCCTAGAGTTGGGGTGTGAGCCAAATATCGAAGAATTCGCTTCACAGCTAAGTGATGCGACTCCTTTGGTGCCGCTTGAAATCGAGCACACATGCAAACACTAAGCATAATATCTGGCCTAGATTCACATAGATAAAGTAAAGAACCAATCATGGAGCGGTATACCTTTTGATCGAACTCTTTACCATTGTCGTCAGGACCCAGATGATGTTTGGCTGGCATTGGTGTTGTGAAGCCTTTGCAGTCTTGCATACCGAACTTCTTCAGGCAATCTTTGAGATACTTCTCTTGAGATATGAAGATGCCATTGCGTTGTTGTCGTATTTGAAGACCAAGGAAGAACTTTAGCTCCCCCATCATGGACATCTGATATTGCTCTTGCATCATATAACCAAACTCTTCACTGAACTTCTGATTGGTGCAGCCGAAGATAATGTCATCCACATATATTTGGCACACAAACAGTTCACCATCATATGTCTTCGTGAAAAGAGTGGGATCTAGGGAACCAGGTATGAAGCCTTTGCTCTTCAGGAAGTATTTGAGTGTGTCATACCAGGCCCTAGGGGCTTGTTTGAGGCCATACAGTGCCTTGTTGAGCTTGTATACCATGTCAGGATGTTTTGGATTTTCAAAGCCAGGCGGTTGTGCAACATACACTTCTTCTTCAATCTTGCCATTGAGAAAGGCACTCTTCACATCCATTTGATATAGAAGTATGTTATGATGATTTGCATAGGCCAGCAGTATGCGTATGGCTTCAAGTCTAGCTACAGGAGCAAATGTTTCATCGAAGTCAATGCCTTCCACTTGAGTATATCCTTGAGTAACGAGACGAGCTTTGTTTCTGACAACTTGACCATGCTCATCTTGCTTGTTGCGGTATATCCATTTGGTGCCTATTATATTGTGCTTCCATGGATCAGGACGCTTAACCAGTTCCCATACATTATTCAGCTCAAACTGTTGAAGCTCTTCTTGCATAGCTTGAATCCATTCAGGTTCCATGAAGGCTTCTTCAACTTTCTTGGGTTCTGATATCGAGACGAATGCGAAGTGCCCACAGAAATTTGCTAGCTGAGTTGCCCTTGAGCGAGTGAGTGGACCAGGTGCATTGATGCTATCAATTATTCTTTCAATCTGCACTTCATTGGCAACGCGAGGATGTACAGGGCGAAGACTTTGCTCTTGCTGTTCATTGTCGTTGTTGGAAGGAATGTCTTCAGGCTGAGCATTGTCTTCATGTTGATCAGGTGCTGAAATGATAAGTTCTTCTTCAGGATGAGCTTCAGAAGGTATAATTTCTCCAGTTCCCATTAGCTTGATTGATTCACTGGATGGAACTTCATCTAGCACACTTGGCAGCTGCTGTCTTTGTGAGCCGTTGGTCTCATCGAACCGCACATCCACTGTTTCAACCACTTTGTAATGAAAGAGATTGAAGACTCTGTAGGAGTGCGAATCCTTTCCATATCCAAGCATAAAACCCTCATGTGCTTTTGGTGCAAATTTTGAGGTGTGATGTGGGTCCTTGATCCAGCACCTTGCGCCAAATACTCTGAAGTAACTGACATTTGGCTTTTTGCCAGTAAGGAGCTCATAAGATGTCTTGTTCAGTAGCTTGTGAAGATAAACACGATTGATTGTATGGCATGCAGTATCAATGGCTTCGGGCCAGAATTTTCTTGGGGTCTTGTACTCATCTAGCATCGTTCTGGCCATCTCAATTAGTGTTATGTTCTTGCGTTCGACGACGCCATTCTACTGTGGCGTGTACGGGGTTGAGAATTCATGTGTGATGCCCAAGATGTCAAGATATGTATCAAGGCCAGTGTTCTTGAATTCAGTGCCATTGTCACTTCTGATGTGCTTTATCTTGGCGCCAAAATTGTTCATAGCTCGATTGGCGAAGCGTCTGAAGACATCCTGCACTTCAGTCTTGTAAAGGATTATGTGCACCCAAGTATATCTAGAATAATCATCAACAATAACGAAGCCATAGAGGCAAGTAGTAGTAGTTAGAGTTGAGTAATGAGTGGGACCGAAAAGATCCATGTGAAGCAGTTCGAAGGGTTGAGTAGTAGTCATGATTGTCTTCGAGGGATGTTTGGCCCTCGTCATCTTCCCTGCTTCACAGGCACCGCATAAGTGGTCTTTCTTGAACTTGACACCCTCGATTCCTATGACATGCTTCTTCTTCGCAAGGGTGTGGAGGTTCCTCATGCCAGCATGTCCAAGCCTCCGATGCCAGAGCCAGCATTCTGAAGCCTTTGCTAGAAGACATACTGCAAGCTGTGGCCCTGCTGAGAAATCTACCACATACAAATCATCTTTTCGATACCCTTCAAACACTAGAGACTTGTCAGATTCCATTAGTACAAGGCAACGATATTTTCCAAACATTATGATCATGTTCAAATCGCAAAGCATTGAGACAGACATTAAGTTGAAGCCAAGGGATTCAACAAGCATGACTTTATCCATGTGTTGATCCCTTGAGATTGCATACCTAGACCCAATACCTTACTTTTACCAGTGTCAGCAAATGTGATGTGGCTCTTGTCGGATGGACGTAAGGTTGAGTCCATAAGAAGACTTCTTTTGCCAGTCATGTGATTTGTACACCCATTGTCAATAATCCATTCTGAAGACGCTGGTGTCGTACCCTACAGTGCAGTTAGGGGGATAGGCTTCATCAAGGGCATTGTGAAGCAAAAACATTTGACGAACTAGTGGGTTATGAAAGCTTAGATCCAGGTTAGGACTTATAGGGAGAGTAGCAAGCGATTCAGGTACGAAGTACATAGTAAGACCATTTGGGCATTTGATCTTGCGCCCTACAAGATGTTTAAGGTCCCCAGCAATAGCGTCAGACGATTTTGGTTTTCTGCTGGAGACCTTTCCCTGCAAAAGAGAGTTAAGCCTTCTTAACCACCCACATCTTCAAGGGTGGCTTAGAAGCAATAAGTCTAAGTGCAGCATCTGAGAATTTTGGCTTTGAAGCCTTAGCAAACAGTCTTGCAGGCGGACAATAGTACTCATAAGAATAAGCAGAATAGTTCTTGGTCTTATGAACATGGCGGTTTGATGAACCGCTCTCATATTCATATGCCTGAGTATGGTTTCCCTGCAAAACATTTGCGTTAGTGCGACTCAGGTGAGTTCTCTGTTTGTATGAAGCCTTTGGACCGTATGAAGCCTTTGGTCTGAGGTTTGTATTCTTCAAGTGAGGTGTCATGAAGACATTCACAGCAAGATTTTCCAAACACCTTTTCGGAACCCAGATCTTCTTCATAGGCGGTCCATTCCTGCAATTAGTACCAATGTACCTGGCAAACACTTCACCATTCTGATTCTTAAACAGTATATAGTTTGCATCAAAGGATTCATCAATGATAATGGGGTTAGCACAAGTGAAGCCAGATAGATTGGATGGATCTGCTGAAGGTTCCTTTGCAGCAACCCACATGGTTTTGGGGTACTGCTCAGGTTTCCAGTAAGAGCCATCTCCATTCATTTTCCTTACGGACCCAACACCCTCTTTCCTAGGGTTTCGGTTCAGAATCTGCTTTTTGAGGACATCACATAGTGTCTGATGCCCTTGAAGACTTTTGTACATCCCTGTTTCAAGTAATGTCTTCAACCTAGCATTCTTATCAGCAATAGCGGTGGTATCCTCAGCAGAGGGGTTAGCTACCACATAAGATATTGCAACAGCAGTAGCAGTAGAACATTTAGCAACAGAAGTAGCATTATCACGCTCAATGCATTTAAGACATGGTGGTTCAAATCCTTCCTGAGCGGGACTGATCTGTTTGGCGCGAAGTGACTCGTTTTCCGTTTGAAGATCTTCATGAACCGCTCTCAATTTCTCAAGATCTTGCTTCCTTTGAAGATAATCATAGGAAAGCTTTTCATGAGTTGTTGATAGAGTTTCATGACGACTTTCAAGTTCCTGATACTTAACGTGGATATTTTTTATGTCTTCAATTAAGGATTCAGATCGAGTCATTTTAGCACCTAACAGATCATCGCTTCTGTCTAACAGTTTTTGAATATGTTCCATAGCTTTTTGTTGTTCAGTTGCAATTTTAGCAAGTGTTTTGTAGCTAGGTTTTGAACCACAATCAGAGTCATCGTCACTAGATGTTTGATAGCGAGTAGTGCGTGTGTTTACCTTGGCACCGCATGCCATGAAGCAGTAGGTAGGAGCAGAGTAGTCCTTGTTATTTGCATCGGTGTCGGTGATGAAGTCATTGTCTTCAGTGTTGAAGATGGACTTGGCAACGTATGCTGTAGCCAGACTTGCGACGCCTGAGTCGGATTCCTCCTCAGACTCCACCTCCGCCTCCTCAGAAGCAGACTCCTCCTCTGAATCCATTTCCTTGCCAACAAACGCACGTGCCTTGCCAGATGAGCTCTTCTTGTGTGATGAAGATTTTGAGGAAGACTTGGAAGAAGACTTTGAGTATTTCTTCTTCTTCTTGTCGTTAGAGTCATATTCCTTGCTCTTCTTCTTCTTTTTGTTCTCATTGTCCCACTGTGGACACTCAGAGATGAAGTGGCCAAGTTTCTTGCACTTGTGACATGTTTTCTTCTTGTAGTCATGAGCAGGAGCTTCATCATTCCTTGAACTTGGTCGGGAAGACTTTCTGAAGCCTTTCTTCTTGGTGAATTTTTGGAACTTCTTGACAAGCATAGCAAGTTCCCTTCCAATGTCTTCAGGATCATCAGAACTGCTGTCAGATTCTTCTTCAGACGAGGAGACAACTTTTGCCTTCAAGGCACGAGTTCGCCCATAGTTTGGACCGTAGATATCTCTTTTCTCCGAAAGCTGAAACTCATGTGTGTTGAGCCTCTCAAGTATGTCAGACGGATCGAGTGTCTTGAAATTAGGACGTTCTTGAATCATCAGGGCCAGGATGTCAAACGAACTATCAAGTGATCTCAGCAGCGTCTTGACGACTTCGTGTTTGGTAATCTCAGTGGCGCCGAGGGCTTGAAGCTCATTTGTGATGTCAGTGAGTCGGTCAAATGTGTGCTGGACATTCTCATTGTCATTTTGCTTGAAGCAGTTGAAGAGGTTGCGAAGGACACTGATTCTTTGATCTCTCTGGGTTGAGATGCCTTCATTGACCTTGGAGAGCCAGTCCCAGACCAGCTTGGATGTCTTCAAAGCACTCACACGGCCATACTGTCCTTTGGTCAGATGACCACAGATGATGTTCTTGGCAGTAGAGTCCAGTTGAACGAATTTCTTGACATCAACAGCAGTGACACCTTCTCCAGCCTTGGGAACGCCATTCTCGACGACATACCATAGGTCGACGTCAATGGCTTCAAGATGCATGCGCATCTTATTCTTCCAGTAGGGATATTCAGTTCCATCAAAGACGGGGCACGCACCGGAGACTTTAATTATCCCTGTAGTCGACATAGCTAAAACTCCAGGTAGTTAAACCGAATCACACAGAACAAGGGAGCACCTTGCTCTGATACAAATTGAAAGTGCGTTATATCGACTAGAGGGGGGGTGAATAGGCGATTTTTATGGAAGTCTTCAGAACATGGGAGTTTTGAAGACAAATGATAAAATTAAACCTATTACCATGCAGCGGAAGGTAGACTACACTAGGCAAACCATAGTCAAGTATTCAATGAAGTGAAGGCACAAAGACTAATAGTAGCTAGGTAGTAAGGATCAGGTAGGAAGATATTGTGAAGCCAAACAGAACACGCAGTCACTCAGTGAAGACAAATGATAGTGCAAACATACAATGACTTCACAATGAGTAACAGTAAGTAAAGTGAAGTGAAGATGAAACCAGTGACTCGTTGAAGACAATGATTTGTTGGACCAGTTCCAGTTGCTATGATAACTGTACGTCTGGTTGGAGCGGCTAGGTATTTAAACCTTAGGACACACAGTCCCGGACACCCAGTCCTGAACACGCAGCTCAGGACACCCAGTCCTCACCGTATTCTCCTTGAGCTAAGGTCACATAGACCTCGCCCAATCACTCTGGTAAGTCTTCAAGGTAGACTCCCAAACCTTCACAGACTTCGTTCACCGGCAATCCACAATGTCTCTTGGATGCTCAGAATGCGACGCCTAACCGGCTGGAGGATGCACAGTCCTCAAGTGTAATAAGTCTTCAGATCACACAGACAAGAAGACTTAAGTGATGCCCAATTCTCTCTGGCTCTGGTGGTTAGGGCTTTATCCTCGCAGGGAATTCTCTCTCAAAGGCTTTGAGGTGGGTTGCTCTCAAACGACAAAAGCCGTACTTTCAATCTGAGCAGCCAACCGTTTATGGTTGTAGGGGGTGGGCTATTTATAGCCACTTGGCAACCCGACCTGATTTGTCCGAAATGACCCTCGGTCACTAAGGAACTGACACGTGTCCCAACGGTCAGATTTCAAACTCACACGGCAACTTTACTTGGGCTACAAGCAAAGCTGACTTGTCCGAATCTGGACAAGATTCACTCTCATAGTCTTCACTCGAAGACATAGGTTTTTGGTTTAGGCATCACTTCAGTCATTCTGACTGGTTCTCTTGGACCCCATTTAACAGTACGGTGGTTCCTACGACTCAACACAAAAGAAAAAGAACTACGAAAGATCTAAGTCTTCGAGCTCCATAGGCTTCATATCGTGTCTTCTCTTATCATAGTCTTCAATGTGAATATCTTCATATACCACCTTTGACTTCAATGTCTTCATAAAGTTTTAGGGGTCATCTCTGGTAGTAAAACCGAATCAATGAGGGACTTCTACCTGTGTTATCCTGCAATTCTCACAAACACATTAGTCCCTCAACTAAGTTTGTCGTCAATACTCCAAAACCAACTAGGGGTGGCACTAGATGCACTTACACTAAGCAATTATGTCTTCTCAAAATAACATGGCCAAAGAAAGTTATCCCTACAAAATCGTATAGTCTGGCTATGCTCTATCTTCATCACACAAAGTATTTAAATCATGCACAACCCCGATGACAAGCCAAGCAATTGTTTCATACTTTTGACATTCTCAAAACTTTTTCAATCTTTACGCAATACATGAGAGTGAGCCATGGACATAGAACTTTAGGTGGAATAGAATGGTGGTTGTGGAGAAGACAAAAAGGGAGAAGATAGGCTCACATCAACTAGGCATATCAACGGGCTATGGAGATGCCCATTAATAGATATCAATGTGAGTGAGTAGGGATTGCCATGCAACGGATGCACTAGAGCTATAAGTATATGAAAGCTCAAAAAGAAACTAAGTGGGTGTGCATCCAACTTGCTTGCCCACGAAGACCTAGGGCATCTTAAGGAAGCCCATCATTGGAATATGCAAGCCAAGTTCTATAATGAAAAATTCGCACTAGTGTATGAAAGTGATAACATAGGAGACTCTCTATTATGAAGATCATGGTGCTACTTTGAAGCACAAGTGTGGTAGAAGGATAGTAGCATTGTCCCTTCTCTCTTTTTCTCTCTTTTTTTATTTGGGCCTTTTCTCTTTTTATGGCCTCTTTTTTTCGTCCGGAGTCTCATCCCGACTTGTGGGGGAATCATAGTCTCCATCATCCTTTCCTCACTGGGACAATGCTCTAATAATGATGATCATCACACTTTTATTTTCTTACAACTCAAGAATTACAACTCGATACTTAGAACAAGATAGGACCCTATATGAATGCCTCCAACGGTATACCGGGATATGTAATGAATCAAGAGTGACATGTATGAAAGAATTATGAATAGTGGCTTTGCCACAAATACGATGTCAACTACATGATCATGCAAAGCAATATGACAATGATGGAGCGTGTCATAGTAAACGAAACGGTGGAAAGTTCATGGCAATATATCTCGGAATGGCTATGGAAATGCCATGATAGGTAGGTATGGTGGCCGTTTTGAGGAAGGTATATGGTGGGTGTATGATACCGGCGAAAGGTGTGCGGTATTAGAGAGGCTAGCAATGGTGGAAGGGTGAGAGTGCGTATGATCCATGGACTCAAAATTAGTCATAAAGAACTCATATACTTATTGCAAAAATCTACAAGTTATCAAAGCAAAGTATTACGCGCATGCTCCTAGGGGGATAGATTGGTAGGAAAAGACCATCGCTCGTCCCCGACCGCCACTCATAAGGAAGACAATCAATAAATAAATCATGCTCCGACATCATCACATAACGGTTCACCATACGTGCATGCTACGAGAATCACAAACTTTAACACAAGTATTTCTCAAATTCACAACTACTCAACTAGCATGACTCTAATATCACCATCTCCATATCTCAAAACAATTATCAAGTATCAAACTTCTCATAGTATTCAACACACCCATAAGAGAATTTTATTATTAATCTTGTATACCTAGCATATTAGGATTATTTACGCAAATTACCATGCTATTTAAGACTCTCAAAATAATCTAAGTGAAGCATGGGAGATCAATAGTTCCTAGAAAACAAATCCACCACCGTGCTCTAAAAAGATATAAGTGAAGTACTAGAGCAAAACTATATAACTCAAAAGATATAAGTGAAGCACATAGAGTATTCTAATAATTTCCGAATCACGTGTGTCTCTCTCAAAAGGTGTGTACAGCAAAGATGATTGTGGTAAACTAAGAAATAAATACTCAAATCATACAATACGCTCCAAGCAAAACACATATCATGTGGTGAATAAAAATATAGCTCCAAGTAAAGTTACCGATAGAAGTAGACGAAAGAGGGGATGCCTTCCGAGGCATCCCCAAGATTTGGCTTTTTGGTGTCCTTAGATTATATTGGGGGTTCCATGGGCGTCCCCAAGCTTAGGCTCTTGTCACTCCTTGTTCCATAATCCATCAAATCTTTACCCAAAACTTGAAAACTTCCCAACACAAAACTTAAAGTAGAAAATCTCGTGAGCTCTGTTAGCGAAAGAAAACAAAAGACAACTTCAAGGTACTGTAACGAACTCATTCTTTATTTATATTGGTGTTAAACCTACTGTATTCCAACTTCTCTATGGTTTATAAACTATTTTACTAGCCATAGATTCATCAAAATAAGAAAACAACACACGAAAAACAGAATCTGTCAAAAACAGAACTGTCTGTAGTAATCTGTAGCTAGCGCAAGATGTCTAACCCCAAAAATTCTAAAATAAATTTCTGGACGTGAGTAATTTATCTATTAATCATATTCAAAAATAATTAACTAAATAGCACTTTCTAAATAAAAATGGCAGCAGTTCTCGTGAGCGCTAAAGTTTCTGTTTTTTACAGCAAGATTAACAAGACTTTCCCCAAGTCTTCCCAACGGTTCTACTTGGCACAAACACTAATTAAACACAAAAAAATACAACCAAAAAAGAGGCTATATAAATTATTTATTACTAAACAGGAGCAAAAATCAAGGAATAAAAATAAAATTGGGTGGCCTCCCAACAAGCGCTACCGTTTAACGCCCCTAGCTAGGCATAAAAAGCAAGGATAGATCTAGGTATTGCCATCTTTGGTAGGCAATCCATAAGTGGCTCTCATAATAGATTCATAAGTTAATTTAATTTTCTTTCTAGGAAAGTGTTCCATGCCTTTACTTAATGGAAATTGGAATCTAATATTTCCTTCCTTCATATCAATAATTGCACCAAACGTTTTAAGGAAAGGTCTACCAAGAATAATAGGACATGAAGAATTGCAATATATGTAAATAAATAAAAAATCTACGGGCACATAATTCCTATTTGCAACAATAAGAACATCGTTAATTCTTCCCATGGGTTTATTAATAGTGGAATCTGCAAGGTGCAAGTTTAGAGAGCAATCATCAAAATCACGGAAACCTAACGAATCACACAAAGTTTTTGGAATCGTGGAAACACTAGCACCCAAATCACACAAAGCATAGCATTCATAATCTTTAATTCTAATTCTAAAAGTTGGTTCCCACTCATCATAAAGTTTTCTAGGGATAGAAACTTCCAACTCAAGTTTTTCTTCATAAGATTGCATCAAAGAAGCAACGATATGTTTGGTAAAAGCTTTATTTTGACTATAAGCATGAGGAGAATTTAACACGAATTGCAACAAGGAAATTGTAGCGACCAGATCTCAAACAGTCTGATCTCTGTGCTCCGGTGTCATCCCTGGATCAGTAATGTTGACACCACATAGTACTCGGAGGATTTATAGTAGAGTAGCAATCACACACTTATTACATCGAGTGTCTCAAAAGAGAACTTATTACAATAAATATGGCTTAAGGCCATCTAATAACAATAACAACGGAAGGCTTGGAAGATAAGTGAATCCATCAACTCCAACGGCATCACTGAGTATAGAACCACAACTTAAAAACTCCTTAATCATCGTATGAAAAGTCTGCAACATTAACATTGCAGCCCGAAAACGGGTCAGCACATGGAATATGCTGGCAAGGTAACACATAGAGAGCAATGGAATGAAATAGCTATACTATATGCATATTTGGCTGGTGGAAAGCTCTATGGTTACAGTTTTGCGTAAAGCCAATTTTTCCCTACTTCAAAGGAATAATTTTTATTTAACTATCATGGTAGTTGTTAAACATTGAGAATGGTTGACAGCATTCTCAATCCCATTTAAGCATCATCATTAAACATAACCCAACAAAATTAATTTAGAGTAACATGTTGAGATTCACATGAAAATCCAGGTACTAGATACTCAAGATGTCCATAATCGGGGACATGGCTAACCATGATTAGTTTATTACACTCTGTAGAGGTTTGCGCACTTTTCCCCACAAGACTCGATCGCCTCCGTTTGGTTTCTCGCACTACATGGTGTTTGAGAAGACGGATGACCGAGACATAGTCTTTCAGAAGCGCTAGCACCTTACGATCGGGTAGACCGTACCACCTACATCCCCAACATCTGCTAGTCTACCACTGTAAGAGTTCGCACGACTTAGTCAACTATGCTAGAGCCCATAATAGCTTGTGGCTGCACACGGAAGTTTCTAGTATGAATAGTCTCATGATCCCTTTGAGCCTGGGTGGCGGTCCAAAAGAAAACAGACAAGTCCTGGAATACCCAGGTGCCTCAATCCACCCAGATGTGTGTTTAAGTTGCCACCTTAGATAAACCATTAATTAACAAACTCACATCTTTCATGGATATCACTCACCCAATCCACGTCTACTAGCATAGCATGGCATAATAAGCAAACGTAGAAGTAACTCCCAAAGGTTTGATAATAAAAAGGTAATAGGTACTACCTCAACTACTTCCCATCCCACAATTTAATTAGATCCTAATCATGCAATGTGTGAGGATTGATCTAATGCAATAAAACTGGGTAGTAGGAAAGGTATGATCAAAGTGTTACTTGCCTTGCTGATGATCCGGGAAACCTAGCGATTCAAAGTAACAAGCGGCGCACTCCGGGTATTCTATTGCAGACAAACAAACAAGCATACAATAAGTACTCATCTAATGCACGGGTAAAACGCAAATAAGAGATCTAACCAGAAGGTTCAACATAAGAACTCCGGTTGGCAAAAAGAATCAAATCGAACGAAGCACCGAAAGTCAAACGACGAAAGAAAACAACTTCATTCTACTAATTTGGATCTAGGGAAAATTTTACAGTAGCAAAATCTTGTTTAAGTTGGTTAAACGGATAGAGGGTTTCGAGATGAAACTCCAGGCGCTTGAATTGCCTGATTCCGATAAACGAGCGAAAAGTTATACTAAAACGAAAATCGGATCAGGAATCGCGATCAAAAAAATCGCGGATTAAATCCGAGAAAAAGAAAAACGACAAACGTTCGTTAGAACGAACGAACGGACGAACGCTCGCTAATTAAATAAACCGGAAAAACCGATCTATTTAAAAAGACCGAAACTAAAAAAACCGACGGAAAAACCAAACGGTTTTTCGAAAAAAAATTAAAAAAACCGGGCACGAATTTCGAGGCGGCGGCGAACCTCGGCGAGCGTGCGGCGGCGCGGCGGCGGCGGGGTCGGGCGGCTGGGGTGGGGTCGGGCGGCTGGGGCTAGGGTTTCCCCGGGGCTGGGCCTCCCCCGGCTTATAAAGGGCGAGTCGGGCCGGAGTCCGGATAGGACACGGCCCGTAGGTCGGTTCGTTTTTTTATATTACGCGCAGAAGAAAAATAAAAAGAAATACTAAACGGACTCCAAAAATTCCGAAATAAATTTTCACGGGCTTCTAAAATCAAGCCTCACAAGGTCAACATTTATTTGGAACCTAAATGCAATTTTGGAAAACGCGCATTTTTCCTAAATCCAAATAAAACATTGAAAAACTCCGAAATAAAATCTTATTTGATTTTATTATTAAATCCTCAATATTTCTTTATTTTGGGAAAGTCATTTTATTCCCTCTCTCATATTCTTGTAATAGAAATAATTGATGATAAAATAAATAAAATCAAATGATCCTATTCTCAAAATTTGAGAAAACTCAAATATGAAAATAGCGAAATCCCCAACTCTCTCCGTGGGTCCTTGAGTTGCGTAGAATTTCTAGGATCAACCAAAATGCAAAATAAAATATGATATGCATTTATGATCTAATGTATAACATTCCAAATTGAAAATTTGGGATGTTATAAACCTACCCCCTTAAGATGAATCTCGCCCTCGAGATTCGGGTTGGCTAGAAAATAGGTGAGGGTGGTCCTTGAGCAAATCTTCCTCTCGCTCCTAGGTGGCTTCATCCTCTGTGTGGTGGCTCCACTGAACTTTGCAAAACTTGATAACTTTGCTGCGAGTGACTCGGCTGGCAAACTCGAGAATCTTAATTGGTCTCTCCTTTGTACGTCAAATCGTTATCCAACTGAATAGTTTCCAAAGGCACTGTATCTCTCAACGGTATGTCAGCCATCTCCGCGTGGCATTTCTTTAACTGAGAAACGTGGAACACATCATGAACTCCTGACAATCCTTCGGGCAATTCCAACTTGTAGGCCACTTCTCCCATACGCTCCAAAACTTGATATGGTCCTACAAATCGTGGCGCTAACTTCCCTTTAACTCCAAAACGCTTTGTTCCCCGAAGTGGAGATACTCGAAGATAAGCTCTATCTCCGACTTCTTAAATGGTCTCCTTGCGTTTAGAATCTGCATAACTTTTCTGTCTTGGACTGGGCTACCTTGAGCATATCGCGAATCAACTTCACCTTCTGTTCAGACTCTTTAATCAAGTCAGGACCAAACAACTGGCGGTCTCCAACTTCGTCCCATGACAACGGTGTCCTGCGCCTCCTTCCGTACAAGGCTTCGAAAGGGTCCATCTTTAAACTGGTTTAGTAACTGTTGTTGTAAGAGAACTCTGCATATCGCAAATTATCGTCCCAACTAGATCCATAATCTAGCGCACAAGCTCTCAGCATATCCTCCAAAATCTGATTTACTCTCTCGGTCTGTCCATCTGTCTATGGATGAAAAGCTGTACTGAATTCTAGCCTGATACCCAAAGTTTCATGCAACTGCTTCCAGAACTTTGAGGTAAACTGGGTTCCTCAATCTGATACGATACTCCTTGGAACTCCATGCAGACATACGATCCTGGTCATGTATATCTTTGCCAACTTAGCACTGGTGTAAGTGGTCTTTACTGGGATGAAATGAGCTACTTTCGTCAATCGATCGACTACAACCCAAATTGAGTCATAGCCTGAACGAGTCCCGGGCAATCCCGTGATAAAATCCATGCCTAGCTTATCCCACTTCCATTCGGGTATCGGCAATGGTTGTAACAATCCTGCTGGCTTCTGATGCTCTGCCTTTACTCTCTGGCATACATCACAAACTGCTACATACTCTGCAACATCCTTCTTCATTCCGGTCCACCAGAAAATATCCTTCAAATCCAAATACATCTTGGTATTTCCTGGGTGAATCGAATATGGTGAATCATGTGCCTCTTACAAAATCAACTTCCTGATCTCCGGGTCATTGGGCACGTAAACGCGGTCTTCAAACCATAGGGTGTCGTGCTCATCCTCACGAAATCCTTTAGCTTTTCCTTGGCTCAGTTTCTCCTTTATGGCGGCAATCTCTTTGTCAGTCTTCTGAGCTTTTCTTATTCTATCCATCAAAGTTGACTGAATCTCCAATGCTGCTACATAGCCTCTCGGAACTATTTCCAAACATAGTTCGCGAAGTTTTTCTGCAAACTCCTTGGGTATTTCTCCCGTCATTAACGTATTGACATGCCTCTTACGGCTTAATGCGTCAGCTACTACATTAGCCTTTCCAGGGTGATAATGCAATTTCATATCATAATCCTTGATGAGCTCCAACCATCTCCTTTGTCTGAGATTCAACTCCTTCTGGGTGAAAATGTACTTCAAACTCTTATGGTCCGTGTACACCTCACAATGATTTCCAATGAGGAAATGTCTCCATGTTTTTAATGCATGCACTACGACTTCTAATTCCAAATCATGCGTGGCATAATTCAACTCATGAGGTTTCAGATGTCTTGAGGCATATGAAACAACTCTTCCTTCCTGCATAAGCACTGCTCCAAGTCCTCGACGTGAAGCGTCGCAATACACCTCATAATCTTTGGTCTGTTCTGGCAAAATCAACACTGGTGAGGTAACCAAACGTTTCTTCAACTCCTGGAAACTAGCCTCACATTCCTCTGTCCATATGAACTTGGTATCTTTCTTTAACAACTCTGTCGTGGGCTTCGCAATCTTTGAGAAATTCTCAATAAATCTCCGGTATTATCCTGCGAGTCCAAGAAAACTCCGGATCTCTCCAACTGTTGTTGGGGCTTCCCACCTGGTCATGGTATCAACTTTAGTGGGATCAACTGCTATACCTTCTCCAGATATAACATGTCCGAGGAATCCTACTTCCTTCAACCAAAACTCACATTTGCTGAACTTGGCATATAATTGATGTTCTCTGAGCTTTCCAAGTACCAAACGCAAATGCTCCTTGTGTTCCTCTTCATTCTTCAAATAAACCAGGATATCATCAATGAACACTACGACGAACTTATCCAAGAACTCCATAAACACTTTGTTCATCATGTTCATAAAATAGGCAGGTGCGTTAGTCAGACCAAATGACATAACGGTATACTCGTATAGCCCATATCTGGTGGTAAAAGCTGTCTTTGGAATATCCTGTTCTCGAATCTTCAACTGGTGGTACCCTGATCGCAGATTGATCTTGGAAAATACCTTAGCTCCTTGCAATCGATCAAACAGATCATTGATCATTGGTAGTGGGTACTTGTTCTTGATCGTTACTTCATTCAATCCTCGATAATCAACAACCATCCTTAACGATCCATCTTTCTTTTCTACCAGAAGTACTGGCGATCCCCAAGGTGAAGAACTTGGGCGAATATATCCCTTGTCCAGTAACTCCTTAATCCGCTTCTTAATTTCCACCAAATCTTTTGGTGGCATCCTATATGGTCTCTTTGATATTGGCCCTATGCCTGGCAATAGCTCAATCAAAAACTCAATATCTCTATCTGGTGGCATGCCTGGCAACTCTTCTGGAAATACTTCAGGGAAATCCCTTACCGCTGGTACTTCCTCTGCACAACTCATGTTAGGCAATTTACTTGAGTCCTCTTTGGCACATGTCGGAATACATACTTGATCCTTCTCCCTTCTGGTGTGGTAAGCAAAATTGACTTACTAGCACATTCAATATTCCCTTCATACTTTGATAACCAATCCATGCCTAATATCACATCCAATCCTTGAGATTCCAATACTATTAGGTCTGAGGGAAAAACATAGTTACCAATCCTTAATGGTAACCGATCACACCATAGACTAGCCACATACTCTGCTCCAGGAGAGGTTACTAACATGGGTGACCTAAGGGCTTGGGTTGATAGGTTATACTTATCCACAAATCCCCTTGAGATGTATGAATGCGATGCACCAGTATCAAAAAGAACGAGTGCAGTAAATGACTTAACCAAAAACTTACCTATTACTGCATCGGGCTGAGCTTCAACCTCCTCCACGCTAACATGGTTCACCTGTCCCCTGTTGAAAGGGTTCGGCTTCTTCCCAGAACTTCCAGTGCCATTTTGGCCTACAGGACATTCATTGGCATAATGTCCGGTCTTCTGACACGTAAAGCAAGTGACTTGGCTCAGGTCCTTCTCGGCTAGGGTTGAGGGGTTGGTACGATTCTGGCCGTTGCTTCCTCCACTGCCATTTCCATTCTTGGTGCCATTGTGATTGTGCGAGCTACCTCCTCCATGGGTATGCTGAAAATGTCCTCCCGGTCTAGGGGTAAAACATGGCTTCTGCTGAGCTCCTGAATTGTACTTTCCTTGTCCATACTTCCTCTTGCGATTCTCAATTTGCTGCTGCTTCCCTTCAATCATAAGAGCATGATCTACCAACTATTGGTAGTTGTTGAAGGTGGCTACCATCAACTGCATGCTCAACTCATCATTCAGTCCTTCCAGAAACTTCTCTTGCTTCGCTGCATCCGTAGCGACGTCATCTGGGGCATAACGTGCTAACTTACTAAAGTCCTCCACATACTGGCCAACTGTCCGTCCTCCTTGGCGCAAGTTGCGAAACTCACGCTTCTTCATGGCCATAGCTCCTGCTGAAACATGTGCAGTATGAAAAGCCTGCTGAAACTGGTCCCATGTGACCGTGTCGACGGGGAAAGTGGCTGTGAAATTCTTCCACCATGATGCTGCGGGTCCTTCTAGCTGATGTGCGGCAAACTTCACCTTCTCTGCATCTGTGCATCCTGATGTGGTCAACTCCCTAGCTGTCTTGAGGAGCCAATCATCTGCTACTATCGGCTCGGTGCTACTGGAAAACACCGGCGGATTCAGCCTAAGAAAACGGGCTAAGTGGTCAACAGGTGGTGGTGGTGGTGGTGGTGGTGGGTTGTTGTTGTTGTTCCCCTGATTCTTATTCTGGACTAGCAACTGCATCAATGTGTTCTGCTGCTGGATCAACTGGGTGAGCTCCGGTGGAAAGGCAAATCGGGGTCACGTCTCGAAGGCATCTGAGGGTTATAGAGAAGATGAGATGTAAAAATAGAGGGGGTCTAAAGGAAAACACTACCCATATGCATATGAGGCAAAAGCAAACAATTCACTTCATTCAATCAAACAAGGTTATACAATCGATCTATCTATCGCAAAAGTGCTCGGACTACTGTATTTACATGGTGGACTACTACTACTAATGAGGTGGTCTACTAGAAATATTCTTCGGTTGCAAACTCCATGATATCTGCTCCGGCTTCATCAACATAGTCATCATTGCTACTATTTGGATCTGAATCGGTGCCGTCAATGATGATGTAGTCTTCTAGGCTAATCTCCTTGGGTTCTTCGTCTTCCTCTATTGGCGTAGGGCCTCCCATAAATATTCCAATCTTCTTGATCAGGTCATCATTCTTCTCCACCAATACTTCAATTTCCTCTTCATAATCTTCATGTGTAGCCTTGAGTTCTTCCTCCAGTTCCTTGATTATTGTCTTAGCCTTCTTTAGATCTATCATGTCAGCGCACATCTGGTTCTCCTATCGTCGAATGTGCTGGTTTAACTCCTGGATAAAAGCTGCGATTGATCTATCCTTCCTGGTGCTGATCATCTCCCAGTGTTCATCTCGGCGCCCACAAATCTGGTAGATAGTATCCTTGAGATCCTTGCGGTAGACTTCTCCAATGCGTCCCATGGCGATGTGAGGTGCCATGCTCTTTCCTAGACTCCAAGTTGGTGCATCAAAAGAAAACTCTATGGGCTCAGTGGCTGGCATGAACGTCCTTCCTGGAACTTGAACTTGAATCGTCCAGCACTCTTCTTCAGGTAAAGTGGCGTTGTAGGTTCCGGTGAAGCTTGGTACTCCTATGGTCAGGTATCTAGTGACTTCCTTCAAGTGACGTCCAAAGGGTGTATTTTCATCTGGTTGCGTGAACTTGTTCCTTGCATCCGCCATCCTAAATGAGTAGTAAAGATGAGAGGTCATAAGAGAAGGGAATGTATAGTGATCTAGGTCTTTTAGCTTAGTGGTCGTGTCCTACAGTCAGCGTGTGCTCTGATACCATCTCTGTAGCGACCAGACCTCAAACAGTCTGATCTCTGTGCCCCGGTGTCATCCCTGGATCAGTAATGCTGACACCACACAATACTCAGAGGATTTATAGCAGAGTAGAAATCACACACTTATTACATCGAGTGTCTCAAAAGAGAACTTATTACAATAAATATGGCTTAAGGCCATCTAATAACGATAACACCGGAAGGCTTGTAAGATAAGTGAGTCCATCAACTCCAACGGCATCACTGAGTATAGAACCACGACCTAAAAACTCCTTAATTGTTGTCTGAAAAGTCCGCAACATTAACGTTGCAGCCCGAAAACGGGTCAGCACATGGAATATGCTGGCAAGGTAACACATAGAGAGCAATGGAATGAAATAGCTATACTATATGCATATTTGGCTGGTGGAAAGCTCTATGGTTATAGTTTTGCGTAAAGCCAATTTTTCCATACTTCAAAGGAATAATTTTTATTTAACTATCATGGTAGTTGTTAAACATTGAGAATGGTTGACGGGGCGGCGGCGGTGGCGGGGCGGCGGCGAGGCGGCACAGCGGCGGGGGCGGCGGTGGCGGCGGGGTCGGGTGGCTCGGGCGGGGTCGCGCGGCTGGGGCTAGGGTTTCCCCAGGGCTGGGCCTCCCCCGGCTTATAAAGGGCGAGTCGGGCCGGAGTCCGGATAGGACACGGCCCGTAGGTCGGTTCATTTTTTTATATTACACGCAGAAGAAAAATAAAAAGAAATACTAAACGGACTCCAAAAATTCCGAAATAAATTTTCACGGGCTTCTAAAATCAAGCCGCACAAGGTGAACATTTATTTGGGACCTAAATGCAATTTTGAAGAACGCGCATTTTTCCTAAATCCAAATAAAACACCGAAAAACTCCGAAATAAAATCTTATTTGATTTTATTATTAAATCCTCAATATTTCATTATTTTGGGAAAGTCATTTTATTCCCTCTCTCATATTCTTGTAATAGAAATAATTGATGATAAAATAAATAAAATCAAATGATCCTATCCTCAAAATTTGAGAAAACTCAAATATGAAAATAGCGAAATCCCCAACTCTCTCCGTGGGTCATTGAGTTGCGTAGAATTTCTAGGATCAACCAAAATGCAAAATAAAATATGATATGCATTTATGATCTAATTTATAACATTCCAAATTGAAAATTTGGGATGTTACAGAAATACAATCTATAAAAGAGAAATTATCATAATTAAATTCCTTGAAATCCAAAATAGTAGGTTCATTAACATCTGGAGTTTTGATCTCTTCAATCCCACCTTTATCAAATTTAGCATCAAGATCTAAAAACGCCGAATTTTTGGAACGCCTTCTAGGTAAAGGTGGATCATATTCATTCCCAACATTATCAAGATTCATATTGCAAAACAAAGATTTAATAGGGGACACAACAATAACTTTTAGATCTTCATGTTTATTATCATGGAAACTAGAATAACACACTCTTATAAACGAATCTTTCTTAGCACGCATCCTAGCGGTTCTTTCTTTGCACTCATCAATGGAAATTCTCATGGCTTTGAGAGACTCATTGATATCATGCTTAGGTGGAATAGATCGAAGTTCCTAAGAATCAACATCAAGAGAAATTCTATCAACGTTCCTAGCCAACTCATCAATCTTAAGCAATTTTTCTTCAATCAAAGCATTGCAATTCTTTTGCAAAGTAATAAATTATTTAATATTAGATTCAAAATCAGAGGGCATCTTATTAAAATTTCCATAAGAATTGTTGTAGGGATTACCATAATTATTAGAGGAATTACTAGGATAAGGCCTAGGATTAAAGTTTCCTCTATACGCGTTGTTACCAAAATTGTTCCAACCAACAAAATTCACATCCATAGATTCATTATTATTCTCAATCAAACTAGACAAATGCATATCATTAGGATCAGAAGAAACACTTTTATTAGCAAATAATTTCATAAGTTCATCCGTCTTTCCACTCAAAACATTAATTTCTCCTATCACATGCACTTTCTTATTAGTAGATCTTTCAGTGTGCCATTGAGAATAATTAACCATAATATTATCTAGGAGTTTAGTAGCTTCTCCTAAAGTGATTTCCATAAAACTGCCTCCCACGGCCGAATCTACAAGATTTCTAGAAGCAAAATTCAATCCGGCATAAAAATTTGTATAATCATCCACAAATTTAAACCATGTGCTGGGCAATTATGTATCATTAATTTCATCCTCTCCCAAGCTTGTGCAATATGTTCATGATCAAGTTGCTTAAAATTCATAATATCGTTTCTAAGAGAGATGATCTTAGCGAGATAAAAGCATCTTTGCACTTATTCCAAGAATCAATACTATTTTTAGGCAAAGACGAAAACCAAGTTTTAGCACGATCTCTAAGCAAAAAGGAAATAGCTTCAATTTTACAATATCATTATCAACATCTTTCTTCTTTTCCGTATCACACAAATCAATGAAGCTATTTAGATGGGTAGCGGCATCTTCACTAGGAAGGCCGGAAAACGGATCTTTCATGACAAGATTCAGCAAGGCAGCATTAATTTCACAAGATTCAGCATCAGCAAGAGGAGCAATCGGAGTGCTAATAAAATCATTGTTGTTGGTAGTGGTAAAGTGACACAATTTAGTGTTATCTTGAGCCATCGTGACAAGCAAGCAATCCAACACACACGCAAACGAGGAACGGGCAAAAAGAGGCACATAGAGAAAGGGACGGAGGATTGAGAGAGAGGGCGAATAAAACGACAAGGGTGAAGTGGGGGAGAGGAAAACGAGGGGCAAATGGCAAATAATGTAATGCGGGAGATAAGGGTTTGTGATGGGTACTTGGTATGTTGACTTTTGCGTAGACCTTCCCGGCAACGGCGCCAGAAATCCTTCTTGCTACCTCTTGAGCACTGCGTTGGTTTTCCCTTGAAGAGGAAAGGGTGATGCAGCAAAGTAGCGTAAGTATTTCCCTCAGTTTTTGAGAACCAAGGTATCAATCCAGTAGGAGGCTACGGGCGAGTCCCTCGCACCTGCACAAAACAAATAAATCCTCGCAACCAACGCGATAAGGGGTTGTCAATCCCTACACGGTCACTTACGAGAGTGAGATCTGATAGATATGATAAGATAATATTTTTGGTATTTTTATGATAAAGATGCAAAGTAAAATAAAGGCAATGAAAATAATTAAGTATTGGAAGATTAATATGATGAAGATAGACCTGGGGGCCATAGGTTTCACTAGTGGCTTCTCTCAAGAGCATAAGTATTTTACGGTGGGTGAACAAATTACTGTTGAGCAATTGACAGAATTGAGCATAGTTATGAGAATATCTAGGTATGATCATGTATATAGGCATCACATCCGAGACAAGTAGACCGACTCCTGCCTGCATCTACTACTATTACTCCACACATTGACCGCTATCCAGCATGCATCTAGAGTATCAAGTTCATAAGAACAGAGTAACGCCTTAAGCAAGATGACATGATGTAGAGGGATAAACTCATGCAATATGATGAAAACCCCATCTTGTTATCCTCGATGGCAACAATACAATACGTGCCTTGCTGCCCCTACTGTCACTAGGAAAGGACACCGCAAGATTGAACCCAAAGCTAAGCACTTCTCCCATTGCAAGAAAGATCAATCTAGTAGGCCAAACCAAACTGATAATTCAAAGAGACTTGCAAAGATATCCAATCATACATAAAAGAATTCAGAGAAGATTCAAATATTGTTCATAGATAAACTTGATCATAAACCCACAATTCATCGGTCTCAACAAACACACCACAAAAGAAGATTACATCGAATAGATCTCCACAAGAGAGGGGGAGAACTTTGTATTGAGATCCAAAAAGAGAGAAGAAGCCATCTAGCTAATAACTATGGACCCGAAGGTCTGAGGTAAACTACTCACACTTCATCGGAGAGGCTATGGTGTTGATGTAGAAGCCCTCCGTGATCGATGCCCCCTCCGACGGAGCTCCGGAACAGGGCCCAAGATGGGATCTCATGGATACAGAAAGTTACAGCGGTGGACTTAGGGTTTTGGCTCCATATCTGATCGTTTGGAGGTACGTAGGTATATATAGGAGGAAGGAGTACGTCGGTGGAGCAATAGGGTCCCCCCGAGGGTGGAGGGCGCGCCTGGGGGGGGGGGTAGGCGCGCTCCCTACCTCGTGGCCTCCCTGTTGGTTGCTTGACGTAGGGTCCAAGTCTCATGGATCTTGTTCGTTCCAAAAATCACGTTCCCGAAGGTTTCATTCCGTTTGGACTCCGTTTGATATTACTTTTCTTCGAAACCCTAAAATAGGCAAAAAAATAGCAATTCCGGGCTAGGCCTCCGGTTAGTAGGTTAGTCCCAAAAATAATATAATAGTGTATAATAAAGCCTAATAATGTCCAAAACATAAGAATTTATAGCATGGAGCAATCAAAAATTATAGATACGTTGGAGATGTATCAGACATCTTTTATAATTGTGAGCACTCATTAAAGTATGATATGCTAAAGAGTTGACGTTGGACAAGGAAGACAATGTAATGGGTTATGTTTTCTTACATCTGAGATAAATTATATTGTCATGGATCATCCAACTTGTTGAGCTTGCCTTTCCCTCTCTTGCTAGCCAATTTCTTTTCACCAAGTAGAGATACTACTTGTGCTTCCAAATATCCCTAAACCCAGTTTTGCCAGGAGAGTCCACCATATCTACCTATGGATTGAGTAAGATCCATCAAGTAAGTTGTCATCGGTGCACGCAATAAAAATTGCTCTCTAAATATGTATGATCTATTAATGTGGAGAAAATAAGTTTTATACAATCTTGTGATGTGGAAGAAATAAAAGCAACAGACTGCATAATAAATGTCCATATCACAAGTGGCAATATAAAGTGATGTTATTTTGTATTAAGATTTTGTGCATTCAACCATAAAAGCGCATGCCAACCTCTACTTCCCTCTGCGAAGGGCCTATCTTTTACTTTTATCTTCTACCCTATATAAGAGTCATGGTGATATTCACCTTTCCTTTTTTACATTTTATCCTTTGGCAAGCACAGTGTGTTGGAAAGATCCTGATATATATAGCTAATTGGATGTCAGTTTTCATGAACTATTATTGTTGACATTACCCTTGAGGTAAAAAGTTGGGAGGGAAAACTATAAGCCCCTATCTTTCTCTATGTCCGATTAAAACTTCATACCCATAAATATTGCTTGAGTGTTAGCAATTGTGAAAGACTAAATGATAGTTGAGTATGTGGACTTACTGAAAAGCTCTTATATTGATTGTTTCCTATGTTATGACAAATTACAGTTGCCTCAATGACTGATATTAGAGTTTGTTCGTTCTCAATGAAGTTTATGATTCATACTTGAGTTTGTGATTGAATTGTTACTTTAGCATAAGAGATCACATGACAATATATATATATATATGTTGCTGTTCTAAGAATGATCATGATGCCCTCATGTCCGTATTTTATTTTATTGACACCTCTATCTCTAAACATGTGGACATATTTTTCGATATCGGCTTTCGCTTGAGGACAAGCGAGGTCTAAGCTTGGGGGAGTTGATACGTCCATTTTGCATCATGCTTTTATATCGATATTTATGGCATTATGGGTTGTTATTACACATTATGTCACAATATTTATGCCTATTCTCTCTTATTTTACAAGGTTTACATGAAGAGGGAGAATGCCGGCAGCTGGAATTTTGGGCTGGAAAAGGAGCAAATATTAGAGACCTATTTTGCACAGCTCCAAAAGTCCTGAAACTTCACGGAAGTCATGTTTGGAATTAATAAAAATACTGAGCAAAGAAAGCACCAGAGGGGGCCCACACCCTGGCCACAAGGGTGAGGGCGCACCCCCTACCTCGTGGGCCCCCTGGCAGGCTTCCGGTGTCCATCTCCTACTATATGAAGTCTTTTACCCTAGAAAAAAAAATCATAATCAAGCTCACGGGACGAAACTCCGCCGCCACGAGGCAGGACCTTGACGGAACCAATCTAGGGCTCCAACAGAGTTGTTCTGCCGGGGAAACTTCCCTCCGGGAGGGGGAAATCATCACCAACGATCCTCTCATCGGGAGGGGGTCAATCTCCATCAACATCTTCACCAACACCATCTCATCTCAAACCCTAGTTCATCTCTTGTATCCAATCTTTGTATCCAAACCTCAGATTGGTACCTGTGGGTTCCTAGTAGTGTTGATTACTCCTTGTAGTTGATGCTAGTTGGTTTACTTGGTGGAAGATCATATGTTCAGATCCATTATGCATATTAATACCCCTCTGATTATGAACATGAATATGCTTTGTGAGTAGTTATGTTTGTTCCTGAGGACATGGGAGCAGTCTTGCTATAAGTAGTCATGTGAATTTGGTATTCGTTCGATATTTTGATGAGATGTATGTTGTCATCCCTCTAGTGGTGTCATGTGAACGTATACTACATGACACTTCACCATTGTTCGGGCCTAGAGGGAGGCATAGGGAAGTAATAAGTAGATGATGGGTTGCTAGAGTGACACAAGCTTAAACCCTACTTTATGCATTGCTTCGTAAGGGGCTTTTTGGATCCATATGTTTCATGCTATGGTTAGGTTTACCTTAATACTTCTGTTGTAGTTGCGGATGCTTGCAATGGGGATTAATAATAAGTGGGATACTTGTCCAAGTAAGAACAGTGCCCAAGCACCGGTCCACCCACATATCAAATTATCAAAGTACCGAACGCGAATCATATGAACGTGATGAAAACTAGCTTGACGATAATTCCCATGTGTCCTCGGGAGCGCTTTCCTTCATATAAGAGTTTTTCTAGGCTTGTACTTTGCTACAAAAACAATTGGGCCATCTTGATGCACCTTATTTACTTTTATTACTTGATACTCGTTACAAATTACCTTAGCACAAAACTATCTGTTACCGATAATTTCAGTGCTTGCAGAGAATACCTTACTGAAAACTGCTTATCATTTCCTTCTGCTCCTCATTGGGTTCGACACTCTTACTTATCGAAAAGGCTACGATAGATCCCCTACACTTTTGGGTCATCAAGACTCTTTTCTGGTGTTGTTTCCGGGGAGTGAAGCGCCTTTGGTAGGTGGAATTTGGTAAGGAAAAATTTATATAGTGTGCTGAAATTTACTGTCACTTGTTACTATGGAACATAATCCTTTTAGGGGCTTGTTCGGGGTATCTTCACCCCGACTAGTAGAGAAAAGAGTTGCTCCTCAACCTACTGAACCTACTGAAAATGTTTACTTTGAAATTCCTTCGGGTATGATAGAGAAACTGCTAGCTAATCCTTTCGCATGTGATGGAACATTACATCCCAATTTGCACCTAATCTATGTGGATGAAGTTTGTGGATTATTTAAGCTTGGAGGTATGCCCGATGATGTTATCAAGAAGAAGGTCTTCCCTTTATCTTTGAAGGGAGAGGCATTGACATGGTATAGGCTTTGTGATGATATGGGATCATGGAACTACAAACGATTGAAATTGGAATTTCATCAGAAGTTATATCCTATGCATCTTGTTCATCATGATCGTAATTATATATATAATTTTTGGCCTCGGGAAGGAGAAAGCATCGCTCTAGCTTGGGGGAGGCTTAAGTCAATGTTATATTCATGCCCCAATCATGAGCTCTCAAGAGAAATGATTATTCAAAAAAATTATGCTCGGCTTTCTCTCAGTAATCGCTCCATGCTCGATACTCCTTGTACTAGATCTTTTATGATGAAGACTATTGAATTCAAATGGGATTTTTTGGAAAGAATTAAACACAACTCTGAAGATTGGGACCTCGACGAAGGTAAGGAGTCAGGTATAACACCCTGTTAGAATAAAGGATCATTCTAAAGCTTCAACAGTAGTCAACAAAAGTAATATTAGGACACACAAACCCATGAGCAAGTTAAAGTTGAACCTAAAATTGCTATGCTTAAAGATCTCTTGGCCGATAATATTGATGGGCATGTTATTTACTTCTTCAATGAAGCTGCTAGAATTGCTAGACCTGATGCTAAAAATAAACATAGACCTATTGTAGGCATGCCTGTTATTTCTGTTAAAATTGGAGATCATTGTTATCATGGCTTATGTGATATGGGTGCTAGTGCAAGCGCAATACCTCATTCCTTATACAAAGAAATTATGCATGATATTGCACCTGCTGAGATAGAAGAGATAGATGTTACAATTAAGCTTGCCAATAGAGATACTATTTCACCAGTTGGGATTGTTAGAGAAGTTGAAGTCTTGTGTGGGAAAGTTAAATATCCTGCTGATTTTCTTGTTCTTGGTTCCCCACAAGATGACTTTTGTCCCATTATATTTGGTAGACCCTTCTTGAATACTGTTAATGCTAAGATAGACTGCAATAAGGATATTGTTTCTGTTGGTTTAGGGGATATGTCTCATGAGTTTAATTTTGCTAAATTTAGTAGACAACCCCGTGATGAGAAATTGCCTAGTAAAGATGAAATTATTTGTCTTAATTCTATTGCCGTGCCTCCTGATGATCCTTTAGAACAATATTTGCTAGACCATGAAAATGATATGTATATGATTGAAAGAAGGGAAATAGATGAAGTATTCTTTAAACAGGGACCTATTTTGAAACAGAACTTGCCTATTGAAATCCTAGGGGATCCTCCCCCACCTAAGGGTGATCCCATGTTTGAGCTTAAACCATTGCCTGATACTCTTAAATATGCTTATGTTGATGAAAAGAAGATATATCCTGTTATTATTAGTGCTAACCTTTCAGAGCATGAAGAAGAGAAATTATTGAAAGCTCTGAAGAGGCACCGTGCTGCTATTGGATATACTCTTGATGATCTTAAGGGCATTAGTCCCACTCTATGTCAACACAAAATAAATTTGGAGAAAGACGCCAAACCAGTTATTGATCACCAACTACGGCTAAATCCTAAGATGAAAGAAGTGGTAAGAAAAGAAATACTAAAGCTCCTTGAAGCAGGTATAATTTATCCCGTTGATGATAGTCAGTGGGTAAGCCCTGTCCATTGTGTCCCTAAGAAGGGAGGTATTACTGTCGTTCCTAATGATAAAGAAGAATTGGTTTCGCAAAGAATTATTACAGGTTATAGGATGGTGATTGATTTCCGCAAATTAAATAAAGCTACTAAAAAGATCATTACCATTTGCCTTTCATTGATCAAATGCTAGAAAGATTATGCAAACATACACATTTTTGCTTTCTAGATGGTTACCCTGGTTTCTCTCAAATACCCGTGTCAGCTGATTATCAAGAAAATACTACTATTACGTGCCCTTTCGGTACCTTTGCTTATAGACGTATGCCTTTTGGTTTATGTAATGCACCTGCTACCTTTCAAAGATGCATGATGGCTATATTCTCTAACTTTTGTGAAAAGATTTGTGAAGTTTTCATGGATGATTTCTCTGTTTATGGATCCTCTTTTGATGATTGCTTGAGAAACCTTGATCGAGTTTTGCAGAGATGAGAAGAAACTAACCTTGTCTTGAATTGAGAGAAGTGCCGCTTTATGGTTAATGAAGGTATTGTCTTGGGGCATAAAATTTCTGAAAGAGGTATTGAAGTTGACAAAGCTAAAGTTGATGCTATTGAAAAGATATCGTGCCCCAAGGACATCAAAGGTATAAGAAGTTTCCTTGGTCATGATGGTTTTTATAGGAGGTTCATTAAGGACTTCTCAAAAATTTCCCGGCCTCTGACTAACCTATTACAAAAAGATATTCCTTTTGTCTTTGATGATGATTGTGTAGAAGCATTTGAAATACTTAAGAAAGCCTTGATTTATGCACCTATTTTTCAACCTCCGGATTGGAATTTACCATTTGAAATTATGTGTGATGATAGTGATTATGATGTAGGGGCTATTCTAGGACAAAGAGTTGATAAGAAATTAAATGTTATTCAATATGCTAGTAAAACTCTAGACAATGCCCAGAGAAATTATGCTACTACTGAAAAGGAATTCTTAGCAGTTGTATTTGCTTGTGATAAGTTCAGACCTTATATTGTTGATTCTAAAGTAACTATTCACACTGATCATGCTTCTATTAAATATCTTATGGAAAAGAAAGATTCTAAACCTAGACTTATTAGATGGGTTCTCTTGCTACAAGAATTTGATTTGCATATTATTGATAGAAAGGGAGTTGAGAATCCCGTTGCAGACAACTTATCTAGGTTAGAGAATGTTCTCGATGACCCACTACCTATTGATGATAGATTTCCTGATGAACAATTAGCTGTCGTAAATGCTTCTCGCACTGCTCCATGGTATGCTGATTATGATAATTACATTGTTGCTAAATTTATACCACCTAGTTTCACATACCAGCAAAAGAAAAAGTTTTTCTATGATTTAAGACATTACTTCTGGGATGACGCACATCTTTATAAAGAAGGAGTAGATGGTGTTATTAGACGTTGTGTACCTGAGCACGAACAGGAACAAATCCTATGCAAGTGTCACTCCAAGGCTTATGGAGGACACCACGCTGGAGATAGAACTGCACATAAGGTATTGCAATAATACGGTTTTTATTGGCCTACTCTCTTCAAGGATGCCCGTAAGTTTGTTTTGTCTTGTGATGAATGTCAAAGAATTGGTAATATTAGTAGACGTCAAGAAATGCCTATGAATTATTCACTTGTTATTGAACCATTTGATGTTTTGGGCTTCGATTATATGGGACCGTTTCCTTCCTCTAATGGGTATACACAAATTTTAGTTGTTGTTGATTACGTTACTAAGTGGGTAGAAGCTATTCCAACTAGTAGTGCTGATCATAACACCTCTATTAAGATGCTTAAAGAAGTTATTTTTCCAAGGTTTGGAGTTCCTAGATATTTAATGACTGATGGTGGTGGTTCACATTTCATTCATGGTGCTTTTCGTAAAATGCTTGCTAAGTATGATGTTAATCATAGAATTGCAGTTCCATATCATCCACAGTCTAGTGGTCAAGTAGAATTGAGTAACAGAGAGATCAAATTAATTTTGCAAAATACCGTTAATAGATGTAGAAAGAATTGGTCCAAGAAACTTGATGATGCATTATGGGCTTATAGAACTGCATATAAAAATCCTATGGGTATGTCTCCGTATAAAATGGTTTATGGAAAATCATGTCACTTACCTGTCGAATTAGAACATAAGGCATATTGGGCCATCAAAGAGCTCAATTATGATTTCAAACATGCCGGTGAGAAGAGATTATTTGAAATCAGCTCACTTGATGAATGGAGAACCCAGGCCTATGAGAATGCCAAACTGTTTAAAGAAAAAGTTAAAAGGTGGCATGATAAAAGGATACAAAAGCGCGAATTTAATGTAGGTGATTGTGTATTGCTATACAACTCTCGTTTAAGATTTTTTGCAGGAAAGCTTCTCTTTAAATGGGAAGGTCCTTACGTTATCGAGAAGGTCTATCGTTCCGGTGCCATAAAAATCAACAACTTCAAAGGCACAAATCCGAAGGTGGTGAACGGTCAAAGAATCAAACATTATATCTCAGGTAATCCTATAAATGTTCAAACTAATATTATTGAAACCGTAACCCCGGAGGAATACATAAGAGACACTTTTCGGAATGTTTCAGACTCCGAAAAGGAATAGGTACGTGGTACGGTAAGTAAACCGACTCCAATACAGTTCTAATGGCAATTTTCCTCCATTTTGGAATATTTAAGAAAATAGGAAAATAAGAAGTAGTCCGGAAAGGACACGAGGCTTCCACGAGGGTGGAGGGCGCGCCCTACCCCCCTGGGCGTGCCCCCTGCCTCGTGGGCACCACTTGTGCCCTCCGGACTCCGTTTTCTTGCTCAATACTTCTCTTGGTTGGTAAAAATCATTATATAATCTCCCGAAGGTTTTGACTACTTTATCACACAAATATCTCATCTCTTTGTTTCGAGCTGTCCTGCTGCAGATTTGAGCAACATGTCGTCCCAGGATTCGGAAGGAGAAAGCTATGTGGCTGATTACCATGCAGATCCTAAGGTCTATGGGGATGTGGAGCATTGTGGTTGGACTACGGAAGAAGAAGAGGACAATGAACCTAAGGGAAAGGAGGAGACGAGCTCAGATGAAGATGAAGTCCCATTACCTCAACCTGGGGACATGCATGTGGAGTTCAAAAAGTCAAGCCTCCCGGATAGAGTAAAGAAACCTAAGATCAAGTTTATCCCTTTTCGCCTCTTGGAGGAAAACAAGCAGGAATTATGCAAAAAGATACTAAGCCTGGAGCAGGAGATCGATGACCTGAGGGATCAAAATTCTGTCCTCAAGCACAAATTAAGGAAGAAGCCTACGCCATCAACAACGCCATCATCTTCTTCATCAACAAAGAAGAACTGAGCATCGGGTATGGGCACTCCCCTTGGCAACTGCCAAGCTTGGGGGAGTGCCCCGGTATCATATCACGATCACTTTTATCTTTACCGTTTTTCTTAGTTCGATCCTTTTGGTAATATCTTGATCTAGTAGAATAAAGTTTTAGTATGATCTAGTTGTGAGTTTTGCTTTATGATCCTTCTATGTAATCGAGTCCGTGAGCTATATATAATAAAGATTAGTGTTGAGTCAAGGGCTTGATTATTTTTCTATGATCTTGAGGGAATAAAATAAAATAGAAGAAATAAAAAGAAATAAGTAGATCATATGGATCTTATGGAAAGTAATGAGCTCACATATAAAGAGTATGATGAATAAAAATTATTGAGAGTTGACAAACATGGTTTTGGTCATCTTTGCAATTAATAGGAAGTAATAAAGAAAGAGAGGTTCACATATAAATATACTATCTTGGACATCTTTTATAATTGTGAGCACTCATTAAAGTATGATATGCTAAAGAGTTGACGTTAGACAAGGAAGACAATGTAACGGGTTATGTTTTCTTACATCTGAGATAAATTATATTGTCATGGATCATCCAACATGTTGAGCTTGCCTTTCCCTCTCTTGCTAGCCAATTTCATTTCACCAAGTAGAGATACTACTTGTGCTTCCAAATATCCCTAAACCCAGTTTTGCCATGAGAGTCCACCGTATCTACCTATGGATTGAGTAAGATCCATCAAGTTAGTTGTCATTGGTGCACGCAATAAAAATTGCTCTCTAAATATGTATGATCTATTAATGTGGAGAAAATAAGCTTTATACGATCTTGTGATATGGAAGAAATAAAAGCGACGGACTGCATAATAAATGTCCATATCACAAGTGGCAATATAAAGTGACGTTCTTTTGCATTAAGATTTTGTGCATTTAACCATAAAAGCGCATGACAGCCTCTGCTTCCCTCTGCGAAGGGCCTATCTTTTACTTTTATCTTCTACCCTATATAAGAGTCATGGTGATATTCACCTTTCCTTTTTACATTTTATCCTTTGGCAATCACAATGTGTTGGAAAGATCCTGATATATAGCTAATTGGATGTGAGTTTTCATGAACTATTATTGTTGACATTACCCTTGAGATAAAAAGTTGGGAGGCAAAACTATAAGCCCCTATCTTTCTCTGTGTCCGATTAAAACTTCATACCCATAAATATTGCGCGAGTGTTAGCAATTGTGAAAGACTAACTGATAGTTGAGTATGTGGACTTGCTGAAAAAGCTCTTATATTGACTCTTTCCTATGTTATGACAAATTACAATTGCCTCAATGACTGAGATTAGAGTTTGTTGGTTCTCAATGAAGTTTATGATTCATAGTTGAAATTGTGATTGAATTGTTACTTTAGCATAAGAGATCATATGACCATATATATATATATATATATATATATATATATATATAGTTGTTCTAAGAATGATCATGATGCCCTCATGTCCGTATTTTATTTTATCGACACCTCTATCTCTAAACAAGTGGACATATTTTTCGATATCGGCTTTCGCTTGAGGACAAGCGAGGTCTAAGCTTGGGGGAATTGATACGTCCATTTTGCATCATGCTTTTATATAGATATTTATTGCATTATGGGTTGTTATTACACATTATGTCACAATATTTATGCCTATTCTCTCTTATTTTACAAGATTTACATGAAGAGGGAGAATGTCGGCAGCTGGAATTCTGGGCTGGAAAAGGAGCAAATATTACAGACCTATTCTGCTCAGCTCCAAAAGTCCTGAAACTTCACGGAAGTCATGTTTGGAATTAATAAAAAATACTGGGCAAAGAAAGCACCAGAGGGGGCCCACACCCTGGCCAAGAGGGTGGGGGCGCGCCCTACCCCCTGGGCGCGCCCCCTGCCTCATGGGCCCCCTGGCAGGCCTCCGGTGCCCATCTTATGCTATATGAAGTCTTTTACCCTGGAAAAAACCATAAGCAAGCACACAAGACGAAACTCCGCTGCCACGAGGCGGAACCTTGGCCGAACCAATCTAGGGCTCCGGCAGAGCTGTTTTGCCGGGGAAACTTCCCTCCGAGAGGGGGAAACCATCACCATCGTCATCACCAACGATCCTCTCATCGAGAGGGGGTCAACCTCCATCAACATCTTCACCAGCACCATCTCATCTCAAACCCTAGTTCATCTCTTGTATCCAATCTTTGTATCCAAACCTCAGATTGGTACATGTGGGTTGCTAGTAGTGTTGATTACTCCTTGTAGTTGATGCTAGTTGGTTTACTTGGTGGAAGATCATATGTTCAGATCCATTATGCATATTAATACACCTCTTATCATGAACATGAATATGCTTTGTAAGTAGTTACGTTTGTTCTTGAGCACATGGGAGAAGTCTTGCTATAAGTAGTCATGTGAATTTGGTATTCGTTCGATATTTTGATGAGATGTATGTTATCATCCGTCTAGTGGTGTCATGTGAACCTCGACTACATGACACTTCACCATTGTTTGGGCCTAGAGGGAGGCATTGGGAAGTAATAAGTAGATGATGGGTTGCTAGAGTGACAGAATCTTAAACCCTAGATTATGCGTTGCTTCGTAAGGGGCTGATTTGGATCCATATGTTTCATGCTATGGTTAGGTTTACCTTAATACTTCTGTTGTAGTTGCGGATGCTTGCAGTGGGGATTAATCATAAGTGGGATGATTGTCCAAGTAAGGACATTACCCAAGCACCGGTCGACCCACACATCAAATTATCAAAGTATCAAACGCGAATCATATGAACGTGATGAAAACTAGCTTGACGATAATTCCCATGTGTCCTCGGGAGCACTTTCCTTCATATAAGAGTTTTTCCAGGTTTGTCCTTTGCTACAAAAAGGATTGGGCCATCTTGATGCACCTTATTTACTTCTATTACTTTCTACTCGTTACAAATTACTTTATCACAAAACTATCTGTTACCGATAATTTCAGTGCTTGCAGAGAATACCTTACTGAAAACTGCTTATCATTTCCTTCTGCTCCTCGTTGGGTTCGACATTATCGAAAAGGCTACGATAGATCCCCTACACTTGTGGGTCATAAAGACTCTTTTCTGGCGCCTTTGCTGGGGAGTGAAGCGCCTTTGGTAGGTGGAATTTGGTAAGGAAAATTTTATATAGTGTGCTGAAATTTACTGTCACTTGTTACTATGGAACATAATCCTTTGAGGGGCTTGTTCGGGGTATCTTCACCCCAAACAGTAGAGCAAAGAGTTGCTCCTCAACCTACTGAACCTACTGAAAATGTTTACTCTAAAATTCCTTTGAGTATGATAGAGAAACTGCTAGCTAATCCTTCCACATGTGATGGAACATTACATCCCGATTTGCACCTAATCTATGTGGATGAAGTTTGTGGATTATTTAAGCTTGCATGTATGCCCGATGATGTTATAAAGAAGAAGGTCTTCCCTTTATCTTTGAAGGGAGAGGCATTGACATGGTATAGGCTATGTGATGATATGGGATCATGGAACTACAAACGATTGAAATTGGAATTTCATCAGAAGTTTTATCCTATGCATCTTGTTCATTGTGATCATAATTATATATATATATATTGGCTTCGTGAAGGAGAAAGCATCGCTCAAGCTTGGGGGAGGCTTAAGTCAATGTTATATTCATGCCCCAATCATGAGCTCTCAAGAGAAATGATTATTCAAAAAAAAATTATGCTCGGCTTTCTATCAGTAATCGCTCCATGCTCGATACTTCTTGTACTGGATCTTTTATGATGAAGACTATTGAATTCAAATGGGATTATTTGGAAAGAATTAAACGCAACTCTGTAGATTGGGACCTCGACGAAGGTAAGGAGTCAGGTATAACACCTAAGTTTGATTGTGTTAAATGTTTTATGGATACCGATGCTTTTCGTGAATTTAGCACTAAATATGGAATTGTCTCTGAGATAGTAGCTTCTTTCTGTGAATCCTTTGCTACTCATGTTGATCTCCCAAAGGAGATGTGGTTTAAATATAATCCTCCCACTGAAGTAAACGTAGTTGCACCTATTAAAGTTGAAGAAAAGACTATCACTTATAATGACCCTGTTGTTCCTACTACTTATATTGAGAAACCACCTTTCCCTGTTAGAATAAAGGATCATCTAAAGCTTCAACAATAGTCAACAAAAGTAATATTAGGACACACAAACCCCTGAGCAAGTTAAAGTTGAACCTAAAATTGCTATGGTTAAAGATCTCTTGGACGATAATATTGATGGGCATGTTATTTACTTCTACAATGAAGCTGCTAGAATTGCTAGACCTGATGCTAAAAATAAACATAGACCTGTTGTAGGCATGCCTGTTATTTCCATTAAAATAGGAGATCATTTTTATCATGGCTTATGTGATATGGGTGCTAGTGCAAGCACAATACCTCATTCTTTATACAAACAAATTATGCATGATATTGCACCTGCTGAGATAGAAGAGATAGATGTTACAATTAAGATTGCCAATAGAGATACTATTTCACTAGTTGGGATTGTTAGAGATGTTGAAGTCTTGTGAAGGAAGAAGATGACACCTCCCTTTTGGATCCGAGGGAAGAAGTAGTGGCGAAAGAGCGTCGTGTTGGGATGCACCCCGATGAAGCCCTCACAGAGATGGGCGAAAAGAGCCATGCACACCACGACATTTGGGGTGAAATCCAGGAGGTGGAAGCCTAAGGTATGCATGATGTCGTTGAAGAAATTGGAGAAGGGGGGACAGAGGCCGCAGGAAAAGTAATCGACGAAGAACGGATACCGGTTCGGGGCGGCTTTGCCGCAGTTGGCGGGGATGACATGTGTGGCCGAGTACCCCGTTGTTTCTCCCCCTGTCTTGCGCCCCGACAAGTGCTTGAAGTTGTCCCGGAGGTGGATCACGTTGACCGTCGTGGGTAATTAGGCAAGCTGCATCCACCGCGCCGCTAACTCGCTCTCTGGCGGCTCCTTTGTCCCGGCTTCCTTGGTCACTCCCTTGCCCTGGTTGGTTTTGGGGGCCATGGCGGCTGCGAGAGGCAAAGGATGGAGGACAACGGAGGTGTGGCGGCGACAAGCGAAGGCGAACGCTTGAGAAGGAAGGAGAGAGGAACGACGGTTGCGAGATTGGAGAAGGCGCATGGAGTAAAATGAGCAGCGCGCCCGTGGTGATTCCTTTTTACGGGGAAGGCGCAGGCCGCCTCTTTTCCCATTAACCACGATGTGACGCATGCGTGCGGGAACCGCCCCACGCATGACCCCCACATCACGCACGCCCCTCCAGGTCGCACGTTCAACGTAGGTCGTGGGGAAGCGCAGCGGACAAGAAGTTACCGCGGTACGATCCGCCCCACCTGCCCGCGCACTATTCTGGACCTAGCCCAACAACGCGGCGCGCTTATGTGTGGCGCAGGCCCGGGGGCTCCTGTCGGTGTACAAAAGTAGGGGCTCTCCTTTTGACCCCTTTACTTGTGCACGGGCAGTCAGAGCCGCGCCCACGGCCGCACTTAGCATGGCAGAGGAGGGAAGCTAGAGGGAAACCGAAGCATAAGACAAACAAAGCAACGCCAAGGCTAGAAGCACTGAAGAACAAAGGGGCAAGGTGGATTCCCCCAGCAAGACCCTTGCCGGGGCGACCTCCGCGGCCCCGGCAAGAGCCTTACCGGGGCAACTTGTCCAATACCAGCAGAGCGAGCCACCCTTGAGCCCAGGAGTTCCAAACACCACCAACAACTACATTGGAACCAGGCTCGAGAGGCACCTCCGTGGTGGCATGTAGATCTTTGTCAAGATCATGAACACGCAAGATCAGATGAGGACCAGAAGACGGTGACCCCCGGTGAGATCCTTGCTAGGGACGACCGCGACGCCACGGCAAGACCCTTGCCGAGGACACCAGCAGGGCCGCAGCCAGGCCCACGTTTGCCAAAGCTCCACCACCATGCCCAAGCATCTGCTAGCTCAGCCAACTGGGTCGACACCTGCATGGCGACGAGCGGCCTCTACACCGACCCAGCAAGCACCTGTGTGGTGGCATGCAAGTCTTCCTGAAGGCTCCACCACCGTGCCAGACCAGCAGCCAGCCAACATGGCGTCATGACACCTCGTCAGCTCAGAGGCGTGTCGAAGCCAGGCGTGGCGGCGACAGCTGGGACATGCTTCCTTGCCGTCCCCGATAAAGTGAGAGGGGCACGTCGGCAGCGCATTAAATGCGTTTGTCCAACGGTGCCAGAGGATAGACTCATCCACTGTACATCTTTCCACCTCCTGTGTGCCACTGTGGCAACCCCTTTTTCTTATAGAAGGAGACCCAAGGCGACCAGGGGGGATTCAGATCTTTTGGGCCAAGTTGCACCCCGTAGCTAGCTCAAGAACACAAGAACACTCTCAATACATCCACCAAAGCAGGAATAGGGTTTTACGCATCCTCGCGGCCCGAACCTGGGTAAATGATCCGTGTGCTTCCTGTCAGACCCGCACTTTCCACATCCCCGTGCCCGCCAACCGTTGAAGGGATCCCAGCGATCCCATAGGTGTTGATTCCCTGACAGGCCATCTTGTCCGTGTCGGGTTGGAGTTGCGGTTGACTTCGTGTAGCAGGCCGGCTGGAGCAGCCGGACGAGGAGCTGGCCGGGAAGCCAAGATGGTGAGCCGGCTGGGTAGCCAGGATGGCGAGCCGGCCGAGGTGGCTGGGCAGCCGGATTAGGGCGCTGGTCGCCTTGATGTTTTTGAAGCGTCGTTTGTGTCTTGGGCCTACTCGGGGGTCATCCCCCCGACACAATGCAAAATCAATAGAGTAGAAGGAAATTAGCAAGGTAGTGGATAAAGGTGCTTCTTCCAAACCGAGGGCCTCTACACATTCTACTCCGCCATCCCCCCAACAAGATTCGGAAGACAACACATGCATATACACTCAACGTAGCTGTGTTGATGATGAGCACGTCCCCCCTTGTCCACCGTCACAGGTGTTCCCTCTAACATGGCACTGTTATGTGTGGTTGCATGTTATGTATGATGTCTAGTTTGTATTGCTTCTAATTTTGTTGAATTCCATCTGCTTACTTTACACATTATACTTGTGAATAAGACACGTGATCCTGTTTTTAGAACATACAATATATGTCTATCATACCATGTTCTTACATCAAAGTACTACTGTTGTGTAACCTGCAACAATCACTTTTCACAAGACACGTTTAACTTGGGAGTATGATATAGTTTACAACTCACATTATTTTCTAGCTTGTACTACTAATTTGTTGAAATGGCACTAATGGCGAGACAGATTTGACTTGGTAGTGTGATATTCGTTGTGTCTTACATATCGTGTCTAGCTTTCATTGCTTCTAATTTGTTGAAATACCTTCTGCTTAGTTCACACATCCTAAGCTATGAATATGCAATGACACTAATGACGAGATACCCTTAACTTGGTAGTGTGATGTTGTTTGCATCTTGCATATGATTTATTTCTTGTACTTCTTCACATTTGTTTGAACGTGAGTTATGACGAGACACTGTTAACTTAGCAGAGAGATATTTGTAGCATCTTTCATATGGTGTCTACCTTCCATTGCATTGCTTCTAATTTATTGAAATGCCTTATGCTTAGTTTACACATCATAGTTCTGATTATCTCATGTCGTCCTGTTTTTCGTACATATTACATCCTCCTATCATGTGGTTGTCTAACATCAAAGTTCAGTTCGTCTGTATCACACATCAATTTTTTCTGAAGAACTAAATTTTTATTCCTTTTTTGTCAGCTTGACTTAACATGGCACAGAGAAAGAGGAAGGAACACAGAATGACAGGGGATGGTGTTAGTACTGAGGACACACCGAAACGGAAGCGGAAGAATTATGCAGATTCTGCTGGTACTGATGGTGCAATAGAAGGTCAAAGTCCACTGAAAAATTGTACAAACGCGGTACCTTGTGCTACACCAACTGCAAAACAAGCCAAACTGAAACTAACAGCTGCCACCAAACAAGCATCGACAACCCTAGTTGCAACACCTTCCACAGTACCACCGGCTGCACGAGTTACTCATCTATCAACTCAGCTAGTAGCATGTTCTCAAGCTCCCCTGCGACTACTTCCGAAGCACTCTTGACACAAGACGAGTTGGGAAGAGCAAATGAACCTTATGAGTTTAAACAGCAAGAAGGTAGTTGTTGGAGTCCAGTTAAAGTTGCATGCTTTTTTATACGTAGTCTCACAGTTTGATGTACACTAACACTTCATATGTTCATTGTTGCACTAGCACCTAGGTGCAAGAGGAAACAAACATCAGGGATAATGCTCGATAGGTTAACTAAATCTAGAGGAGTAAGAATCGAGATCCATTTTGAGGCAGGTTTAAAAAGGCCACGTGATGCTACAAAGTCAGCCAAGCTAGTATCAGAGGCAGCGGTTGCTGTTAGGTGTCATGCACGTATCCTCCCAACATGGATTCAATACAGGAATGACAAAGACGAAATGCAGTTCAACACCTTCCTCGACTATTTATATATAAGTATGGTTATGTATGGAAACTAGTAATATCGTCTTGCTCTGTCTCATACTTTCTAGGTTGCTGATAATGAGACTCCCATAATTTTCAGCGGATGAGGTTCAAGTTGGATAGCCAAGATGATGCAACTAGACAAGCTTGCACCCATGTTTTCAAGTCTGCTCTGTGACAGTATCGGTATAACTTGAGGAAAGCTCACTTTGAAGGCAAGGCTAACAGTGAACTTGCCAAACATCTCTAGTGGAAAATATATCGAATGAAGACTGGAGAGGCCTCGTTAAACACTGGTCTGATCCAAAGTATCAAGTACGTTATATATATGTGATTAGATCACATGTTGAACTCCTATTTACGCATGTGCCTCACAAATCTATCTTCTTGTAGGTGAACTGTTCAAAGAACAAGGCCAACCATACGAAAGTGAAATTACAATAGACGACAGGATCTCGTAGCTATATTGCACACTGCGAGGCTCTTGTAATTAGCTGATGTTTCACTCTTTTCGTTGTGCCATATTATCAGATCTATATTGACTTGTTCCAAATGCAGAGGAAAGACCGCAAGGACCCAAACGTACCTGAACCAAATGATGTGGAAATCTTCATGGACTGTCACACCAACAAGACGAAGGGCATGACTACATCAATCAAAGCCGCTGTTGTAAGTCCTTAATCCTCATGCCTTTTAACTACTACTTATTCTGACTTGTGCATTGAACTGCACGGTTTGCAACCAATGTCTATTACTCTTTTCAATTTTATACACAATTGTCTTAGCGTATCATTGCACCTTACAAGGTTTTAAAGAGGGGAGTGATGTTCCTTTGATCTTGATCTGTAATCTAGGTATGTGCTAGACTTTCCCACACAACATTACAATTGCATGTTTGTCTGTTCTCAATTGTTCTGTGATATAAATGATGTCACACTATGCTTACCGTATTATAAACTTTGTCACTTTATCCTTAGCTGTCAATACAACATGAAGAAATAGACAATACATTAGCCATGGTACATGGTCATATGTTTGGAATGTGGTTTTATTGTGTACTTTGCAGTAAAATATAATTAATATTTTACAGGGGTTCACCAGAATAAGTTTTGTATATAGACCAAAGCTATTTTGTTTGGTTTTGCTGCCTCCTTAATATCTTATGTTCTGGTACTACTAATTTAAAAACTCAACTTTTCAGCAAGCTATGGAAAAAATGGTAGAACTGCCACCTTCTGAAGGTGATGAGGCAACTATAACAGGTAATGTCACCTCTTGTTGCAATGGGCCAGTACCTGTCCACTAAGAATGCCAAAAGCACGTTCCTTTTTTTTGAGAATCACCGGGGGGAGCTCCCCCACCTGAATATATTTCTCAAAGGACTACCGTGGCAGTAAGTACAGAATTACATAGGAACGGTGCAACGTGCAAAGAGGTAGGAACGCCACGAGAAAATGTCATCCTTGTCGTGTGTTTGCACAAGATGATAAGACTAGAGGTCCAAAGCAGAAATAAGGTCCCTAAGGGTTATTACAGAGCTTTGATCGACCGTTCTAAATACCATGTCATTACATGCTGCCCATATCATCCATAGTAAAGCCAAGATGACCGAAGGCCATGCCGTGGTGGAGAGGTGAGGAGGAGTAGTGACGTCCCACAGGTTTGTGATGTCGTTGGTTTGTGGCAGTATCCCAAGTCGTTGCCAAATCCTATTAGCAAGAGGGCACGTGATGAAGAGGTGGCTGGAGTCTTCGGGTAGCCTAGCACACCGGGGGCATATATCTTAATCGATTATATGCTTGTGTGCAAGGTTGACCCTAGTGTTGAGGCGGTCTTTGAAGAGTAGCCAGGCGAAGACTTTGAGCTTCCGAGGAACCTTGGCACTCCATATGAGAGGAGCAATGAGATCGTTATCTGGCCGAGCCATGAGGGCACCATAGTACTGGGTTGGTTGTTAAGGCAATCTCCTCAAAACTGCCTCATGATCAAGATATGCAAGCTCAAAACAATGTTATATCTGCGCTCCAGACACAGGTCCATTCCCTAACAAAGACCCTTTGTGAAACAAGGACAACCATTGTTTGATGTCGTCAAGATATGCATGGTTTTGAAACCAGACTACAGACATTTCCTATGTTGTTCAGGAGCCTAGGAGAAATGAAGGCGAAGGTTATGGTGCTACAACGGACAGTACAACAGAAAATGTAACAGTCAGGTCAAATGAACCGAGCTTCTGAACTTCTGGAGGTGCATTTATCTTCTGGGCTGTTAACTTTTATGCCAACCTTCCTTTTGTTTTATGGTTGTAATTTGTTTTGTTATGATACAAAATTTGTTCTTAACGTGTAGCCACCGGCTGAAGAAACACAACAAGCCATTTTTGTATAGTGTAGGGTGTTCCCCATATTTGCACTGGTGGTGAACTTTAATGCGTAGTGGATGTAATCTGTGCAATCGCCTTAATAGCCTAGTGTTAGTTTCTGGCTTATTTATTACCTAGTCTTCTTTTTCCTTGGTTTGCTAGTGGCCGCAACAACCATGGGCCATATAGGACCGTGGTAACCTTGAGCCTGCTACAGGGCGTAGGATCGATGGGCCTCCTACGGGCCGTAGAATCAGTGCCTCGGCCCGTCGGACAAATGGGCCCACATGGGCCGTAAACGGGCGCAATTGGTATCGGGCCAGCACGGTATCGGGCCGTTAACAGGCCGGAAGACAGCATAGGCTTAGTTTTGTCATAGGCATAACGGGTCGTTAATGGGCTAGAATATAGGACGGGATAGAAACGGTGCAACGGGTTAACAGGCCACAAACGGGCCGATTCTAACCACGGGCTGAATTTGGCCCATTAGAGAAATAGGCCAGTAATGGGCCGGAAGTAATCGAGGGCCGGAAAGGAGCCCAAGAACGTATGGGCCGTCAGTAGGCTGAAAGCTAAGACGGGCTGGAAACGGCCCATTTGAATCATGGGTTGTTAATGGGTACAAAGAAATTTACTGTTCATTTTGGGCCATAGTCATCATGGGCCACTAATGGGCCCAAAGATACGAAAGGCCTCATATGGGCTGAAAGACATCATGGGCCATACATGGGCCAAAAGTGAAGCGAGCTGGTGTTATATTAGACGGCCCACATCACGCTGTTGGGCCGATTTTGGGAAGGCCCTAATGGGTCGTGATTTAGCGGGCCGTAAAATGGGCTATATGCGAACAGACCGTTAACAGGCTTTTCATGGGTCGGCCCGCTAACTTTTGACCAAGTCAAACAGGCCAGCCTTTGTAAGCTAAATGGGCCAGTGTTGGGCCGTCGCACGTGTCGACATATCATAGGCGCATATCTGACCCAATGATGAGCAGACATGTATTTCCTTCGGCCAATAGGAATTTTACACATGGAAAATCCCCATTGGTCTGGGCTGTTAACGGGTTATCGGATCCAAAACTGGACCCGATAGCTTAACGGCGACCCGTTATGGTGGATGCCATATGTCGGTTACCCTTGATGAAAGCACTTCCATGACGCGTCATTTATCGTCATGGAAGTGAACACTTCCGTGATGATAATTTTGGTATTATCATGGAACACTTCTACGACGTCATAGGTATGACTATCTTGATTTTGTCATAAAATCGTCATGGATGTACATGCATGACAGAAAACGCGACCTACTGTGACAAACACGTATCATCACAGGAGTGTACTTTTTTAGTGACAATTAGCGCTTGCGAATGCAATCAACTCCTCTGGTTGCACCATTATTTGTCTTCAAGAATCTAAAATGCAGACTTTCAATGCAACTATTCTTAAGGCGTTATGTCCTAGACGCTTTGATTCATTTGCGTTTGTTCCATCTGTGGGAGCATCTAGTGGCATCATAATGATATGGTGTAGTAATGTGTTCGATGGCACGGTTTTTCTCTCTGAACAGTTTGCCCTGGTTGTTGAATTCACGAGCAAGCAATCCTCTTCCAAGTGGAAACTAATCAACGTTTATGGCCCTTGTCAAGGCGATCAGCGTGTCTCATTCACCAAATGGCTCTTTGACATCGATATCCCAGCCTCGGAAGACTGGTAGCTCCTTGGAGACTTCAATTATATTCGATCACCTGACAATCATAATAAACCAGGAGGAGGCATTCACGACATGTTTACTTTTAACGATTTCATATGCGAGCAGCGCCTTATGGAACTACCTATCAAAGGCATTTTACGTGGTCCAACATGCAAAAAAACCTCCTCGAATAGCTCGATTGGTTTTTTACGACCCTGAATTGGACTTCCACCTTTCCTAACACCTTAGTCAACCCCCTCGGGCGACGAATCTTTGATCACACACCATGATCCATGGTAATTCAAACCACAATCCCCAAATGCAAGTTGTTTCGATTTGAAACTTTCTAGATTGCCCACCCTGGGCTCATGGATGTTGTATCTCAGGCCTGGAGCAAGCCCATAAAACACTGCAAAAATGATAATGCAGCCTCCAGCCTATGTCAGAAGCTCAAAAATCTCCGACACGCCCTCGGCCAATGGAGTAAAAGGATTTGACGCCTGAAAATAGCCATCGAGAACACTAACAAGGCAAACTTTAAACTGGACCAAATTGCAGACCGCGGAACTCTTACTATACCAGAAGGCAATTTTCTTCTCAAAAAGCACTTGCTTCGTCTGCTACAATATCAGAAAGAATACTGGAAAAAATGTTGTACAATTAGATGGATCAAATTCGGAGATGAGAACTCCAAATTCTTCCAAGCCGTTGCAAAAGAAAGGTACAGAAAAAACAGCATCTCTTGTTTGAAAACAGATGATGGGGTGCGTGTGGAAGACCACTTGGCCAAAGAGTCTATCCTATTTGAAGCTTTTAAAAATCGTATGGGCAAAGCAAAAACACCACAAATCAAGTTTAATCTCTCCAACATGCTACGATCGCAAGTTGATTTTGATAGTCTCACTGTACCCTTCACACACGAATAAGTTGATGTTGTGGTAAAAGAAATAACCCATATCGAGCTCTCTGTCCAGACGGCTTTAATGGTGCTTCCTTGAAAGCATGTTGGCCAATTATCAGAGATGATTTCTACCGCCTCTGCAATGACTTCCACCAGGGAACCCTCAATCTATAAATCCTTAACTATGGATACATCACCCTGATACCCAAGACCCGAGCACCAGAAACTGTGAACGATTTCCGCCCAATAACTCTCCTCAACTATTGCCTAAAACTGATCACAAAAATCTTAGCTAACAGACATCCACTAGTTATCCTAAAGATTGTACATAGGAATCAATATGGGTTTTTGAAGTGGAGATCAATCCATGATTGCCTAGCATGCGCGTTCGAATACATTTGTCAATGCCAAGCCTCGAAACGTGAGGTTGTTCTTGTTAAGTTAGACTTTGCAAAAGCTTTCAACATTGTGGAACACTCCGCAATAAGATAATGTACAGTATGGGCTTCAATGATAAATGGATTTCATGGTTTAAGTGTATCTCATACTCTGGGAAATCCTTGGTCCTGCTTAATGGCGTACCAGGGAAGCAATTTTGGTGCAAATGCAGCACCCGATAAGGCGACCCCCCTTTCCCCCTTGACTTTTGTGCTCACCACCAACCTCCTTCAAACGGCTATCAATGAGGCCCTAGCAAACAGCCTACTACAACTACCCATCCCTTCGACGGATGAGGCCAACTACCCGGTGATCCAATACACCGATGACACGATCAATGTCATGCCCGTGTGCATTGAGCAAGCCACACGTATAAAAAACATTCTTGCTGATTATGCCGCTTCGGTTGGGCTCCACATCAACATTCACAAGTCCACTTTGATCCCGATCAACACTCCTATGGACAAATGTAATGACATTGCATCCACCCTCGGCTGCACCACGTCGGCCATGCCTTTCACCTACCTAGGCCTGCCACTTGAGACCACTAATCCCACAGTGCTTGATATGACCCCCTAGGTGTGTAAAGCTGAGAGCAAAATCACGGTTGCCATGTCCCTGATGTCCTACACCGGCAAACTTGCCCTGATGAACTCTCTGGTTACTTCACTAGCGATCTACTCGATGGGAGTGCTAAAAATTCCCCCCAAAATCATTGAGTAATTGGATAAAATCACACGACACTGTCTTTGGATCAAGAAAACGGAGGGTAGTGACAAATGTAACTCCTTGGTAGATTGGGACATGGTTTGCCGCCCCAACAAGAATGGGGGCCTGGGTGTTCTTAATCTCAAAATACAAAATGATTCGATATTGCTTAAACTCCTACAGAAATTCTACAACCAGCATGATATACCCTCGGCCAGACTGATTTGGGACACTTATTATGTCAACACAGTCCTTCTTGCAGCAGCCACATGTGGCTCCTTATGGTGGCGTGACCTCATGAAGCTGATGTCGATATACCGTGGGATCACCAAAGTTCAAATCCATGGGGGCACGACAACCCTCTTCTGGAGAGATGACTGGACTCACCACATCCTTGAGGAGAGCTTTTCGCAAGCATTCTCCTACACCACTCTTGAAGATGCTTCTGTCAGAAGGATGCTCACCATCTCCAACATCAACGAGGCCTTCCATCTTCCTCTCTCAATAAAATCTCACGAGGAACTTAGATCCATCCAACACAAGGTTAGCACCACTGAGATCTCAGACGCAAAAGACGTGTTGACCTGCATCTGGGGAGCGTCTTTGTTCAAAACAACTGCATTCTACAGGTTCTGTTTCAGAGAGTTCAATGCACATGAGGCATTTGGATGGCTATGGAAGGCCAAAAATGAAAGTGTTTGGGCGGTAAGCACCACTATAACATCGGGAACAACCTTGACTACCTCCTTTGTGGTGACCATGTTGAAGAAACGGTCGAACACCTTTTCTTCCGTTGCAAGTTCAGTAAAGAATGTTGGCTCAGACTCAACATCCAATGGCCGCCTACCGGGGACAGATTGGATATGATAGTGGATACGTCTCCAACGTATCTATAATTTTTTATGTTCCATGCTATATTATATTCTGTTTTGGATGTTTAATGGGCTTTATTATACACTTTTATATCATTTTTGGGACTAACCTATTAACCGGAGGCCCAGCCCAAATTGTTGTTTTTTGCCTATTTCAGTGTTTTGAAGGAAAAGGATATCAAACAGAGTCCAAATAGAATGAAACCTTCGGGAACGTGATTTTCGGAACAAACGTGATCCAGAGGAATTGGAGTCTACGTAAAGTAATCAACGAGGAAGGCACGAGGCAGGGGGCGTGCCCACCTCCCCCAGGCGCGCCCTCCACCCTCGTGGGCCTCTCATTGCTCCACCGATGTACTTCTTCCTCCTATATATACCCATATACCCTGGAAACATGAGAGATGGAGCAAAAACCCTATTTCCACTGCCGCAACCTTCTGTACCCGTGAGATCCCATCTTGGGGCCTTTTCCGGCGCTCCGCCGGAGGGGGCATTGATCACGAAGGGCTTCTACATCAACACCATAGCCTCTCCGATGATGTGTGAATAGTTTACCTCAGACCTTCGGGTCCATAGTTATTAGCTAGATGGCTTCTTCTCTCTCTTTGGATCTCAATACAAAGTTCTCCTCAATCTTCTTGGAAATTTATTCGATGTAATCTTCTTTTGCGGTGTGTTTGTCGAGATCCGATGAATTGTGGGTTTATGATCAAGTTTATCTATGAACAATATTTGAATCTCATCTGAATTCTTTTATGTATGATTGGTTATCTTTGCAAGTCTCTTCAAATTATCAGTCTGGTTTGGCCTACTAGATTGATCTTTCTTGCAATGGGAGAAGCGCTTAGCTTTGGGTTCAATCTTGCGGTGTCCTTTCCCAGTGACAGCAGGGGCAGCAAGGCACGTATTTTATTGTTGACATCAAGGATAAAAAGATGGGGATTATATCATATTGCATGATTTTATCCCTCTACATCATGTCATTGTAACATCCCAAATTTTCAATTTGGAATGTTATACATAGATCATTCATGCATATCATATTTTATTGCATTTCGTTTCGTGATCCTCGAAATCCTAAGCAACTCAAGGACCCTCGGAGAGAGTTGGGGATTTCCTTGTTTTCATATTTGAGTTTTATCAAACATTGAAATGAGCATTTTTTGTTTTAATTATTTTTCTCTCCGAAAATATTTCATATTAAAATATATGAGAGGAGATAATATGACTTCTATAAAATAAATGAAATATTGGTGGAAAAATATTAAAATCAAATATTTGATTTTATTCGGAGTTTCTTGCTATTTTATTTGAATTAGAAAAATTGCACGTTTTTCAAATTTGCATTTTAGGGCCAAGAAAATGTTCATCTTATTCTAAATATTTTATTTACACAGTGAAAATTTGTTTTGTCATTTTTAGATTTTTATTTTATTTTCTAGGATTTATTTTAGTTCGGAGAAATTATTTAAAGAGAAACTCCCGCCGGACCGCACTAGGCTGAGGCCCAGCTGGCCCAGCTGGCCCAGCCGCGCGCCTCCCCGCAACGGCTCGGGAGAGGACTCCCGAGCTGCGCCGCCGCCACTGTGTCCGTCCCGGACACGCCGCGCCTCGCCCCCTTCCCCAAGCCGCTGCACCCCCCTCTCCTCTTATAAGTCGCCGCCTCGCCCCCTTCCCCAAGCCGCTGCACCCCCCTCTCCTCTTATAAGCCGCCGCCTCGCCCCCCTGGAGCCCCGAGCCGCCCCACGCCGCCGCCGCCGCAAGTCGCCTGCCCTGCCGCCTTGCCGCGCTGCCGCCGCCGCTGCCCCGCGCCGCCCCTCTCGCCAGAGCCACCCCGCCGCGCGAGACCTCGCCGGAGGTATAAGCGTCGTTCGGTTTTTGTTAGAAAACCCTAGTTTTTTGGATAGATCGGTTCGCCGGTTTTCTCGGTTTAGTTACTTTGCGGATGTTCGTCCATACGTTCGTCATTACGAACATGTTCACTCGTTAGCCGCAAACAATGAACTCTCGTTCGTTAGCCTGTTCGTCAGTTTTCTTTTTTCGGATTTTTCCACGATTATTTTCTATCGCGATTTCTGATCCGATTTTCGTTTCAGTTTATCTTTTTGCTCGTTTATCAGAATCAGGCGATTCAAGCGCCTAGATCTTCGTCTCAAAACCCTATTTCCGCTTAACCAACTTGAACAAGCTTTTGCTATTGTAAAATTTGACCTTAGTCCAGATTAGTAAACGGATCTTGTTTCTTTCGTCGTTTGAGTTTTGTTGCTCCGTTTGATTTGTTTCTTTTCGCAAACTGGAGTTCTTAAGTTGAACTTTTTTCTTAGATCTTCTTATTTGAGATTTACCCATGTTTCTTTGCTTGATTTCTTATGTATGCTATTGTTTGTTTGGGATAGAACATCCGGAGTGCAAAGCATGCTACTACGAGTCCCTAGGTTTTGCGGATCATCAACAAGGCAAGTAAAACTTTGATCATACCTCTTGATCACCTAGTTTTTGTGCATTAGTTCCAATCCTCAAACATTGCATGGTTAGGATGTGATTAACATGTGGATTGGGAAGTAGTTGATGAGGTAGAACCTATTGCCCTGTTATTATCAAACCCTTGGGAGTTACTTCTACGAATTGCTTATATTGCTATGCTATGCTCGTAGACGTGGTTTGGGTGAGTGAAATCCATGACATATGTGAGATTGTTAATTAATGGTTCAACTTAAGGTGGCAACTTGAATACACATCTGGGTGGATTGTTTGTTGGGCACCTAGGGAATCCAGTGTTGTCCTAGGATATCCCGGAGTACCCGTGTGATAATCCTATGGTCCGCCACCCAGGCTCAAAGGGAACTGAGATATGTTCATGCTAGAAACTTCCGTGTGCAGCCACGAGCTATTATGGGCTCTAGCATAGTTGAGTAGGTTGCGTGAAGCTCCCGAAGAGGTGGATCAGCAGGTAGAGGGATGTAGGTTGGTATGGTCTGCCTGGAGTAAGGGGTTAATGCTTCTGAAAGACTGTGTCTCGGTCATCCGTTTCTCAAACACCATGTAGTGCAAGAAAACCAACGGAGGAGATCGAGTCTTGTGGGGAAAAGTGCGCAAAACTCTGCAGAGTGTATAAACTAATCATGGTTAGCCATGTCCCCGGTTATGGAAATCTTGAGTATCTAGTACTTGGAGTATCATAAGTATCTCATCACTATTAAATAATACTGTTGAGTTATTAATTACTTTAATTGGGATTGAGTTGGAGGAACCTTCTCAATGATGTTTCAACTACCATGATAGTTAAATAAAATAGATTCCTTTGTTGTAGGGAAAAATTGGCTTTTCGCAAAAACCATAACCATAGAGCTTTCCACCAGCCAAATATGCATGTAGTGATAACATTATTCTGTTATTGCTCTACTATGTTACTTTGCCAGCATGTTCCATGTGCTGGCCCGTTTCGGGCTGCAACGTATTATGTTGCAGACTTTTCAGACGAGGATTAAGGTTCGTTAGGTCGTTGCCGTGCAACTCAGCTATGCCGTTGGAGTTGATGGACTCACTTTATCTTCCAAGCCTTCCGCTATTATCGTATTAGATGGCCTTAAGCCATATTTATTGTAACAAGTTTCTCTTTTGAGACATTCGATGTAATAAGTGTGTGATTGCTACTCTGTCATAAATCCTTGAGTACTGTGTGCGTCAGCATTACCGATCTAGGGATGACACTGAAGCACAGAGACTTGACCGTTTGAGGTTAGGTCACTACAAGATGGTATCAGAGCACATGCCGAGTGTAGGACACGGCCACTAAGCTAAAGCCCTAGATCACTATTCTCTTCTCATTTCTGACTCCTCTCCATTTTCTACTCTTTAGGATGGCGGATGCAAGGAACAAGTTTGCACAACCAGATGAAGGACCTTTTGGACGACACTTGCAGGAAGTCACTAGGTACCTGAACATTGGAATACCAAGCTTCACCGGGACTTACAACGTCACTTTACCAGAAGAGGAGCGATGGATAATTCAAGTTCAAGTTCCGGGAAGGACATTCACGCCAGTCACTAAGCACATAGAGTTTTCCTTCGGTGCACCAACCTGGATTCTAGGAAAGAGTATGGCAGCTCATATCACCATGGGACGCATTGGAGAAGTCTATCATAAGGAGCTTAAGGATACTATCTATCAGATTTGTGGGCGCCGAGATGAGCAATGGGAGATGATCAGCACCAGGAAGGATAGATCAATTGCAGCTTTCATCCAGGAGTTAAACCAACACATTCATCGCCAGGAGAACCAGATGTGTGCAGGAATGATAGACCAGAAGAAGGCGATGACAAGGATCATCAAACTGGAGGATGAACTTAAGGATACTCGTGAAGATTATGAGGAGGAAATCGCCGTACTCGTGGAGAAGAATGACGATTTGGAAAGGAAGCTAGGAGTCTTCATGGGAGACCCCGCACCAGGAGGAGAAGATGATGAACCCAAGGAGATTCGCCCGAAGGACTACATTATCATCGACGACACCGACACGGACCCCGACAATAGCGATGATGACTATGAAGATGAAGCTGGAGCAGACATCATGGAGTCTTCAACCGAGGAATATTTTTAGTAGACCACCTCATCAGTAGTAGTATTCCACCATGTATATAGTATAGTCTGAGCACTTTTGTAACGGTAGTTAGATCCATTGTATGCCCTTGCTTGATTGATTGAGTTAAATGATTGTGTTTGTCTCATGTGCATATGGGTAGTGTTTTCTCATTAGACCCCATTCTATTCTAATCTCTCCCCTCTAAACCCATCAGATGCCTCCAAGACGTGACCCCGGATTTACTTTCCCTCCGGAGCTCACTCAGTTGATCCAGCAGCAGAATACCCTGATGCAGTTGTTAGTTCAGAACCAAGGCAACAACAACAACAACAGCAACAACAATCCACCACCACCACCACCAGTTGATAACTTAGCTCGCTTTCCGAGGTTGCAGTCGCCGGTGTTTTCCAGTAGCACCGAGCCGATAGTGGAAGATGATTGGCTCCATAGGATTGGAAGGGAGTTAACCACTGCAGGATGTACAGATGCTGAGAAGGTGCATTTTGCCGCACATCAGTTGGATGGACCAGCAGCCTTATGGTGGGAGAATTACACTGTCACCTACCCTATAGCCACTATTACATGGGATCAGTTTCAACAAGCTTTTCGTACAGCCCATGTCTCAACTGGAGCTATGAGTATGAAGAAGCGTGAGTTATGCAACTTACGCCAGGGGAACCATACTGTGGCTCAGTACGCGGATGAGTTTAGCAAGTTATCTCGTTATGCCCCTGATGATGTGGCCACTGATGTCGCAAAGCAGGAGAAGTTTATGGAAGGGCTGAATGATGAGATGAGCATGCAGTTAATGGTGGCAACATTCAACAACTACCAGGAGTTGGTAGATAAGGCTCTTATGATTGAAGGGAACCAGCAACAGATTGAGAGCCATAAGAGGAAATATGGACAAGGAAGGTATAATTCAGGAGCTCAGCAGAAGCCTCGCCTAACCCCGAACTCAGGACTTGTTCATAACCATGGAGGCCACACCCATAATGGAGGAAGTAACCATAATCATACTGGCCCAAGGAATGGGAATGGGAATGAAGCAAGTAACAATTAGAACCGCTCCAATCCAGCCACACCCGCGAAGAGAGACCTAAGCCACATTACTTGTTTCAAGTGCGGGAAGACTGGACACTATGCCATGGAGTTCCCTGAAGCGAAGAATGGAAACGGCAATGGGAGCGCTGGAAAGAAGCCCAATCCATTCAACAAAGGACAAGTGAACCACGTCAACGTGGAGGAGGTTGAAGAGCAGCCAGACGCGGTTATTGGTAAGTTTTTGGTTAAGTCATTTACCTCCCTTGTTCTTTTTGATACTGGTGCATCACATTCATACATATCAAGGGAATTCGTGAATAAGTTTAAACTACCAACCCAAACCCTTAGGACCCATCTGTTAGTAAGTTCACCTGGAGCAGAGTATATGGCTAGTCGATGGTGTGAACAGATACCCTTAACCATTGGTAGCCATGTTTTTCCGTCCGACCTAATAATCTTGGAGTCACAAGGATTGGATGTGATATTAGGCATGGACTAGATGTCAAAGTATGGAGGAAGCATTGACTGTGTTAGTAAGTCAATTTGTCTCACCACCCCGGAGGGAAAAAGGATCAAGTATGTATCTAGGCATGCACCAAGAAGTAGCCAAGTGAATACCCTCACGGGAGTTGTTCAGGAGGAAGTGCCTATAGTCAAGGATTAACCGGATGTTTTTGCAGAGGAGTTACCAGGCATGCCACCGGATCGAGACATCGAGTTTTTGATAGAGCTATTGCCAGGCACCGGGCCTATATCAAAGCGACCATATCGGATGCCCGCAAATGATCTGGAGGCGATTAAGAAAGAAATCACGGAGTTGTTGGAGAAAGGTTACATTCGACAGAGCTCATCACCATGGGGAGCCCCAGTGCTTTTGGTCGAGAAGAAGGATAAGTCTCTAAGAATGGTTGTTGATTATATCATGCATTAAATGAGGTGACGATTAAGAACAAATACCCACTACCGATGATCAATGATTTGTTTGACCAGCTGCAAGGAGCCAAGGTGTTTTCAAAGATCGATCTGCGATCTGGATATCACCAGCTGAAGATACGAGAGAAGGACATACCAAAGACAGCATTCACCACACGGTACGGGTTGTATGAATATACGGTCATGTCGTTTGGACTGACTAACGCCCCTGCCTATTTCATGAGCATGATGAACAAGGTGTTCATGGAATATTTGGATAAGTTTGTTGTGGTGTTCATTGATGATATAATGGTATACTCGAAGAATGAGGAGGAGCACGAAGAGCATTTGCGTTCAGTTCTTGAGAAACTCAGGGAACATCAGTTGTATGCCAAGTTCAGCAAATGCGAGTTTTCGCTGAAGGAAGTTGGATTCCTTGGACATGTTATACCAGGAGAAGGTGTAGCAGTAGATCCTACCAAGGTTCAGTCAGTCACTGAATGGTTGGCACCCACTTCAGTTAGCGAGATCCGCAGTTTTCTTGGACTCGCAGGATACTATCGGAGATTCATTGAGAATTTTTCCAAAATTGCGAAGCCAATGACGGAGTTATTGAAGAAGGATACCAAATTTAAATGGACAGAAGAATGTGAGACGAGTTTTCAGGAGTTAAAGAAACATTTGACTACAGCCCCAGTGTTGATTCTGCCGGATATACGCAAGGAGTTTCAAGTGTATTGTGATGCCTCTCGCTTAGGACTTGGAAGTGTGCTTATGCAGGACGGAAGAGTTGTTTCGTATGCCTCGCGACAACTAAAACCGCATGAATTGAATTATGCCACGCATGATTTGGAGTTGGCTTCCGTAGTGCATGCGTTGAAGACCCGGAGACATTACCTTACTGGAAATCGTTGTGATGTGTACACGGATCATAAGAGTTTGAAGTACATTTTCACACAGAAGGAGCTGAACCTTAGATATCAATGAACCCACTATTTTGGATTTCAAGGAATTTAATTATGATAATTGCTCTTTGATAGATTGTATTTCCTTGTTGCAATCCATGTTAAATTCTACTCCTGCTTATAGTCAAAATAAAGCTTTTACTAAACATATCGTTGATGCTTTGATGCAATCTTATGAAGAAAAACTTGAGCTGGAAGTTTCTATCCCTAGAAAACTTTATGATGAGTGTGAACCTACTATTAAAATTAAAATTAAAGATCATGAATGCTATGATTTGTGTGATTTGGGTGCTAGTGTTTCCACGATTCCGAAAACTTTATGTGATTTGCTAGGATTCCGTGAATTTGATGATTGTTCTTTAAACATGCACCTTGCGAATTCCACTATTAAGAAACCTATGGGAAGAATTAATGATGTTCTTATTGTTGCAAATAGGAACTATGTGCCCGTAGATTTCATTGTTCTTGACATAGATTGCAATCCTTCATGTCCTATTATTCTTGGTAGACCTTTCCTTAGAACGATTGGTGCAATTATTGATATGAAGGAAGGGAATACTAGATTCCAATTTCCGTCAAGGAAAGGCATGGAACACTTCCCTAGAAATAAAATAAAATTACCATATGAATCTATTATGAGAGCCACTTATGTATTGCCTACCAAAGATGGCAATACCTAGATCTATCCTTGCTTTTATGCCTAGCTAGGGGCGTTAAACGATAGCGCTTGTTGGGAGGTAACCCAATTTTATTTTTATTCCTTGATTTTTTTTCTCCTGTTTAGTAATAAATAATTTATCTAGCCTATGTTTTGGTTATGTTTTTTTGTGTTTAATTAGTGTTTGTGCCAAGTAGAACCGTTGGGAAGACTTGGGGAAAGTCTTTTTGATCTTGCTGTAAAAAACAGAAACCTTAGAGCTCACGAGAATTGCTGCCATTTTTATTTGGACAGTGATATTTAGTTAATTCTTTTGGAAGATGATTAAAAGATAAATTGCTCACGCCTATCAATTTATTTTAGAATTTTTGGGGTTCCAGAAGTTTGCGTTAGTTACAGACTACTACAGACTGTTCTGTTTTTTTTACAGATTCTGTTTTTCGTGTGTTGTTTGCTTATTTTGATGAATCTATGGCTAGTAAAAGAGTTTATAAACCATAGAGAAGTTAGAATACAGTAGGTTTAACACCAATATAAATAAATAATGAGTTCAATACAGTACCTTGAAGTGGTGTTTTGTTTTCTTTCGCTAACGGAGCTCATGAGATTTTTTGTTGAGTTTTGTGTTGTGAAGTTTTCAAGTTTTGGGTAAAGATTTGATGGATTATGGAACAAGGAGTGGCAAGATCCTAAGCTTGGGGATGCCCATGGCACCCCAAGGTAATCTAAGGACACCAAAAAGACCAAGCTTCGGGATGCCCCGGAAGGCATCCCCTCTTTCGTCTTCGTCCATCGGTAACTTTACTTGGAGCTATATTTTTATTCACCACATGATATATGTTTTGCTTGGAGCGTCTTGTATGATTTGAGTCTATGCTTTTTAGTTTAACACAATCATCCTTTCTGTACACACATTTTGAGAGACACACACATGATTCAGAATTTATTAGAATACTCTATGTGCTTCACTTATATCTTTTTAGCTATATAGTTTTTGCTCTAGTGCTTCACTTATATCTTTTAGAGCACGGTGGTGGATTTGTTTTATAGAAACTATTGTTCTCTCATGATTCACTTATATTATTTTGATAGTCCTACAAAATATCATGGTAATTTGCTTTAATCATAAAAATTAGTCCTAAAGTGATAGGCATCCGAGATTAGTAAAAAAATTCTTCTTATGAGTCTGTTGAATACTATGAGAAGTTTGATGGTTGATAATTGTTTTGAGATATGAAGATGGTGAAATTAGAGTCATGCTAGTTGAGTGGTTATGAATTTGAGAAATACTTGTGTTAAAGTTTGTGCTTCCCGTAGCATGCATGTATGGTGAACCGTTATGTGATGAAGTCGGAGCATGATTTATTTATTGATTATCTTCCTTATGAGTGGTGGTCGAGGATGAGCGATGGTCTTTTTGTACCAATCTATACCCCTAGGAGCATGCGCGTAATACTTTGCTTTGATAACTTGTAGATTTTTGCAACAAGTGTATGAGTTCTTTATGACTAATGTTGAGTCCATGGATTATACGCACTCTCATCCTTCCACCATTGCTAGCCTCTCTAATACCGTGCACTTTTCGCTGGTATCATACACCCACCATATACCTTCCTCAAAAAAGCCACCATACCTACCTATCATGGCATTTCCATAGCCATTCCGAGATATATTGCCATGCAATTTACCACCGTTTCATTTACTATGACACGCTTCATCAATGTCATAATTGCTTTGCGTGATCATGTAGTTGACATCGTATTTGTGGCAAAGCCACCATTCATAATTCTTTCATACATGTCACTCTTGATTCATTGCATATCCCGGTACACCGCCGGAGGCATTCACATAGAGTCATATTTTGTTCTAAGTATTGAGTTGTAATTCTTGAGTTGTAAGTAAATAAAGTGTGATGATCATCATTATTAGAGCATTGTCCCAAGTGAGGAAAGGATGATGGAGACTATGATTCCCCCACTAGTCAGGATGAGACTCCGGACGAAAAAAGAAAGGCCAAAAAAAGGAGAAGGCCCAAAAAATGAGAGAAAAAGAGAGAAGGGACAATGCTACTATCCTTTTTCCACACTTGTGCTTCGAAGTAGTACCATGATCTTCATGATAGAGAGTCTCCTATGATATCACTTTCATATACTAGTGGGAAATTTTCATTATAGCACTTGGCTTGTATATTCCAATGATGGGCTCCCTCAAAATGCTCGAGGTCTTCATTAGCAAGTGAGTTGGATGCACGCCCACTTAGTTTCTTTTGTTGAGCTTTCATATACTTATAGCTCTAGTGCATCCGTTGCATGGCAATCCCTACTCACTCACATTGATATCTATTGATGGGCATCTCCATAGACCATTGATACGCCTAGTTGCTGTGAGACTATCTTCACCTTTTTTTGTCTTCTCCACAACCACCATTCTATTCCACATATAATGCTATGTCCATGGCTCACGCTCATGTATTGCGTGAAGATTGAAAAAGTTTGAGAACATCAAAAGTATGAAACAATTGCTTGGCTTGTCATCGGGGTTGTGCATGATTTAAATATTTTGTGTGATGAAGATAGAGCATAGCCAGACTATATGATTTTGTAGGGATAACTTTCTTTGGCCATGTTATTTTGGGAAGACATAATTTCTTAGTTAGTATGCTTGAAGTATTATTATTTTTATGTCAATATTAAACTTTTGTCTTGAATCTTTCGGATCTGAATATTCATACCACAAATAATAGAATTACATTGAAAATTATGCTAAGTAGCATTCCACATCAAAAATTCTGTTTTTATCATTTACCTACTCGAGGACGAGCAGGAATTAAGCTTGGGGATGCTTGATACGTCTCCAATGTATCTATAATTTTTTATTTTTCCATGCTATATTATATTCAGTTTTGGATGTTTAATGGGCTTTATTATACACTTTTATATCATTTTTGGGACTAACCTATTAACCGGAGGCCCAGCCGAAATTGCTGTTTTTTTGCCTATTTCAGTGTTTCGAAGGAAAAGGATATCAAACGAAGTCCAAACGGAATGAAACCTTCAGGAACGTGATTTTCGGAACAAACGTGATCCAGAGGACTTGGAGTCTACGTAAAGCAATCAACGAGGAAGGCACGAGGCAGGGGGCGCGCCCACCTCTCCCAAGCGCGCCCTCCACCCTCATGGGCCCCTCGTTGCTCCACCGACGTACTTCTTCCTCCTATATATACCCATATACCATGGAAACATTAGAGACGGAGCCAAAACCCTATTTCCACCGTTGCAAACTTCTGTACCCGTGAGATCCCATCTTGGGGCCTTTTCCGGCGCTCCGTCGGAGGGGGCATTGATCACGAAGGGCTTCTACATCAACACCATAGCCTCTCCGATGATGTGTGAGTAGTCTACCTCAGACCTTTTGGTCCATAGTTATTAGCTAGATGGCTTCTTCTCTCTCTTTGGATCTCAATACAAAGTTCTCCTCGATCTTCTTGGAGATCTATTCGATGTAATCTTCTTTTGCGGTGTGTTTGTTGAGATCGATGAATTGTGGGTTTATGATCAAGTTTATCTATGAACAATATTTGAATCTCCTCTGAATTCTTTTATGTATGATTGGTTATCTTTGCAAGTCTCTTTGAATTATCAGTTTGGTTTGGCCTACTAGATTGATCTTTATTGCAATGGGAGAAGTGCTTAGCTTTGGGTTCAATCTTGTGGTGTCCTTTCCCAGTGACAGTAGGGGCAGCAAGGCACATATTGTATTGTTGCCATCGAGGATAAAAAGATGAGGTTTATATCATATTGCATGAGTTTATCCCTCTACATCATGTCATCTTACTTACTCTGTTCTTACGAACTTAATACTCTAGATGCATGCTGGATAGCGGTCGATGTGTGGAGTAATAGTAGTAGATGCAGAATCGTTTCGGTCTACTTGTCACGGATGTGATGCCTATATACATGATCATTCCTAGATATTATCATAACTATGCTCAATTCTACCAATTGCTCGACAGTAATTCATTTACCCATGGTAATACTTATGCTCTTGAGAGAAGCCACTAGTGAAACCTATGGCCCCCGGGTCTATCTTCAATCATATTAATCTTCCAACACTTAGCTATTTCTATTGCCGTTTATTTTACTTTGCATCTTTATTTCTCTTTATCATAAAAATAACAAAAATATTATCTTATCATATCTATCAGATCTCACTCTCGTAAGTGATCGTGAAGGGATTGACAACCCCTTTATCGCGTTGGTTGTGAGGTTCTTATTTGTTTGTGTAGGTGCGTGGGACTCAAGCGTGATCTCCTACGTGATTGATACCTTGGTTCTCAAAAACCGAGGGAAATACTTATGCTACTTTACCGCATCACCCTTTCCTCTTCAAGGGAAAACCAACGCAGTGCTCAAGAGGTAGCAATAGCCCACATGAAAACAACGTATAAACAAAAATTGATCATGCATATATCCCTCGTTGCTGCCTGGAGTCTTTGGAAAGAAAGAAACAACATTACTTTAGAAAAGTGACTCCTACATTTTCAGCATGGAAGGCTCGGTTCAAAACTGACTTTGCCAACATTGCCTATAGAATTCCTGCCCACGAAAGGCAAATTGTCACAACCATTGTAGAATCTGTAAACTAGAATATGTAGACTAGTTCTCTTGTCTGTTTCTCTATTTTAGAGATCTACCCCCCTCATTGTACATATGTAACACCTCTTTTGAGTTATTAACACACATACAGTATGAGGATCTCCTACTGTCCAACTTTTCAAAAAAACTACTATCAAAATTAAGATTAAATATTATGAGTGCAATGATTTGTGTGATTTGGGTGCTAGCGTTTTGAAAGTGCAACTATCCCTGGGTGGTTTTGGTAATTCCTAACAACATATAGCTCATTGAACTAATGCTCTTTCAAGATGATCATTTCAGAAAGTTCAATGATTGGCATGGCATGGACTAGGAATGTGGACCCCTCAAAATGCTAAGGACACACATTGGCTCAAGCTCAAGACTCTACATTTTCATTTTAGTGATCCAAGATCACATTGAGTCCATAGGAAAAGCCAATACTATTAAAAGGGGATGAGGTGTTGCTTAATGGCTTGCTTGCTCAAAATGCTTAATGATATGCTCCAAAAGCCCTGATAATCCCCAAATGCAGGGAATCATCGTAGCAATTTCCAAAGGTGGAAGTGATAAGTATGGAGTGTCGAACCCACAAGGAGCTAAAGGTAAGATCAATATTCTCTCAATCCCTATCTGACACTGATACGACTCTACGTACACCGAACGTTTGCTTCCAACTAAAAACGAGAAATGAAACTACGTTGTGGGTATGAAGTGGATAACTTTGTATGATATTGGAGACCTAAATTTGAAAGTAGGTGTTGTTATCATAAAGTTAGAATATATTACTAAATATTATAAATAGCGAGTGTGGAATAATGGTAGATCGGTGTGCGGAATTGTCCTAGGAAATCGTAAACAAGACCCGTAATCACTACTGCAGTTTCTTATGAGGGAGAGGCATAAGCTAACATACTTTCTCTACTTGGATAATATGCACTTATGATTGGAACTCTAGCAAGCATCCGCAACTACTAAAGATCATTAAGTTAAAACCCAACCATAGCATTAAATCATCAAGTCCTCTTTATTCCCATACGCAACAACCCCCTTACTTGGGTTTGTGTTTTAGTCACTCACGCAACCCACTATAAGCGAATCATAAACGTATTGCAACACCCTACAGCGGGAATCCCTCACGCTTGCGCGACACAGAGGGCACCATAGGACAGAACCAAAGTAAAACATACAACTCATACTGATCTAGATCATCAATCAACCCAAAGACAAAAGATATCTACTCAAAACATCATAGGATGGCAACACATCATTGGATCATAATATGTGGCATAAAGCACCATGTTCAAGTAGGGATTACAGCGGGGTGCGGGAGAGTGAATCTCGTAAAAGAGATGAGGATGGTGATGACAATGGTGATGTTGATGAAGACGATCACTGCGGCGATGATTCCCCTCCCGATGGCACTCCGGTGCCACCGAGAGAGGAGGAGGAGAGGTTCTCCCCCTTGTGCTTCCTCCTCCATGCCCCCCCTAGATGGGGAGAGGTTCTTCCTCTGGTCCTTGGCCTTCATGGTAATGATGGCCCCTCCGGGATCCTCCTCCATGCCCTCCGGTGATGATGGCCCCCTTCGGCAGGGTGCCAAAGAGGGCCTAGATTGGTTGTCGGTGGCTACGGAGGCTTCTGGCGGCGGAACTCCCGATCTCGGTAAATTTTCCGGGGTTTCTATATTTATAGGAATTTTTGGCATCGGTCTCACGTCAAGGAGGTGCCCGAGGTGTCCACGAGGTAGGCCCACGCACATGGGGGTGTGGGCACGCCCCCACCCTCGTGGACGCCCCGGGACTCTCCTGGCCCAACTCTTTTACTCCGGGGTCTTCTTTTGGTCCATAAAAATTCGTCAAAAATTGGCACGTCAATTGGACTTCGTTTGATATTCCTTTTCTGTAAAACTCAAAAACATGGAAAAACAGAAACTGGCACTGGGCACTAGGTTAATAGGTTAGTCCCAAAATCATATAAAATAGCATATAAATGCATATAAAACATCCAAGGTTGATAATATAATAGCATGAATACTTCATAAATTATAGATACATTGGAGACGTATCAGCATCCCCAAGCTTAATTCCTGCTCGTCCTCGAGTAGGTAAATGATAAAAGAAATAATTTATGAAGTGTGAATGCTAGCAAGTGCATCAGTTTCATCAATGATAATTCCAGTCACTTTTTCTAGCATCATTATATATCATAATAGTAGCTCATGTTCACAAAACTTTTCATGATCAAGTAACAAGCTATTCACATGTTGAAATATAGATCATAAACTTTGTTGAAACTAAAAAACTATATTCTCAGTCATCAAAAAATTGCAATTCATTTTATTTTCATGAAGGGTCTATGTCAGAGCTTTGATTTAGCAAACTCCACATACTCAACTATCATCTAATCTTTCACAATTGCTAACACTCACGTGATATTTATTGGTTTTCAAAGTTTTAATCAGACACGGAGAAAGATAGGGGCCTATAGATTCGCCTCCCAACCTTTTACCTCAAGGGTAATGTCAACAATAATAGTTCATGATAACTTACATCCAATTGGATATATATATCAGGATCTTTCCAACACAATGTGCTTGCCAAAGGATAAAATGTAAAAAAAGGAAAGGTGAAGATCACCATGACTCTTGCATAAGGGTAGAAGATAAAAGTAAAAGATAGGCTCTTCGCTAAGGGAAGCAGAGGTTGTCATGCGCTTTTATGGTTGGATGCACAAAATCTTAATGCAAAAGAACGTCACTTTATATTGACACTTGTGATATGGACCTTTATTATGCAGTCCGTCGCTTTTATTTCTTCCACATCACAAGATCATATAAAGCTTATTTTCTTCACATTAATAGATCACACATATTTAGAGGGCAATTTTTATTGCATGCACCGATGACAACTTACTTGAAGGATCTTACTCAATCCATAGGTAGGTATGGTGGACTCTCATGCCAAAACTCGTTTTAAGGGATGTTTGGAAGCACAAGTAGTATTTCTACTTGGTGCAAAGAATTTGGCTAACATGAGAGGGAAAGGCAAGCTCAACATGTTGGATGATCCAAGACAATATACTTTATTTCGGATATAAGAAAACATAACCCATTACGTTGTCTTCCTTGCCCGACATCAACCTTTTAGCATGTCATATTTTAATGAGTGCTCACAATTACAAAAGATGTCCAACATAGTATATTTATATGTAAAATCTCTCTTCTTTCAATATTCTTTCAATATTCTATGTTTTCTAACTTTCAATAAGTTTACTACCTATACTTATTCGGTGTGAAATCATTACTCCCCATGGTATAAGAATATGAAACATATATAAATTCAGATTTATGATATTCAATTATTCAACCATTTACTCATAGGATATACGTGAAGCACGTGAGTAAATGATAAACTACTCCAAAAGATATAAGTGAAGGACACTGAGTAGTCAAATAATTAACTAGCCATGGGAGGATTATTTTTCATTTAAGATTTCAGATCCAATTGTTTTATTCAAACAGCAAGTAAAATTGAAAATACGCTCCAAGCAAAACACATATCATGTGATGAATAAAAATATAGCTCCGAGTAAGGTATACCGATAGTTTTTGAAGACGAAAGAGGGGATGCCTTCCGGGGCATCCCCAAGCTTAGGCGCTTGAGTCTTCCTTGAATGTTACCTTGGGGTGCCTTGGGTATCCCCAAGCTTAGGGTCTTTCCACTCCTTATTATCCTCATATCGATATCTCACCCAAAGCTTGAAAACTTCAATCACACAAAACTTAACGGAACTTCGTGAGATAGGTTAGTATGATAAAGAGTAAACCATTCACTTTGGTACTGTCAAAGACAAGGTTCATAATTTTTCTCACACAATTCCTACTGTACCATATCATTTCTACAATATATATTGAGAAATATAAGCCATAGAAACTAGAAAACAAGCAAACTATGCAATGAAAACAGAATCTGTCAGAAAGAGAACAGTCTGTAATGATCTGAATACTAACCATACTTATGCTACTCAAAAAATTATGAAATAAATTTGTGGACGTGAGGAATTTGTCTATCAATCTTCTGCAAAAAGAATCAGTACCAAATCACTCTTCTGTAAAAACTGGCAGCTAATATCATGAGCGCAAAGTTTCTGTTTTTTACAGCAAGATCACATTATCCTTCACCCAAGTCTTTCCAAAGGTCTTACTTGGCACTTTATTGAAACAAAATCTATAAAACATGATTACTACAGTAGCTTAATCATGAGAACACACAAAAACAGTAAGGATGAATATTGGGTTGTCTTCCAACAAGCGCTTTTTTTAATGCCTTTTAGCTAGGCATGATGATTTCAATGATGCTCACATAAAAGATAAGAATTGAAACATAAAGAGAGCATCATGAAGAATATGACTAGCATATTTAAATCTAACACACTTCCTATGCCTAGGGATTTTGTGAGCACACAATTTATGGGAACAAGAATCAACTAGCATAGGAAGGCAAAACAAATATAACTTTAAAACTTTAAGCACATAGAGAGGAAACTTGATATTATTGCAACTCCTACAAGCATGTATTCCTCCCTCATAATAATTTTCAGCAGCATCATGAATGAGTTCAACAATATAACCATCACATAAAGCATTCCGTTCATGATCTACGAGTATAGAAATTTTTCTACTCTCCACATAAGCAAAATTCTTCTCATTCGGAACAGCGGAATCACTAGTTCCTAAAGTTGACACTCTTCCAAACCCGCTTTAGATGATAGTATTATTCATACCCCAAAATATATAAGTGAAGTTCATGGAGCATTCTACAATTAATAATAACTAACCCATATCCAAGCTCAAAATATATAAGTGAAGCACACGAAGCATTCTATAAAACCATACTCAAAAGATTTAAGTGAAGCACAAAGAGCAATTCTATAAGATCATACTTAAAAGATATAAGTGAAGCACATGAAGCATTCTATAAACCAATTAAGGGCTATCTCATACTAGCATGGTTCTTAAAGAAAAAATAAAAACACAAAGGACACAAATCATGTGAACAAAACAAAAACCGAGGTATACCGATACTTGTTGAATAAGAAAGATGGGATGCCAACCGGGGCATCCCCAAGCTTAGATGCTTGAGTATCCTTAGAATATTTAATTGGGTTGCCTTGGGCATCCACAATCTTGAGCTCTTGCCTATCTTTATTCTTCTCACATTGGTAACTCCTCGTTCTTCGAATACTTCATCCACACAAAACTTTAACAAAAACTTTGTGAGATCTGTTAGTATAATAAAGCAAATCACTACCTTTAAGTACTGTTGTGAACTCATTCTAAATTCATATTGGTGTAATATATACTGTATTCCAACTCATCCATGGTTCATACCCTCCGATACTACTCATAGATTCATCTAAATAAGCAAACAACACATAGAAAACAGAATCTGTCTAAAACAGGACAGTCTGTAGTAATCTGGAGGTTTAGTAAACTTATGTAACTCCAAAAATTATGAAATAAATTTGAAAATTTGAAAAATTTATACATAAGTAATGTTCAAAAAGTTTCAGACCCATTCGACTTTCCAGTAAAAAATGTAAAATCACGCGCTACAGCCAAAGTTTCTGTTTTTTGTTCTGCACATAGTAAACAAGCAATCTAATCATCCTAAAACCAAAGCTTGGCACATTATTTTTATAATAAAATGGATATATATATATAAGGGGATAATTATTTACAGAGAAACTTCCATGAAAAATTCTACATTGTTTCCGTGAGCATGAACACAAGTTCTCAAGGTCGACCCTCACTTCTTCAATGCATAACTTTCCAATCACTTCTCTTTTTGAAAAACTTATTAGGTATGAGAGGCAAGTAAATTTTTCTTTGTATTTTCATTATTTTTTTTAAAAAAAATTGTATGTTTCACCCACAACTAAACAGAAACAAAAAGGGAAAAACAAAATGTACTTAGTGGAGGAAAGCAAACAAGCACACACGAGAATATCAACCCCACGCTATTGCTCCCCGGCAACGGGGCCAGAAAAGAGCTTGATAATCCCCAAGTGCAGGGAATCATCGTAGCAATTTCTAAAGGTGGAAGTGATAAGTATGGAGTGTCGAACCCACAAGGAGCTAAAGGTAAGATCAATATTATCTCAAGCCCTATCTGCCACGGATACGACTCTACGTACACCGAACGTTTGCTTCCAACTAGAAATGAGAAATAAAACTACGTTGTGGGTATGAAGTGGATAACTTTGTATAATATCGGAGAGCTAAAATACGAAAGTAGGTGTTGTTATCATAAATTTAGAATATATTACTAAATATTATAAATAGCGAGTGTGGAATAATGGTGGATCGGTGTGCGGAATTGTCCTAGGCAATCGCTAACAAGACCGGTAATCACTATTGCAGTTTCATATGAGGGAGAGGCATATGCACTTATGATTGGAAATCTAGCAAGCATCCACAACTACTAAAGATCATTAAGGTAAAACCCAACCATAGCATTAAAGCATCAAGTCCTCTTTATTCCCATACGCAACAACCCCCTTACTCGGGTTCGTGTTTCAGTCACTCACGCAACCCACTATAAGCGAATCATAAACGTATTGCAACACCCTACAGCGGGAATCCCTCACGCTTGCGCGACACAGAGGGCACCATAGGACAGCACCAAAGTAAAACATATAACTCATACCAATCTAGATCATCAATCAACCCAAAGACAAAAGATATCTACTCAAAACATCATAGGATGGCAACACATCATTGGATCATAATATGTGGCATAAAGCACCATGTTCAAGTAGGGATTACAGCGGGGTGCGGGAGAGTGAACCGCGTAAAAGAGATGAGGATGGTGATGATGATGGTGATGTTGATGAAGACGATCACCGCGGCGACGATTCCCCTCCCGATGGCACTCCGGTGCCACTGAGAGAGAGGAGGAGAGGTTCTCCCACTTGTGCTTCCTCCTCCATGGCCTCCCCCTAGATGGGGAGAGGTTCTCCCTCTGGTCCTTGGCCTTCATGGGGATGATGGCCCCTCCGGGATCCTCCTCCTTGCCCTCCGGTGATGATGGCCCCCTCTGGCAGGGTGCCAGAGAGGGCCTAGATTGGTTTTCGGTGGCTACGGAGGCTTCTGGCAGCGGAACTCCTGATCTTGATTAATTTTCCGAGGTTTCTATATTTATAGGAATTTTTGGCGTCGGTCTCACGTCAAGGAGGTGCCCGAGGCGTCCACGAGGCAGGCCCACGCGCCTGGGGCGGGGGGGGGGGGGGGCGCCCCCACCCTCGTGGACGCCCCGGGACTCTCCTGGCCCAACTCTTTACTTCGGGGTCTTCTTTTGGTCCATCAAAATTCGTCAAAAATTGGCACGTCAATTGGACTCCATTTGATAGTCCTTTTCTGTAAAACTCAAAAACAAGGAAAAACAAAAACTGGCGCTGGGCACTAGGTTAATAGGTTAGTCCCAAAAATCATATAAAAAAGCATATAAATGAATATAAAACATCCAAGGTTGATAATATAATAGCATGAATACTTCATAAATTATAGATACATTGGAGACGTATCAAGCCCTCAACCACTTTCTCATATCCATATGTGTCCCAAACCAAAAGTCAAACTCGGCCACACCGATTTGATCTATCCGGCGCCATCGAGTTCATTTGACATAGCCATTACTAGAAACCCTAGTCAGTTTGGTCTCATCGATAGGGATCTCGGTCTCACTGAGATGGGATTGCAAACTCTCTGTTTCCCTTCGTAATGTTTCCGTCTAACCGAGATGAGCGATAGGTCCCACCGAGTTCGCAATGCAAACTCTCTATTTCCCTTTTGTAACGTTTCGGTCTCACCGAAATGAGCGATTCAGTCCCATGAGTTTGCCTGACCAACTCTCTGTTTGCTTATTATAGAAATCGGTCTTACCGAGTTTGTGTGATCAGTCTCACCAAGATTACGTTATGCCCTAACCCTAATGAAATTGGTCCCACCGAGTTGACATGCCGGTCCCACCGAAAATCCTAACGTTCACATTTTGAACTGAATCGGTCTGACCGAGTTTCATGATTCGGTCTCACCGAGTTTGGTAAATTGTGTGTAACAGATAGATTTTGTGTGGAGGCTATATATACCCCTCCACCCACTCTTCATTCATGGAGAGAGCCATGAGAACATGCCTACACTTCCAAGATACATTTTCTGAGAGAGAACCACCTACTCATGTGTTGAGACCAAGATATTCCATTCCAACCACAAGAATCTTGATCTCTAGCCTTCCCCAAGTTGCTTTCTAGTCAAATCATCTTTCTACCAAATCCAGATCTGTGAGAGAGAGTTGAGTGTTGGGGACACTATCATTTGAAGCACAAGAGAAGGAGTTCATCATCAACACACCATCTATTACCTTTTGGAGAGTGGTGTCTCCTAGATTAGTTAGGTGTTACTTGGGAGCCTCCGACAAGATTGTGGAGTTGAACCAAGGAGTTTGTACGGGCAAGGAGATCGCCTACTTCGTGAAGATCTACCCTAGTGAGGCAAGTCCTTCGTGGGCGATGGCCATGGTTGGATAGACAAGGTTGCTTCTTCATGGACCCTTCATGGGTGGAGCCCTTCGTGGACTCGCACAGCCGTTACCCTTCGTGGGTTTAAGTCTCCACGTGGATGTACGATAGCACCACCTATCGGAACCACGCCAAAAATCTCCGTGTCTACATTGCGTTTGCTCCCTCCAAACTCCTCCGTTTACCTTCATATGCAAATGTTTTACATTCCGCTGCTATACTCTTAGACTTGCATGTGTAGGTTGATTGCTTGACTTGTGCTAAGTTACTAAAATCTGCCAAGACTTAAAATTGGGAAAAGGATAGATTTTTATTTGGTCAAGTAGTCTAATCACCCCCCCTCTAGACATACTTTCGATCCTACAAGTGATATCAGAGCTTTGGTCTCCATTTGCCTTGATTTCCATAGCTTTGGTGATCATAGCCTTGGTCTCACAACCTAGGAGAGTATGGTGTCTAGTGAGGGAAATTACCACCGTAGAGGTCCTTACTTTGATGGTACTACTTTTGCTAGTTGGAAGCATAAGATGAAAATGCATATTCTTCGACAAAACCCTGTTGTTTGGGCTATTGTGTGTATTGGCTTGCAAGGTGAATTCTTTGATGGGACAAAACTGGACCGTGAAGCTAGCGCGGAAGAGTTTAAGATGATGCAATACAACGCTCAAGCTTGCAATATCCTCTTGAAAGGATTGTGCCCCGAAGAATTCAACAAAATCAGCCGTCTTGAGAATGCAAAGGAAATTTGGGATACTTTCATTGATATGCACGAAGGTACCGACTCCATCAAGGAATCCAAATTGGATGTGCTTCAAAGTCAACTTGACAAGTTCAAAATGAAGGATGGTGAAGGTGTCGCTGAAATGTACTCCAGGCTTGCTCTCATCACAAATGTGATTGCCGGCTTAGGAAGTGAAGAGATGACCGATAGATTCATCATCAAGAAGATCATAAGAGCCTTGGATGGAAAATATGATACCGTGTGCACATTGATCCAAATGATGCCCATTTACAAAGATCTCAAACCAACAGAAGTAATTGGAAAAATTGTTGCTCATGAGATGTCACTCAAGGATAAACAAGAGCTTCACAACAAGACAAGTGGTGCTTACAAAGCCTCATGTGATGCCCCTACATCATCAAGCGAGAAACAAACCTTCAATGAGTAATTGAGCCTAATGGTGAAGAACTTCAACAAGTTCTACAAGAGTAGAAGCAAAGAAAGAAGTTCCAAGTCAAGGTCCTACAATGACAAAATATCTTCTAGTCATGAGCGTAATTGCTACAATTGTGGAAGACCCGGACACTACTCCAATGAGTGTACGACCCCCTACAAAAGAAGAGAAGATTCACCCAAAAGGAGAAGTAGAAGAGAAGAATCACCTCCAAGAGAGAGAAGTTGTAGAGATGATCGTTATGAATGAAGAACATCTCGGATAAGCAAGGATTCAGAAAGGAAGGACAAGTCATCAAGGAGCTACAGAAAATGAAGACATCAAGCTCATGTTGGTGAATGGGTATCCGGTTCCAACTCTGACAATCACTCCGAAAGAAGTTATCACTCCGACTCCGAATATACTCAAGATGAAGGTGTTGCCGGTCTTGCACTTGTGTCAACCAACTCCTACGACATATTTGTCTCACCAAATGAAGGAATTGGAAGATGCTTCATGGCTAAAGGCCCAAAGGTATCACACCCCAAGTATGTTGATTTCAATAGTGATGAAGATGATTTGCTAGGTGATGATGATTTACTTGTTGACAACTCTAGTGATGAAAACTATGATGAAATTGGTATTAATCATGTTAATCAAGATAAAATGAATGACGATGATAAGAAGGAGATTGAGTGTCTAACTAAAGAACTAAACACTCTTAAGTTAGCTCATGAAACTACCTTGGAAGATCATTGAGAGCTTTTAAAACCTCATGAGAAGCTACGCTTTGAAAAGCTCAACCTTGAGAAAGAGCATGTGTTCTTAAAAGCAATCAATGATGATATTCGCAAGAAAATTTCTTATTACATTGCCAAGCATTTACTCTTGTCCACTTACATGCCTCAAGTCAAGTCTAGTAACAAGAACAAGAAGGATATTCCTCTAGTAGTAACAATAATCATGATAAATCTAATGTTGTTGCTTCTAGTAGTTCTCTTGATTCCACTAATGATTCTCTTAGCCAAGTTACACTTGAGAAAGAAAATAGCTTATTGAAGGGAATTATAGAGAAAGGTGTTTACAAGAGCTTTGCTGGAAGTAAGCAATTTGAGGAAATTGTACGCAAGCAAGGAAGGCACCGGAAGAATCAAGGTGTTTGTTTTGAACGAAAGTTCAATGCCAATGGAGTTGAGTGGGAATAAGATCAATACCCCAAGAAGAAGTTTGTTCCTCGACAAGAGAAGTATGATCCTACTTCTTTCCAAGGGACACAAGCTCAAGATGATCTTCCATTACAAGACCAAAAGCAAAAAGGCAAGGACAAGCTTCAAGAGGAGATTGATGCATTTGAAGAAGCTCCCAAGGCCTTGGTCAAGTGGGTTCCCAAGACTACATCAAGTTCTACTTCATCAAGTACGACTACAACTCCAAGAATTCCCATCAAGTTGATGTGCATACCGAAGAAGAAGAACTAGAGAGTTCTTGAGGGTGACTCCGCCAACATACTTCACTCATATCATTTTGGCGAGAACAAGTGCAAACAACTTCCACATCTTGCACTAGTTCAAGGAGTCACAAACCCTCTTGTTGATAAGACAAGGGACAAGGTAACTTAGTGCTTTCATGGGCATCATCTTGTGTGAACTTCACTCTATGTCTATGGATATCTTTTTTTGTTCCTTGTGGGACTAACCCGTGTAGGTATTGAAAGTGCAACTCACTCCAAAGGATTGCTCCGAATGATCTACATCAACATTGAGCATCCACATCTTCAACATCTACATGAAGTCATCATCGACAAAACCCAAGGTTAGTTCATCCCTCTTAGGGGGGATATCACATCTAGGGAGAGCTTTACTCTAAATATTGATCTAAAGCAACACTAATGGTGTGAACATAACAATGCTTTATGTAAAAGTGGTAAACCCACTTGTGCTTAAACGATGAGTATGACCTATGATCAAATGGTCTCATTTGACTCCTAAGTCAATATACTCATATATAGATGACCTAGTCATCACCAATTGCTCGATAGATGCTAGAGTGTTTGTGGATGCTTTGTCACATATTTCATTTGCCATTTTATTGTGTGAGCATGTTGGTTGCATATTTTACTCATTCGACGACATCCATTTGTTGCTTTGATTGTTTGGCTGTTTTTCTTTTGCCAAATGGATGGACAAGAATGCCTAAGAACTTCCTCTAGCTATCTATGCTTTTCTCGTCTCAAAATCTATTCATGCTACATCACAAAGTTTGATCAAGTCAGATTCTAACACTCTGTGTGAGGAGCACTCGGAGTCCCCAATTCTTCATAGACTTAAACTTCCAAAACCTCTCTCTGCATTTCAGTGTGACCGATTCATCCTTTTTGGTCTGACCGAGTTCACTGAGTTCATCTAGGTTTTCAATCTCAATGCAACAGATTAGAACTTTTCGGTCACACCGAGTTGTAGGAACCACTTGCGATTTTGCATATCGGTGCCACCGAGTTGTTCCACTTGGTCACACTGACAGTGTTAGGATATATATACCGTCGGGTCAAATTTTGGTAATTTCTCCAAAACCCTTCATCCCGCGCGTGTCCTGCTCTGCCGCCTCGGGTCTCCGGATCGTCCTCTCGTCGCCAGCGTCCTCTCACCACTGGTCCCCATCGCCGTCAACGGAATTCAACCCCGCCATTGCCGCTATAGCAAACTCACCGCCGAACTAGGGTATGAGTTCAAAACTTTGTGTTGTTCCTTACTCCAATTCTTAGCACAAAGCAAATGCCATGTTCTTTACCACGTATGAGATCTTCCTGTCCAGCAAAAACTTCCTTTAGTTTAGATTTGATTCAAAAATTTAGGGATAGGTTTCCACCGAACTCATCTCGAACCTACCGAGTGGTGGAAATCGGGCTCACTGATTTGGCCTAGGCCATTGCACTTGCACTTTTCGGTCTGACCGAGTTCAACTCTCTATGAAACCCTAGCAATCTCGGAATCACCGAACTATGTCTTGGTATGACCGATTTCACTAGTTTAGACTCCAAAATTGCTTCGGTGTCACCAAGTTTAACAAATCGGTAGCTCCGAAATGCTTTCTGTGGAAACTAAAACTAAGTTTTTGACTCATTTGTTTTGCAAAAACTATACACTTTCTGATGCTCATCCACTATCTCATCTATGAGTATTCACAGGGTCAGCAGTCAGTTTGCTTTGTCAGTATATCAGATCAGAGTGATAGCCAAAACAAGTCAGAAGAGCAGATGAACCTGAGTGAGGGCACTAGTGCCTCTAGCAGCTATGATGAGGGCAGCAGGAGCACTCCAAGCAATTTGCCCAAGGCAGCTACAAGTACAAGGAAGAAGAGAAACTCAGACTCAGAGGATGAGGATGAGGATTATGTTGCAGCTGAGGAAGAGATTAGCTCCAAGAAGAAGGTGCCGAACAAGGAATATGATGTTGCTGCAACAAAGCCTGGCATGCACAAGAAGGCCCCTGCAAAGAGGGTGCCAACCTTAAAAGCCAGAGCCTCAACTGTTGGAACTTCCAAGTCAAATGTTGAAGAGGCTGCTGGAGAGGGTAAGAAAAGGAAAGAAAGGGCCAAGAAGACCATTGCCAAAGTCATTGGGAGATCATCTATGATGACAGATCCAGCTGAAGAAGAAGAGGAAGAGGATGTTGCACCAGCACCCAAGTCACAAAAGCTGATGGGGGATGCCATCAAGTCTAGGCCTGCCCCTTCTAAGCCCAAGACTGCCCCCAAAGCTTCTACTCCAGCTCCAAAGACTGCACCCAAGAGGAGCACAAGGAATATTTCTGCTGCCGAGAAGAACAAGGCCCCAATACCTGAGATTGATGAAGAAGATGCTGAAGCCCAAGTGCTTAGGAAGCTCAAAACTAAGATTCCAGATCATGATGACAGCCATCCAGTGGCAGAAGACATGAACATCATGAAGGATGCAGGTCTCAGACTTTGGAGACAAACTGATCCATATGCTACAAGGAGAAGGACTGTTGTGGACTACATGTTCCATACCAAAGAGCAGCAAGATTTCTATGAGACCATCTTGCTTGACAAGAAGCCAATTGTGTGTGATATGATGTGGGTAGATTGGGAATACATTGATGAGAATGAAGATCACTTCCTAGGAGTACATGAAATTTTCAGATCTTGTGGAGTAGATGACTTTGTGGGTCAGAAACTCACTAAGTGGAATGATGAGCTCATTATGCAATTCTATTCTACAACTCATTTCTATCCAGATGGCAGAATTGTTTGGATGTCTGAGGGTACAAGGTACCAATCAACAGTTGCTGAGTGGGCAAAATTGGTCAATGCCCCTGAAGAGCATGAGGATGGCTTGGATGTCTATGCCAAGAAGAAGAAAGACTGCAATTCAATGGCCAACATGTACAAAGAAATTCCACATAAATCCTTGGAAACTCATAAGCTGGGCTCTATTCATTATCTTCTATTTGGTTTGGCCACAATCAACACTATATTGAGGCATACATTGTTGACCAAACCTGGGGATCACAAGATGATCAGAGGCCATTCCATCAACTTGCTGCAATTGTTTGATGTGCCCTATAAATTCAAAGTCATGAGCCTGATTGTGGAAACAATCAAGAGAATAGCTGCAGATCAGAAGAGATCTTGTGGGTATGCTCCACACATCCAGGTGCTCATCAACTCCAAGATGGGCACGGACACCTACTTGTTAGACAAGGAGCATCTACCCTTGAGACCAGATTTTGAGGACAACACTGTTGTCATGAATGAAGAAGATCCCACATCTGTGCAGGTACAAGAAAAAAGAGAGAAAGCCAAAGTTGAGAAAGCTGCAAAGATGCCAAGTGCTGAAGAGGCATCTGAAGTGTTTCTAAAGGGCAAACAAGATCAACTTGGATATCTGATTCAAGCAACCTTGAGGATAGAGAAGGGCTTGGCCACCCTGACTCAGAACCAAGAGAGCTTGGAAAGGATCATTGAAACTAAGTTCTATGATCTTGATTTAAAAGTGACAGAGATGCAGACAAGAGTTGAGCAGCTCCGGGAAGAAGCTGAGCAGAGGAAAGGGCAGGCTACCACGGATGCCTTTCAAAGAGTGCCAAGAGGTCAAAAATCTGCTGCAGTGCGAGTGACTGACACTAGAGCTACTACATCAGCACATGCTGCCACAGCATCAGTGCTACCTCCAGTTGCCACTCCACCAGCTCCAATGACTTCAACAGATGCATTCGTCCTTGGAGTCCTCTCAACAGCGCCTCCCGATGATCAAGCCTAGCGAGACGCATAGCACTATGCATTTTCAAACGTTTTGGTAACTTGTTGCCAAAGGGGGAGAAATGTATAGATCATAGGCTTCGAGACAGAGAGCTTTGCTTGTTTTGCCTTCTTTGTCGTTTGGTTGATAATTTTGTGTGCTTGCTTGATACTCTATGTCTATGTGTGTGAGATACTTATTTGATCATGTGTTTGATCATATCCTACATTAATGCTTGTGCTTGAATGATGTTATCTCTTATCTATTCTATATGATCATTCACTTTGCCTTGGTGATGAGTGCCTGTTTTTACCTTTTATCATTTTGAGCGCTCCACCAAGATGTATGTGGCATGGAAGAGTAACCCATGATCCTAATCGATTGTGCATGTGCATTCAACAACAACTTTTAAATAATGCACAAATAAGGGGGAGCTCTTACTTATCACATACCTCCCAAAGTGACGATACGTTTAAATCTTATTATCATTTGTCGAAGCTTTGATCTATGTGTTGTCATTAATTACCAAAAAAGGGGGATATTGAAAGTGCAACTATCCCTGGGTGGTTTTGGTAATTCCTAAAAACATATAGCTCATTGAACTAATGCTCTTTCAAGATGATCATTTCAGAAAGTTCAATGATTGGCATGGCATGGACTAGGAATGTGGACCCCTCAAAATGCTAAAGACACACAATGGCTCAAGCTCAAGACTCTACATTTTCATTTTAGTGATCCAAGATCACATTGAGTCCATAGGAAAAGCCAATACTATTAAAAGGGGATGAGGTGTTGCTTAATGGCTTGCTTGCTCAAAATGCTTAGTGGTATGCTCCAAAAGCCCTCAACCACTTTCTCATATCCATATATGTCCCAAACCAAAATTCAAACTCAGCCCCACCGATTTGATCTATCCGGCGCCACCGAGTTCATTTGACATAGCCAGTTCGGTCTCACCGATAGGGATCTCGGTCTCACCGAGATGGGATTGCAAACTCGCTGTTTCCCTTTGTAACGTTTTGGTCTAACCTAGATGAGCGATAGGTCCCATCGAGTTTGCAATGCAAACTCTTTGTTTCCCTTTCGTAACGTTTCGGTCTCACCGAAATGAGCAATTCGGTCCCACCAAGTTTGCCTAACCAACTCTTTGTTTGCCTATTACAGAAATCAATCTTACCGAGTTTATGTGACCGGTCTCACCGAGATTACATTATGCCCTAAACCTAATGAAATCGGTCCCACCGAGTTGACATGTCAGTCCCACTGAAAAGCCTAACATTCACATTTTGAACTGAATCAGTCTAACCGAGTTACATGATTCGGTCTCGCCGAGTTTGGTAAATTGTGTGTAACGGTTAGATTTTGTGTGGAGGCTATATATACCGCTCCACCCACTCTTCATTCATGGGGAGAGCCATCAGAACGTGCCTACACTTCCAACATACATTTTCTGAGAGAGAACCACCTACTCATGTGTTGAGACCAAGTATTCCATTCCAACCACAAGAATGTTGATCTCTAGCCTTCCCCAAGTTGCTTTCCACTCAAATCATCTTTCCACCAAATCCAAATCTGTGAGAGAGAGTTGAGTGTTGGGGAGACTATCATTTGAAGCACAAGAGCAAGGAGTTCATCATCAACACACCATCTATTACCATTTGGTGAGTGGTGTCTCCCAGATTGGTTAGGTGTCACTTGGGAGCCTCCGACAAGATTGTGGAGTTGAACCAAGGAGTTTGTACGGGCAAGGAGATCGCCTACTGATACGTCTCCAACGTATCTATAATTTTTGATTCTTCCATGCTATTATATTATCTATTTTGGATGTTTAATGGGCTTTAATTTACCTTTTTATATTATTTTTAGGACTAACTTACTAACCAAAGGCCCAGTGCAAATTGCTGTTTTTTTGCCTATTTCAGTGTTTTGCAGAAAAGGAATATCAAATGGAATCCAAACGGAATAAAACCTTTGGGAGAGTTATTTTTGGAACAAACGTGATCCAGGGGACTTGGAGTGGACGTCAAGAAAGAAGCGAGGTGGCCACGAGGTAGGGAGGCGCGCCCCCCACCCTCGTGGGCCCCTCGCAGCTCCACTGACGTACTTCTTCCTCCTCTATATACCCATATACCCCGAAAATATCCAAGAGCACCACGAAACCCTATTTCCACCGTCGCAACCTTCTGTACCCGTGAGATCCCATCTTGGGGACTTTTCCGACACTTCGCCGGAGGGGGAATCGATCACGAAGGGCTTCTACACCAACACCATAGCCTCTCCGATGATGTGTGAGTAGTTTACCACAGACCTTCCGGTCCATAGTTATTAGCTAGATGGCTTCTTCTCTCTCTTTGGATCTCAATACAAAGTTCTCCTTGATTCTTTTGGAGATCTATTCAATGTAATTCTTTTTGTGGTGTGTTTGTCGAGATCGGATGAATTGTGGGTTTATGATCAAGATTATCTATATCAATATTTGATTCTTCTCTGAAATCTTTTATGCATGATTTAAATATCTTTGCAAGTCTCTTTGAATTATCAGTTTGGTTTGGCCTACTAGATTGATCTTTCTTGCAATGGGAGAAGTGCTTAGCTTTGGGTTGAGTCTTGTGATGTCCTTTCCCAGTGACAGCAGGGGCAGCAAGGCACGTATTGTATTGTTGCCATCGAGGATAAAAAGATGGGGTTTATATCATATTGCTTGAGTTTATCCCTCTACATCATGTCATCTTGCCTAATGCGGTACTCTATTCTTCTGAACTTAATACTCTAGATGCATGCTGGATAGCGGTCGATGTGTGGAGTAATAGTAGTAGATGCAGAATCGTTTCGGTCTACTTGTCGGGGACGTGATGCCTATATACACGATCATACCTAGATATTCTCATAACTATGCGCTTTTCTATCAATTGCTCGACAGTAATTTGTTCACCCACCATAGAATTTTTGCTATCTTGAGAGAATCCACTAGTGAAACCTATGGCCCCCGGGTCTATTCTCCATTATATTATTTTCCTATCAACATGCTATTTCTATTTTGCAATCTTTACTTTCCAATCTATACAACAAAAATACCAAAAATATTTATCTTATTATCTTTATCAGATCTCACTTTCGTAAGTGACCGTGAAGGGATTGACAACCCCTTTATCGCGTTGGTTGCGAGGTTCTTGTTTGTTTGTGCAGGTACGAGGGACTTGCGTGTAGTCTCCTACTGGATTGATACATTGGTTCTCAAAAACTAAGGGGAATACTTATGCGATTGTGTTGCATCACCCTTTCCTCTTCAAGGAAAAACAACACAAGCTCAAGAGGTAGCAAGAAGGATTTCTGGCGCCGTTGCCAGGGAGATCTATGCACAAGTCAAGACATACCAAGTACCCATCACAAACTCTTATCCCTCGCATTACATTATTTGCCATTTGCCTCTCGTTTTCCTCTCCCTCACTTCACCTTTTCCATTTTATTGGCCCTCTTTTCGTTCGCTCTTCTTCTTGCTTTTTGCATGTTCTTTGTGCAATTTTCTCCCATCATGTCTAAAATTGGGGAGGTTATCGTTGCTAAGGATAGTGGTAATCACATGGAAAATGTTGATGCTTTTGATTATCCTCATGAAGAACCAACTATTTTGCATACTAAAAAGTTTCGAATCGGTAGTGGTAATATTATTGGAAAAGGAGTTATTCAAGATTTCTTTACTAGTGCTGGTGCTTTACCCACTATGGGAGGGTCTATTCTTCATAGAACTATTAGTTTTGTGCATGCTATATCTTTGCTCATAGTTGAAATTTAAAAACAATTTATTCATATGCACCCTCGCATCCAAAGGATTTTTCTAGAATTTTCCAATATTGAGCATTCTTCTGTTAAGCGGGCAGCTACCATCTTTTTAGCTCATGAGTTCAGATCTATAATAAAAGAAGCCAATGAAATTTTTTGTGCATTATAGGGTGGATGCCGGCCGTCGTCCCATAGAAGCAATCCTTTTTTATCAAGAAGACATAATGCGCTTACGATCTTTAGATCATGTTGCTTTTAATGGAAACCTTAGAAAAAAGGTTCCTACTAACGTTCTAGTTGACAGGATTTCTGAACTTAACAATAATTTTTCTATCTAGAACAATGGGTTAGGTTTTTCTCTTGAACCAAAACTCATGACTTTTTGTCAAAAGAATGCTTATAATGATGAATTGGTTGTGCAATATGAGGGGCCAAAGGAGGAACCAATACCTCCCGAGCTTGATCTTGGGGACTTTTGTCCCATTAAATTTAGCCCTTTTGATTAATTTTGCTTGCCACAAAGAAAACTTGCCACTGAACGTAGGGAGTATGATATGATTTTTCATGATTTTCCTTATCATTATCATGGCAATACCTAGATCTATTCTTGTTTTTATGCCTAGCTAGGGGCGTTAAACGATAGCGCTTGTTGGGAGGCAACCCAATTTTATTTTCGTTTCTTGCTTTTTGTTTCTGTTTAGTAATAAATAATTCATCTAGCTTCTGTTTATATGTGGTTCTATGCTTTTAGTTAGCGTTTGTGCCAAGTAGTACATTTGGGAAGACTTCGGGGAAGTTTTTGTGATCTTGCTGTAAAAACAAAAACTTTAGCGCTCACGAGATTTGCTGCCATTTTTTACTGGAGAGCGAGATTAGGTTGATTCTTTTTGAAGATGATTAATAGACAAATTCCTCACGTCCAAGAATTTATTTAAGAATGTTTGGGGTTACAGAAGTATTCTAAACCTACATATTACTACAGACTTTTCTGTTTTTGACAGATTCTCTTTTTCGTGTGTTGTTTGCTTATTTTGATGAATCTATGGCTAGTATCGGGGGGTATGAACCATAGAGAAGTTGGAATACAGTAGGTTTAACACCAATATAAATAAAGAATGAGTTCATTACAGTACCTAGAAGTGGTGGTTTGTTTTCTTATACTAATGGAGCTCTTGAGATTTTCTGTTGAGTTTTGTGTTGTGAAGTTTTTAAGTTTTGGGTAAAGATTTGATGGATTTTGGAATAAGGAGTGGCAAGATACTAAGCTTGGGGATTCCCAAGGCACCCCAAGGTAAAATTCAAGGACAACCAAAAGCCTAAGATTGCGGATGCCCCGGAAGGCATCCCCTCTTTCGTCTTCTTCCATCGGTAACTTTACTTGAGGCTATATTTTTATTCACCGCATGATATGTGTTCTGATTGGAGAGTCTTGTATGATTTGAGTCTTTGCTTTTTAGTTTACCAGAATCATCCTTGATGTACACACCTTTTGGAGAGACACACATGATTCGGAATTTATTAGAATACTCTATGTGCTTCACTTATATCTTTTGAGCTATATAGTTTTAGCTCTAGTGCTTCACTTATATCTTTAAGAGCACGGTGGTGGTTTTATTTTATAGAAGTTAATGATCTCTCATGCTTCACTTATATCATTTTGAGAGTCCTTCAGAACAGCATGGTAATTTTCTTTGGCTATAAAATTAGTCCTAATATGATAGGCATCCAAGATGGGTATAATAAAAACTATCAAAAAACTGCATTGAATACTATGTGAAGTTTGGTACTTGATGATTGTTTTGAGATATGAAGATGGTAATATTAGAGTCATGCTTGTTGAGTAGTTGTGAATTTGAGAAATACTTGTTCTAAAGTTTGCGATCCCCGTAGCATGCACGCATGGTGAACCGTTATGTGAAGAAGTCAGAGCATGATTTATTTATTGATTGTCTTCCTTATGAGTGGCGGCCGGGGATGAGCGATGGTCTTTTCCTACCAATCTATCCCCCTAGGAGAATGCGCGTAGTACTTTGTTTCGATAACTAATAGATTTTTGCAATAAGTATGTGAGTTCTTTATGACTAATGTTGAGTCCATGGATTATACACACTCTCACCCTTCCACCATTGCTAGCCTCTCTAGTGTCGTGCAACTTTCACCGGTACCATAAACCCACCATATACCTTCCTCAAAACAGCCACCATACCTACTGATAACCCACAAGTATAGGGGATCGCAACAGTTTTCGAGGGTAGAGTATTCAACCCAAATTTATTGATTCGACACAAGGGGAGCCAAAGAATATTATCAAGTATTAGCAGCTGAGTTGTCAATTCAACCACACCTAGAAACTTAACATCTGCAGCAAAGTGTTTAGTAGCAAAGTAATATGATAGTAGTGGTAACGGTAGCAAAAGGTAATGATAGCCAAAGTAATGTTTTTGGTATTTTGTAGTGATGATAGCAATAGCAATGGAAAAGTAAATAAGCGAAGAACAATATATGGAAAGCTCGTAGGCAATGGATCGGTGATAGAGAATTATGCCGGATGCGGTTCATCATGTAACAGTCATAACCTAGGGTGACAAAGAACTAGCTCCAATTCATCAATGTAATGTAGGCATGTATTCCGAATATCGTCATATGTGCTTACGGAAAAGAACTTGCATGACATCTTTTGTCCTACCCTCCCGTGGCAGCGGGGTCCTAGCGGAAACTAAGGGATATTAAGGCCTCCTTTTAATAGAGTACCGGACCAAAGCATTAACACATAGTAAATACATGAACTCCTAAAACTACGGTCATCACCGGTAAGTATCCCGATTATTGTCACTTCGGGGTTAACGGATCATAACACATAATAGGTGACTATAGACTTGCAAGATAGGATCAAGAACTCTCATATATTGATGAAAACATAATAGGTTCAGATCTGAAATCATGGCACTCGGGCCCTAGTGACAAGCATTAAGCATAGCAAAGTCATAGCAACATCAATCTCATAACATAGTTGATACTAGGGATCAAACCCTAACAAAACTAACTCGATTACATGATAAATCTCATCCAACCCATCACCGTCCAGCAAGCCTACCATGGAATTACTCACGCATGATAGTGAGCATCATGAAATTGGTGATGGAGGATGGCTGATGAAGACGATGGCGACGGATTCCCCTCTCCGGAGCCCCGAACATACTCCAGATCAGCCCTCCCGAGAGGTTATAGGGCTTGGCGGCGGCTCCGTATAGTAAAACGCGATGAATCCTTCTCTTTGATTTTTTCCTCCCCAAAAGCAAATATATAGAGTTGGGGTTGAGGTCGGAGGAGCTCCAGGGGGCCCACGAGGTAGGGGGCACGCTCCCCACCCTCGTGGCTAGGGTGTGGGCCCCCTGGTCTTCATCTTTTGCAAGGATTTTTATTATTTCCAAATAGACGTTCCGTGAAGTTTCAGGTCATTCCGAGAACTTTTGTTTCCGCACATAAATAACACCATGGTAATTCTGCTGAAAACAACATCAGTCCGGGTTAGTTCCATTCAAATCATGCAAGTTAGAGTCCAAAACAAGGGCAAAAGTGTTTGGAAAAGTAGATACGACAGAGACGTATCAACTCCCCCAAGCTTAAACCTTTGCTTGTCCTCAAGCAATTCAGTTGATAAACTGAAAGTGATAAAGAAAAACTTTTACAAACTCTGTTTGCTCTTGTTGTTGTAAATATGTAAAGCCAGCATTCAAGTTTCCAGCAAAGATTATAAACTGACCATATTCACAATAACGCATAGGTCTCATGTTTACTCATATCAATGGCATAATCAACTAGCGAGCAATAATAATAAATCTTGGATGACAACACTTTCTCAAAACAATCATAATATGATATAACAAGATGGTATCTCGCTAGCCTTTTGAGACCGCAAAACATAAATGCAGAGCACCTTTAAAGATCAAGGACTGACTAGACATTGTAATTCATGGTAAAAGAGATCCAGTCAAGTCATACTCAATGTAAACTAACACTAATGAATGCAAATGATAGTGGTGCTCTCCAACTGGTGCTTTTTAATAAGATGACGATGACTCAACATGAAAGTAAATAGATAGGCCCTTCGCAGAGGGAAGCAGGGATTTGTAGAGGTGCCAGAGCTCGGTTTTGAAATAGAGGTGAATAATATTTTGAGCAATATACTTTCATTGTCAACATAACAACCAAGAGATGGCAATATCTTCCATGCTACACACATTATAGGCGGTTTCCAAACAGAATGGTAAACATTATACCCCCCTCCACCAACAAGCATCAATCCATGGCTTGCTCTAAACAACGAGTGCCTCAAACTAACAAGAGTCCCAGGGAGAGTTTTGTTTGCAATTATTTTGATTTGATTTGCATAAAGCATGGGACTGGGCATCCCGGTGACCAGCCACTTTCTCGTGAGTGAGGAGCGGAGTCCACTCCTCTTGAGAATAACCCGCCTAACGTGGAAGATACAGACAGCCCTAGTTGATACATGAGCTATTCGAGCATACAAAACAGGATATTTATTTGAAGGTTTAGAGTTTGGCACATACAAATTTACTTGGAACGACAGGTAGATACCGTATATAGGTAGGTATGGTGGACTCATATGGAATAACTTTGGGGTTTATGGAGTTGGATGCACAAGCAGTATTCCCGCTTAGTACAGGTGAAGGCTAGAAAAAGACTGGGAAGCGACCAGCTAGAGAGCGACAACAGTCATGAACATGCATTAAAATTAATCAACACTGAATGCAAGTATGAGTAGGATATAATGCACCATGAACATAAATATCGTGAAGGCTATGTTGATTTTGTTTCAACTACATGCATGAACATGCGCCAAGTCAAGTCACTTAAATCATTCAGAGGAGGATACCACCCTATCATACCACATCACAACCATTTTAATAGCATGTTGGCATGCAAGGTAAACCATTATAAGCTCCTAGCTAATCAAGCATGGCACAAGAAACTGTGGTCTCTAGTTGTCATTGTAAACATGTTTATTCATAATAGGCTGAATTAGGAACGATGAACTAATCATATTTACCAAAAACAAGAGAGGTCGACTTCATACCAGCTTTTCTCATCTCAATCAGTCCATCATATATCGTCATAATTGTCTTTCACTCTCACGACCGAACGATGTGGATAATAATAATAGTGCATGTGCATTGGACTAAGCTGGAATCTTCAAGCATTCAATAAACAGGAGAAGACAAGGCAATATGGGATCTTTTGTCAGATCAACAATAATGCATATAAGAGCCACTTCAACAATTTAATTATGGTCTTCTCATGTCGATCCCCAAAGAAAAGAAAAGAAATAAAACTATTTACACGGGAAAGCTCCCAACAAGCAAAAGAAGAACAGGAAATCTTTTTGGGTTTTCTTTTTAATTACTACTACAAGCATGGAAAGTAAACAAATTAAAAACTACAACTATTTTTTTGGTTTTTCTTAAGGTTTATTAAACACACAAGAAGAAAGCATAAAAAGGAAATAAACTAGCATGGATGATACAATGAAAAAGTATGAGCACCGACATCTAGCAATGAGTGTGTGAACATGAATGTAATGTCGGTGGGAAATACATACTCCCCCAAGCTTAGGCTTTTGGCCTAAGTTGGTCTATGGCCACGGTTGGCCTGGCGAATATCCATAGTAATAGTTGGGGTCGTACTGAGATGCAGCGGCTATCGCCTCCTGAGCTGCAGCATGGCGACGAGCGGCCTCCGCCCTCCTCTCGTACTCATCTACCTTCTCTCTGGTAATAATATATCTTCCTTTTTATATTGCACGGATAATTCAGATAACAGACAGAAAAATACTATTTTTATTTTATTTAATATAAATAACAGAAAGTAAAAGGAGGGTACAGAAGGTTGTGCCTTCTAGTTTCATCCATCTCATGCTCATCAAAAGGAATCCACAAACATGGTTGATCAAGTCTTGTTAACGAATTCATTTCGAATAACATGGAACCGGAGAAATTTCAAATAACACTAAGTTACCTCCACGGGGATATGCACATCCCCAATAACAAGAATATCGTATTTCTTCTTGATAGTAGGAAGAGGAAATTCAAAACCTCGAAATATAATCGATGGAATTTTCCAATAGAGTTGATACTATGAACTTGAGGTTGTTTCCTCGGAAAGTGTACCTTATGCTCATTACCATTAACATGAAAAGTGACATTTCCTTTAGTGCAATCAATAACAGCCCCTATAGTATTCAAAAAGGGTCTTCCAAGAATAATAGACATACTATCATCCTCGGGAATATCAAGAATAACAAAGTCCGCTGAAATAGTTACGTTTGTAACTACAACAGGCACATCCTCACAAATACCAACAGGTATAGCAGTTAATTTACCAGCCATTTGCAAAGATATTTCAGTAGGTGTCAACTTATTCAAATCAAGTCTACAATATAAAAAGAGAGGCATAACACTAACACCGACTCCAAGATCACATAAAGCAGTTTTAACATAGTTTATTTTAATGGAGCATGGTATAGTGGGTACTCCTGGATCTCCAAGTTTCTTTGGTATTCCACCTTTAAAAGTATAATTAGCAAGCATGGTGGAAATTTCAGCTTCCAATATCTTTCTTTTATTTGTAACAATATCTTTTATGTACTTAGCATAAGGATTCATTTTGAGCATATTAGTTAATCGCATACGCAAAAAATAGGTCTAATCATTTCAGCAAAGCACTCAAAATCCTCATCATCCTTTTTCTTGGATGGGTTGGGAGGAAAAGGCATGGGTTTCTGAACCCAAGGCTTTCTTTCCTTTTTGTGTTTCCTAGAAACAAAGTCTTTCTTATCATAACGTTGATTCTTTGATTGTGGGTTATCAAGATCATCAGCAGGTTCAAATTCTATATCATTATCATTGCTAGGTTGAGCATCATCATGAACATTATTATTAACATTATCACTAGTTTCAGGTTCATTACCAGATTATGTTTCAGCATCAGAAATACAAATATCATTTGGATTCTCAGGTGTTTCAATAATAGGTTCACTAGAAGCATGCAAAGTCCTATCATTTTTTTCTTCCTTTTAGAAGACTAGGTGCATCTATATCATTTCTCTGAGAATCTTGCTCAATTCTCTTAGGGTGGCCTTCAGGATACAAAGTTTCCTGAGTCATTCTACCAGTTCTAGTAGCCACTCTAACAGCATAATCATTATTCTTACTATTCAATTCATTGAGCAAATCATTTTGAGCTTTAAGTACTTGTTCTACTTGAGTGGTAACCATAGAAGCATGTTTACTAATAAGTTTAAGTTCACCTTTGACATTAGCCATATAATCACCCAAGTGCTCAAGCATATTTGAATTGTATTTCAATTGTCTACCAAAATAAGCATTAAAATCTTCTTGCTTAGCCATAAATTTATCAAACTCATCTAAGCATGGGCTAGCAAACTTAGTAAATGGGATTTCAGCTTTATCATATCTATAGAGAGAATTTACCTTTACTACATGTGTCGGGTTATCAAGACCATGTATTTATTCAATAGGTAATGGATTAAGATCATGTGTTTCTTCAGCAGGCGGTAAATTAAGACCGTGTATTTCTTCAATAGGAGGTAAATTCTTAACATCTTCAGCTTTAATACCTTTTTCTTTCATAGATTTCTTTGCCTCTTGCATATCTTCAGGACTGAGAAATAGAACACCTCTTTTCTTCGGAGTTGGTTTGGGAATAGGCTCAGGAAGTGTCCAATTATTTTCACTTGTCAACATATTATTCAATAGAATTTCAGCTTCATCCGGTGTTCTTTCCCTGAAAACAGAACCAACACAACTATCCAGGTAATCTCTTGAAGCATCGGTTAGTCCATTATAAAAGATATCAAGTATTTCATTTTTCTTAAGAGGGTGATCAGGCAAAGTATTAAGTAGCTTGAGAAGCCTCCCCCAAGCTTGTGGGAGACTCTTGTTACGCCCGGATAATTAGGCTACAGTGAAACTCTCCTAATGATGCCACGTCACCTCGATTTCTGTTGCTAATCTCGAGTTAGATCGAAACCGGTTCAAATTCAAATTCCAAATGGAGGCAAACATCACAATCTTTCAAAAACTAAAATGTTGGGTATGTACCAGATAATGTATAAGTGATTATGGTGAAGAAACCATACTTTCATAAAACATTTAAATGCTATAAGATGAATAAAACAGTAGCGAAAGCTATTATTTAAATACTTTTAAATAATGAATAATTACAAAACTACTTTAGATTAGGTAGCTAGTTAATGTGGCAGTGACATATTTGGTAGTATCAAATTAGGTACCATTTTAGTATTTTTGCTAAAACAAAAATATAAGGAAACTAAGCTAAAACAGAAAAGAAATAAAATAAAAGAAAGAAAGGAAAAACAACACACACACAAAAAAAGAAGCAAAAAAGACCCCGGGCCAACCGACCCAACAGGCCGGCCCAGTCGGCCACCCGGGCAGCCCACTACCCCCTGGCCTATATCCCCACTACTCGCCGAAACCCTAACTCCCCCACCCCCATGATCCCCACTCCCTCTGGTTCCCCCCTCGATCCAGATCGGGGCAACGGCGCCCCGACCCCATCAACCCGCTGCCCCCCATTCCCCCTCCCACTGCAACCTGACGCCACCGCCATGGACCGCCGCCGCCTGCCGTTGTCGTTGCCTCCTCGCGCCTCCTCGCCGTCGCCCGAAGCCGACCCCGATGCCGCCGGACCTCATCGCCTCCTCCCCTGCGCCGCGTCGTCCCCATCCCTCACCACGAGCACCACTGCCCGTACCCTACCGGCTTGATGTGAGCCGCCGCCTGCCCATTCCTCTCTGCTTCCGCAGCACCGCCGCCTAGCCACCGTAGCTCGCCTTCCTCTGCGGCTGCGGCTCGCCGCCGCCCGCGCCCCCAAGAGCCCGCGCGCTCGCCGTGGCCGTGCTCCGGTCGCGTCTCGCCTGGCCTCTCGCGCGCCCGCTCGCGTGCTCGCACTCCCTCCCCCACGACCGTCGCCGCGCCTCACGCGCTCCGACCCCGCGCTCACCGTGGCCGGCCGCGTCCTGGCCACTCGCTACGCGCCCGCGCCCCGAGCCCGCGTCCTGGCCACTCGCTACGCGCCCGCGCCCCGAGCCCGCGCCATGCGTGTCCCTCGCCGCGCTCGAGCAGCCCCTGGCGGTTGCTGCCTTCTGGCGCTTCCCGTGCATGCTGTTGCCGTTGTTGCCGCTGCGCCCCGCGCGTGCAGATGCCCGTGTTGCCGCCGTCGCCCCCGCCGGGGCTCCCAGCGCCCTGCGCCGCCACTACCGTGGCTCCCTGGAGCCGTCCGTCGTGGCCAGCCATCGCGCAGCGTGCGCGCTCACCACTGGTTGCGGCCGTTGCCCTGCGCCGGCGGCCGTCCTCGCCGGCGGCCGTCCTCGCCGGCCCCGTCCGCGGCCCCTGCCCGCTGGTCGGCGCCAGCCGCCCCTGCTGCGACCGCTATTGTGCGCCCAGGCAGGCTGACGCCCGCGCCCGTTTGCCCGCTTCACCTGGCGCCCGCAACCTCCCCCTGGGCCACTTACATGCGGGCCCCAGCGCCCTGAGACGATTTAAAAAAATTAATTAATTAAAAATAAATAATATGTAAATAAAAATGTTAATTAACTAATTAATTAATTAATTAACTGAACTAATTAACTTAGTTAATCATAATTAGATTAACCTAATCACTTAATTAAATTAACTAATCATGTTTAGTTAACCTAAGTCAATGACAACTGGGACCCACGCGTCAGTTTGACCAAGTCAACTGACTGTTGACTGCTGACATCACCCTGATGTCATGCTGACATCATAATGGCATTTTCTAATTAAATTAATTCTGATATTTCTAAAAATGATTTAAATCTTCTAAAAATAATATAAAATAAACCGTAACTTGAATGAAAATACTTTGTACATGAAAGTTGCTCAGAACGACGAGACGAACCCGATTTCGCAGCCCGTTCATCCGCCACGCATCCCTAGCATAGCGAACACACAACTTTCCCCCTTCGGTTCATTTCTCTAAAAACGCGAAACACCAGGAATACTTTTTCGGATGTTTTCCCCCTTCATTGGTACCACCTCGTACCGCGTTAGGGCACACCTAGCATAACGCTTTATCATGTCATGCATCGTCATGCATTTGTTTGCATTATATTTATTGTTTCTCCCCCCTCTTCTCTCGCTAGACACCAAGACCGACGCTGCTGCTACCCAGTACGACTACGGTGTTGACGACCCCTCTCTCTTGCCAGAGCAACCACGCAAGCCCCCCCCCCCTTGATCACCAGATATCGCCTACTCTCCTCTATACTGCTTGCATTAGAGTAGTGTAGCCTGTTACTACTTACCGTTAATCCTATTCTGATGCATAGCCTGTCACTGTTGCTACTACTGTTGTTACCTTTACCTGCAATCCTAATGCTTAGTATAGGATGCTAGTTTATCATCAATGGCCATACATTCTTGTCTGTCTGCCATGCTATACTATCGGGCCGTGATCACTCGGGAGTTGATCACGGGGATATACCTATACATGATATATGATACTTGTGGTGACTAAAGACGGGTGGGCTCGTAGGAGTACCCGCGAGTGATTCACGGATTGGGTCCAAAAGGACGTTTGTCCCGACGGCCCTCTGAGTGGATCTTTGTGGCGAAGCGACAGGGTAGGTTGAGACCACCTAGGAGAGAGGTGGGCCTGGCCCTGGTCGGCGTTCGCGGTTATTTCAAGATAACACGTTCAACGAGATCTTGGTATTTGATCCGAGTCTGGCTACTGGCCTATACACACTAACCATCTACGCGGGGACGGTTATGGGCACTCGACGTCGTGGTATCAGCCGAAGCCTTCGTGACGTCAGCGACTGAGTGGCGCGCACCGGATTGGACTGGAACGCCTGCTAGTCTAGGTCTGCTTCCGGCCGCGTTCACAATGTGCAGGTGTGCAAAGGGCGATGGGCCCAGACCCTTGCGCCATAGGATTTAGACCGGCATGCTGACCCCTTTGTTGTGCCTAGGTAGGGCTGCGACGTGTTGATCTTCCGCGGCTGGGCATGACCCAGAAAAGTGTGTCCGGCCAAATGGGATCGAGCGTGTTGGGAAATGTGGTGCACCCCTGCAGGGAAGTTAATCTATTCGAATAGCCGTGATCTTCGGTAACAGGACGACTTGGAGTTGTACCTTGACCTTATGACAACTAGAACCGGATACTTAATAAAACACACCCTTCCAAGTGGCAGATATAACCCGGTAATCGCTCTCTCACAGGGCGTCGAGGGGAGGATCATCGGTTAGGATTATGCTATGCGATGCTACTTGGAGGACTTCAGTCTACTCTCTTCTACATGCTGCAAGACGGAGGCTGCCAGAAGCGTAGTCTTCGATAGGATTAGCTATCCCCCTCTTATTCTGGCATTCTGCACTTCAGTCCATCGATATGACCCTTTACACATATACCCATGCATATGTAGTGTAGCTCCTTGCTTGCGAGTACTTTGGATGAGTACTCACGGTTTCTTTCTCCCTCTTTCCCCCTTTCCTTTTGACCTAGTTGTCGCAACCAGATGTTGGAGCCCAGGAGCCAGACGCCACCGTCGACGATGACTACTACTACTCGGGAGGTGCCTACTACTACGTGCAGCCCGCTGACGACGACCAGGAGTAGTTTAGGAGGATCCCAGGCAGGAGGCCTGCGCCTCTTTCGATCTGTATCCCAGTTTGTCCTAGCCTTCTTAAGGCAAACTTGTTTAACTTATGTCTGTACTCAGATATTGTTGCTTCCGCTGACTCGTCCATGATCGAGCTCTTGTATTCGAGCCTTCGAGGCCCCTGGCTTGTAATATGATGCTTGTATGACTTATTTTATTTGTAGAATTGTGTAGTGATATCTTCCTGTGAGTCCCTGATCTTGATCGTACATGTTTGCGTGTATGATTAGTGTACGATTGAATCAGGGGCGTCACAACTCTCTTCTTCAATTTGCACGAAATTATATATATCCCTTAAGGCAGCTTGTTTCTTATGAGCAGGGAAATATTTAGCAGAGAAGTAATAAATCATATCCTGGGGACAACGCACACAACCAGGATCAAGAGAATTAAACCATATCTTAGCATCACCCTTTAATGAGAACGGAAATATTTTAAGGATATAAAAGTAACGAGTTCTCTCATCATTAGTGAACAGGGTAGCTATATCATTTAATTTAGTAAGATGTGCCACAACAGTTTTAGATTCATAGCCATGAAAAGGATCAGATTCAACCAAAGTAATTATATCAGGATCAACAAAGAATTCATAATCCTTATCAGTAACACAGATAGGTGAAGTAGCAAAAGCAGGGTCAGGTTTCATTCTAGCATTAAGAGATTGCTGCTTCCATTTAGCTAATAACCTCTTGAGCTCGTATCTATCTTTGCAAGCTAAAATAGCTACATCAGCTTCTTTTTCAAAAACATAACCCTCAGGAATAACAGGTGATTCATATTCATTAGAGGGAGAGTCTTCATCATCACTTTTATCAATATTATCGGATTCAATATTTTCATTCTCTCTAACCCTAGCAAGTTGTTCATCAAGAAATTCACTAAGTGGCACAGTAGTATCAAGCATTGAAGTAGTTTCATCATAAGTATCATGCATAGCAGAAGTGGCATCATCAATAACATGCGACATATTAGAACGAATAGCAGAAGTAGGTTTAGGTGTCGCAAGCTTACTCAAAACAGAAGGTGAATCAAGTGCAGAGCTAGATGGCAGTTCCTTACCTCCCCTCGTAGTTGAGGGATAACTCTTGGTTTTTGGATCTCTCAAGTTCTTCATAATAATAAGCAGATATAAATCCCAAGTGACTCAAAGAATAGAGCTATGCTCCCCGGCAACGGTGCCAGAAAATAGTCTTGATAACCCACAAGTATAGGGGATCGCAACAGTTTTCGAGGGTAGAGTATTCAACCCAAATTTATTGATTCGACACACGGGGAGCCAAAGAATATTCTCAAGTATTAGCAGCTGAGTTGTCAATTCAACCACACCTACAAACTTAATATCTGCAGCAAAGTGTTTAGTAGCAAAGTAATATGATAGTAGTGGTAACGGTAGCAAAAGGTAATGATAGCAAAAGTAATGTTTTTGGTATTTTGTAGTGATGATAGCAATAGCAACGGAAAAGTAAATAAGCGAAGAACAATATATGGAAAGCTCGTCGGCAATGGATTGGTGATAGATAATTATGCCGGATGCGGTTCATCATGTAACAGTCATAACCTAGGGTGACAAAGAACTAGCTCCAATTCATCAATGTAATGTAGTCATGTATTCCGAATATAGTCATACGTGCTTATGGAAAAGAACTTGCATGACATATTTTGTCCTACCCTCCCGTGGCAGCGGGGTCCTAGCAGGAACTAAGGGATATTAAGAAATCCTTTTAATAGAGTACCGGACCAAAGCATTAACACATAGTGAATACATGAACTCCTCAAACTACGGTCATCACCGGTAAGTATCCCGATTATTGTCACTTCGGGGTTAACGGATCATAACACATAATAGGTGACTATAGACTTGCAAGATAGGATCAAGAACTCTCATATATTGATGAAAACATAATAGGTTCAGATCTGAAATCATGGCACTCGGGCCCTAGTGACAAGCATTAAGCATAGCAAAGTCATAGCAACATCAATCTCAGAACATAGTGGATACTAGGGATCAAACCCTAACAAAACTAACTTGATTACATGATAAATCTCATCCAACCCATCACCATCCAGCAAGCCTACAATAGAATTACTCACGCACGGCGGTGAGCATCATGAAATTGGTGATGGAGGATGGTTGATGATGACGATGGCGACGGATTCCCCTCTCCGGAGCCCCAAACGGACTCCAGATCAGCCCTCCCAAGAGGTTTTAGGGCTTGGCGGCGGCTTCGTATCGTAAAACGCAATGAATCCTTCTCTCTGATTTTTTCCTCCCCGAAAGCAAATATATAGAGTTGGGGTTGAGGTTGGAGGAGCTCCAGGGGGCCCATGAGGTAGCAGGCGCGCCCCCACCCTCGTGGCTAGGGTGTGGGCCCCCTGGTCTTCATCTTTTGCAAGGATTTTTTATTATTTCCAAGTAGACGTTCCGTGAAGTTTCAGGTCATTCCGAGAACTTTTGTTTTTGCACATAAATAACACCATGGTAATTCTGCTGAAAACAACGTCAGTCCGGATTAGTTCCATTCAAATCATGCAAGTTAGAGTCCAAAACAAGGGCAAAAGTGTTTGGAAAAGTAGATATGATGGATACGTATCAACTCCCCCAAGCTTAAACCTTTGCTTGTCCTCAAGCAATTCAATTGATAAACTGAAAGTGATAAAGAAAAACTTTTACAAACTCTGTTTGCTCTTGTTGTTGTAAATATGTAAAGCCAGCATTCAAGTTTTCAGCAAAGATTATAAACTAACCATATTCACAATAACACATAGGTCTCATGTTTACTCATATCAATGGCATAATCAACTAGCGAGCAATAATAATAAATCTCGGACGACAACACTTTCTCAAAACAATCATAATATGATATAACAAGATGGTATCTCGCTAGCCTTTTCTGAGATCGCAAAACATAAATGCAGAGCACCTTTAAAGATCAAGGACTGACTAGACATTGTAATTCATGGTAAAAGAGATCCAGTCAAGTCATACTCAATGTAAACTAACAGTAATGAATGCAAATGACAGTGGTGCTCTCCAACTGGTGCTTTTTAATAAGAGGATGATGACATAACATGAAAGTAAATAGATAGGCCCTTCGCAGAGGGAAGCAGGGATTTGTAGAGGTGCCAGAGCTCGGTTTTGAAATAGAGGTGAATAATATTTTGAGCGGTATACTTTCATTGTCAACATAACAACTAAGAGATGGCAATATCTTCCATGCTACACACATTATAGGCGGTTCCCAAACAGAATGGTAAACATTATACTCCCCCTCCACCAACAAGCATCAATCCATGGCTTGCTCGAATCAACGAGTGCCTCCAACTAACAAGAGTCCCAGGGGAGTTTTGTTTGCAATTATTTTGATTTGATTTGCATAAAGCATGGGACTGGGCATCCCGGTGACCAGCCACTTTCTCGTGCGTGAGGAGCGACGTCCACTCCTCTTGAGAATAACCCGCCTAACATGGAAGATACGGACAGCCCTAGTTGATACATGAGCTATTTGAGCATACAAAACAGGATATTTATTTGAAGGTTTAGAGTTTGGCACATACAAATTTACTTGGAACGGCAGGTAGATACCGTATATAGGTAGGTATGGTGGACTCATATGGAATAACTTTGGGGTTTATGGAGTTCGATGCACAAGCAGTATTCCCGCTTAGTACAGGTGAAGGCTAGAAAAAGACTGGGAAGCGACCAGCTAGAGAGCGACAACAGTCATGAACATGCATTAAAATTAATCAACACCGACTGCAAGCATGAGTAGGATATAATGCACCATGAACATAAATATCGTGAAGGCTATGTTGATTTTGTTTCAACTACATGCGTGAACATGCGCCAAGTCAAGTCACTTAAACCATTAAGAGGAGGATACCACCCTATCATACCACATCACAACCATTTTAATAACATGTTGGCATGCAAGGTAAACCATTATAAGCTCCTAGCTAATCAAGCATGGCACAAGAAACTATGATCTCTAGTTGTCATTGTAAACATGTTTATTCATAATAGGCTGAATTAGGAACAATGAACTAATCATATTTACAAAAAACAAGAGAAGTTGAGTTCATACCAGCTTTTCTCATCTCAATCAGTCCATCATATATCGTCATAATTGTCTTTCACTTGCACGACCGAACGATGTGGATAATAATAATAGTGCACGTGCATTGGACTAAGCTGGAATCTGCAAGCATTCAATAAACAGGAGAAGACAAGGCAATATTGGTCTTTCGTCAGATCAACAATAATGCATATAAGAGCCACTTCAACAATTTAATTATGGTCTTCTCCTGTCGACCCCCAAAGAAAAGAAAAGAAATAAAACTATTTACACGAGAAAGCTCCCAACAAGCAAAAGAAGAACAGGAAATCTTTTTGGGTTTTCTTTTTAATTACTACTACAAGCATGGAAAGTAAACTAATTAAAAACTACAACTATTTTTTGGTTTTTCTTAAGGTTTATTAAACACACAAGAAGAAAGCATAATGTCGGCGTCAAAACCGGCGGATCTCGGGAAGGGGTCCCGAACTGTGCGTCTAGGCGAATGGTAACAGGAGGCAGGGGACACGAAGTTTTACCCAGGTTCGGGCCCTCTTGATGGAGGTAAAACCCTACGTCCTGCTTGATTAATATTGATGATATGGGTAGTACAAGAGTAGATCTAGCACGAGATCAGAGAGGCTAAACCCTAGAAGCTAGCCTATGGTATGATTGTCTGTTATTGTTCTTCTGTCCTACGGACTAAAACCCTCCGGTTTATATTGACACCGGAGAAGGTTAGGGTTACACTAGGTCGGTTACAAAAGGAGGAGATATCCATATCCGTACTGCCTAGCTTGCCTTCCACGCCAAGTAGAGTCCCATCCGGACACGAGACGAAGTCTTCAATCTTGTATCTTCATAGTCCAACAGTCCAGACAAAGCATATAATCCGGCTGTCCGGAGACCCCCTAATCTAGGAATCCCTCAGTAGCCCCTGAACCAGGCTTCAATGACGATGAGTCCGGCGCGTAGTATTATCTTCGGCATTGCAAGGCGGGTTCCTGCTCTGAATACATCACGGAAGAATTTGAATACAAGGATAGTGTCCGACACTACAAAATAAGTTCCACATACCACCGTAGAGAGTATAATATTTTCACAAATCTAATTTGCTGACTTGTTTTGGCAACACGACATTATGTCATGGCCCGGTGATTATTCAAATCGTTTCCTTTAACTAGCCCCGCTCATAACGCGAGGCAGTTTTTGACACGTCTTGTCAAAGCAGAGATCGTGTTCCCCTAATTACGGCATTCTCATCAATACGGTCGTGGGTAACCCAACTGTGTCTAGGACTCCTAGATTATAGGCAAATCCCAAACGGCTACGGAGAGGACGCTTGATATTCACCCTCTTTATAAAGGGACAAGGCTTTTACTCTTTCCCTCCCGTGCTCAATCGAATCCTTCCCCCGCCTCAAGTTCTAACACCCAAAGCCCAGGTCAGGTGCTCCCGACCTTCAATCATGTTCGGATCTAGCCTTCAAGGCCGGTGGATGCCCTCCTCCATTACAGAAGAAGATATCAAGAAGTTGAGGGAGGCCAGATACCTCACCGCCGAGGTTTCACATCGGCTGCCTGCCCGAGGGCAGGTCGTCCCTACTCCTGAACCCAACGAAGACGTCGTGTTCATCTCCCACTTCCTCCGAGGTCTAGGCCTCACTCTGGATCCCTTCGTTAGGGGGCTGATGTTTTATTACGGGCTAGATTTCCACGATCTAGCCCCGGAATCCTTTCTCCACATCTCATCATTTATTGTTTTATGTGAGGCTTTCCTCCGCATTACCCCTCACTTCGGCCTATGGCTCAAGACCTTTGACGTGAAGCCGAAGATGGTCGAGGGGCAGCATGTAGCATGCGGAGCCGCATTAATTAGCAAGATCGCCAGAGCTCCATGGCCAAAGGGTTCTATTCCAGAGGTGTCCGGATTATGGCAACGGGAGTGGTTTTACATCACAGCTCCCAGAAGTGCCAAGTGGGTGGCTGCCCCTGCTTTCCGCTTAGGCCCTCCACCACAACTGATGTCATGGATTAGCAGAGGGCTGAGCTGGGGTCCCGCCAAGGACGTGCATGTACTGCAAAGGCACATTCAAAATCTCTTCGAAGGAGATTTCAGTTTGATTATGGTAATGCAAGTCATGCTGGTTCGATGAATCTAGCCATGCAAACGCCAGCCTCTTCGCATGTGGGAGTTCAACCCAGAAGGACCGCGCGCTATTCAGAATTTCCTCGGCCTGACGCACGAGGAGATGTATAGATCATTCTTCGGACCCCAGATAGAGTGTCCAGATACTACCGAGGACGTGGGCCTGAGCAGCAACCGCACCGCCGACCAAGTAAGTTATCCTCTAGCCAAACACACCGTCTTTCATTTATCATGACGTTATTCTGAGAGATCGCTCTTTGACAAGGACTGGATAACAAAGGCAAAGATGATTCTGTGTTCGGCCCCCCTTCCTGAGGGTTTGGAAAATCCGGTACTGGAAAAGATGCTCGAGCTAGCACCTTGCCCGGAGCCCTCAAAGGAAGACAAAGGGGGGAATAATGAGGGCGAAAGCGGGCCTCCACCGCTACCTATTCCGACCGAGGGAACGGGCGCCTCCATGAGGGAGGATAACCAAGGGGAGGAATCTGACATTCTCTCACCCCAGGGAAGGAAGAGGACTACCTCTGAAGATCCGGAAACCAAGGTTTCCAAGCGGGAGAAGAAATCCCCACCAGAGGGTCCTGCCTTGGAGGGTGCTATTGCCGCACAAAGTCCACGCGGGGATCAGCCCTCTAACGAATTGTAAGTAATTAAAAAGTACTTTAATAGTGAAGATATATTACCTTACCTCTGAGGAAAATAACCGAAGTATTTATCTTGCAGTTCAGATCTTAGCCCTTCTCAGCAGAGCTCGTCTTCGGGGGATCTTCTTCCGGAGATGATGGAGAGCGAAATGCCTCCCCCGGACTCCTCCACTCAAGAAGCGGGCGACCTTGAAGTGTCGTCACGAAGGGCCTCTTCGGATCCGGTGAGGCCAGAAGATAATCCTATAGTCACCCGAAGTCCCCAGCATCCAGCTCTCGAAGAGAGCAAACAGAAGAGTCCGGCACCGTCTGGTATGCGGTCGGACGTACTGAGAGAGCTGTTGGAGAGAGCGGCCATCTCAGAAGAACACCGTACATTGATGGGTGCGGTGATGGAAAGGATTTCATCCGCCGAAAGCGGGTTTCATGATGCCTTTATGAGTCTACTAATGGGCTTTGAGGTACGTAAAATGATGTACATTTGTGATGGTACCGCACATTTTTAGGTGTGCCCTGTGTAGATAGTAGCCCCTGAGACTCTGGTTGTCGCCGAGAACGGCGGCAAACAGAGGATCGTAGTCCCAGGCAATAACCATACCACTTTAATGTGCAGGTAGTGGGATCTCCGGTGGCTAGCCGGACTCATGAGTTTGCCGAACTGAAGCGGCAACTGGATGCGGCGGATGCCGACATAGAGCTTGTTAACAAGAGGCTTGACAAGGCACAGGGTAAGCGATATTTTCTTGTGAATGCCACATAGTAAGAGCAGCATGATGCCAGTATCTTTAATATGTTGTGACTGCAGATGGAGCTGCCACCGTGGAAACCCTGCGGGCGGAACTTGCCCGAGCCAAAGAACAAGCAAAGATTAGTAATGCGACCGCTTTGAAGGCGGCCGAAGAGTTGAAAGCCGAGAAGGCCGCGCATTGCGAGAGCAAAGAGAAGATGGCCAAGATGGCCGTAAAGTTAAAAGACACTGCCGACCGTTGCCAGTTCCTTGAAAAAGAAAACTGAGCGAAGGCAACGGACCTTGAAAAGGCCACGATGGCGAACAAAGACACCCGCTCTGCTATGAGAGCGAAGAAGGAGGAGCTGCGTGAAGCTGAGGATATTGCGGCTGGGAAGCCCTTTATGCTGCGGAGGAAGTTCGGAGATCCGCGGTATGCCCCTCTGGATCGGATGTGGAGTTCGGCAGACGCATATATGGACTTGGCGGCGAGCGCTATCGATGCGGCCAAATACTTCCGACATCAGACAGATCATGAAGTGGATAAGCTGTTCTGGTCGCAATTTAATGTTCCAGAGCATCCGCTTCCGTTGACTGATCAGCTATGTAACACCCTCGATGCGACTATAGCTCCCACGTGTCGAGGCACGACTTAGAGACATAATCGCATTGAAGGCATATGTCACAAGTTAGGCAATCTTCACAACATCCCATGTAATATAAATAATAAAGGGGAGATAACATAGTTGGCTTACACTCGCCATGTCAATCAAGTACAGAAATAACATTACATCATCCAAACACTCATGGCCCGACTACGACGCCAAAACAAAAGAGAACCCAACATGCGACAACGGTCCCGTTCACCCCCAATTGGGCACCATTACTGATCATCGGGAAAGGAAACATAGTAACATTGAGAGTCTTCGTCAAACTCCCACTTGAGCTCATACGCGTCTGCTGGAGCGGAATCATCAGGCCCTAGATCTGGTGTAATAGTAATCTGTGAGCCACAGGGACTCAGCAATCTCGCACCCTCGCGATCAAGACTATTTAAGCTTATAGGTAAGGCAAGGTAAAATATGAGTGGAGCTGCAGCAAGCGACTAGCAAGTATGGTGGCTAACTTATTCGCAAAGGAGAGTGAGAAGAGGAGGCAAAGCGCGAGCGAGAAACTAGAGAGCAACCTGCGCAAATATTACTCCAACACCGTGTCCACTTCCCGGACTCCGTCGAGAAGAGGCCATCACAGTAACACACTCAGTTGATTCATTTTTAATTAAGTTAAGGTTCAAGTTATCTACAACCGGACATTAACAAATTCCCATCTGCCCATAACCGCGGGCACGGCTTTCGAAAGTGCAATCCCTGCAGGGGAGTCCCAACTTAGCCCATGACAAGCTCTCACGGTCAACGAAGGAATAGACCTCCTCCCAAGACGTTCCGATCAGACTCGGTATCTCGGTTACTCAAGACACTTCGATAGGTTAAAACAAGACCAGCAACACCGCCCGAATGTGCCGACAAATCCCGATAGGAGCTGCACATATCTCTTTCTCAGGGCACACTCAGATAAGCAATCCGTACAACTAAAACCAGCCCTCGAGTTTCCCCGAGGTAGCGCTGCAAGGGGCTCTAGTTTGGACCAACACTCAGAGGAGCACTAGCCCGGGGGGGTTAAAATAAGATGACCCTTGAGTCTACAGAACCCAAGGGAAAGAAAAGGCTAGGTGGCAAATGGTAAAACCAATGTTGGGCATTGCTGGAAAAGCTTTAATCAAGGCGAAATATCAAGGGGTTCCCATTATAACCCAACCGCGTAAGGAACACAAAATCCGGGAACATAACACCGATATTACGGAAACAAGGGCGGCAAGAGTGGAACAAAACACTAGGCGAGAGGCCGAGCTTTCCACCCTTTACCAAGTATATAGATGCATTAAGATAACATGGCAATATAATGATATCCCAACAAGTAAATAAATGTTCCAACAAGGAACGGCCTCCAATCTTCACCTACAACTAGCAACGCTATAAGAGGGGCTGAGCAAAGCGGTAACATAGCCAATCAACGGTTTGCTAGGACAAAGGTGGGTTAGAGGTTTGACATGGCAATTTGGGAGGCTTGCAAGCAAGTGGTAGGCATCGTAGCAGTGGCATAGAAAAAGAGCGAGCAAACTAGCATAGCAAAGATGGTAGTGATTTCGAGGGTATGATCATCTTGCCTGCATAGTTGTCAGAGTTGACTGGATCCTCGAAAGCAAACTCAACGGGCTCCTCGTTAGCGAACTCGTCTCCCGGCTCTACCCAAACAAGATAAACAAGCAACAAGGATACAATCAACCACATGCAAACTCAAACAACACGATGCAAAGATGATATGCTATGCGGGACGCGATGGGGGATGCAAAATGCAAAATATGACAGGAAATGCATGAACCTGGCCTCAACTTGGAAATCCAAGTGGGCCACTGGAAAGATGAGATGAAATCGCTTGAAAACGATATAAAGAACGCCGGAATCGGAGTTACGGTTTGGAAATGTCAAGCGATTCAAAAATGACACCGGTCTGCGATTTACAGCAAGTAGGCATCTAAATGCAATGAGATGAACATGCTACAACACCCAAACATGACAACAAAATACATGGCAGGGATGCACACAAGATGCTTAACAAAAGTCTAGCACTGAGCTACTGCCAAATCATCCATTAACTAACAGGTTCAAACAAGCATGGCAAAAATGCAAATGGAAAACAGATCTCAGACTTAGTGAAATCAACACTTGTCTGGAATTTCAGATCAGGTAGCCCTCTTCGGAGCAACAAAACTACATGCTACAGGACCTGAACATGGCAAAGTAAAGCATGGCATGGAGCTACTCAAGGAGCTTAACAACAGTCCCTTAGTGACCTTGAGCCAAAAGGGATCAGAAAATACAATTGCAAGCATGTGAACATAGCAAAAACATAAATCAGTTTCAGACTTAGTGAAAAACTGGCACATGCTGAAATATAACTCAAGTAGGCATGTTTACGAGCTCGATGCACTCACTACACAGCAAGTCATGTCAAGAAAAGCATACATCCATCAAGAAGGCACAAAATGCAAGCTATACATGGCAAGAACAATAGCATAGCACGCACGGATCAACTACAACATCACCGGCAAAATTGCAAACAAGTTGACAATCTGCCCAGATTCACAAAGTAGCAAAAGTAGAGCTCGATTGACTCAAGCTAGGGTGCTCCATAATTGCAAACAAAGACATGGATGGATAGAGAACTACAATATTAACAAAACATCCTTACTGATCATCCTCAAAAGAGGCACGGATCACTAGGAAACAACATGAACATATGGCATCATGAGATAAACAGCTCCAAGACTTAGTGAAATTACTAAGTCCTAGAAAACAGACTTAGCAAGTGCACCACTTTGCAAGCTTGCACAAGTCACCACACACATCCTAAAAATACATGGGTTGCACCTCTGGAAAGATGACAAAACCCTTAACAAAACACATGTAGAACTCACGGGCATAGCATGCACACAATAATCATGGCAAAAATGACAAAAGTGCTAAACGGAGTAGCAGATCTGACAATAATCTCAAGTATCCCTCTTCTAACAGCATTTCTGGCACCAAGGTGAGCTCAAATGAAAATGATGCAATGGAATGAAATCATGTACTCTCTGAGATGAACATTTTGATATGCTATATGCATGAATCGGAGCTACGGATGCAAAGTTACGGAGCCGTGAACATGTGCACATGGACTGAGATTTCTGGGACAGGAAAAATTCAACCTCCGGATTAGGGTTACTGTTCACAGATCTGGATCGGCCCGGGAAACTGTTCACCGGGGCGCGCCGTTCGAGGTTCGCCGGCGCCGGGGTCTTGCCGAACGGAGGGGGGCGAGGCCGGCTCCGGGTGGCGGCCACCGGAGCGCCGGAGGCGGCGGCGTGGCGGCGCGCGGCCGGGCGGCGGAGTGGCGGCCATGGCGCGGCGACCGGCGAGGAGGCGCGCGGCGGCGAGCGGCTGCGGCGGCCGGGCGAGCTCCGGCCGGCGAGGGCAGCGGAGCGCGGCGCCGGCTCGGGAGAAGGAGGCGGCGCGGGGAGGCGGGCGAAGCGGGCGCGCACGCGGGCCGGGGGGCCGGCTCCGGGCTCCCGCGGGCCGCGGTGGGAGTGGTGCGGCGGCGGCCACGTGGCACTCTGCCACTGGCTGCGGGCGGCGGCGGCGGCATGTCCGGCCGAAACGGACACATCCGGCGCGGCGCGAGGTGGATTTCTAGGGTTTCGGAGGTAGGAGGAGATCCGAAAATCGGGGGGTGTTTAAATAGGCATAGAGGGAGCTAGGAGAGTCCAAATGAGGTGCGGTTTTTGGCCACGCGATCGTGATCTAACGCTCTAGATGATGGAGCAGAGTTAGGTGGGTTTTGGGCCAAATTGGAGGGGTGTTGGGCTGCAACACACACGAGGCCTTTTCGGTCCCTCGGTTAACCGTTGGAGTATCAAACGAAGTCCAAATGATACGAAACTTGGCAGGCGGTCTACCGGTAGTAAACCAAGGCCGCTTGGCAAGTCTCGGTCCAATCCGGAAATGTTTAATCCCCACACACGAAATAAAGCTAGAAATGGCCACCGGAGGAGAACGAAGCGCCGGAATGCAAAACGGACAATGGGGAAAATGCTCCAATGCATGAGACAAACACGTATGCAAATGCAATGCAGAAGATGACATGATATGAGATGCATGACAACGACAACAACATAAGGAGACAAAACCCGAACCCGAGGAAATAAATATAACTTAGCGCCGGAAACGGCAAGAGTTGGAGTACAAATTGGGAAAGTTACATCCGGGGTGTTACAAGCTAGCCGAATGGGCCGAACTCAATAGGTTATCGGGACTCGCCATGAGATGTGTCGTGGATCAGCTGTGGCTGGAAAAGCCGAAGCCGAATAGCTATTTCAGCTTAGTGCAGCAGTTCCTTGGTGCAGTGCCGCGCATCAATGCGATGAAGAGGTCGGCGTGCATAGAAGGCTCGCGGATGTCCCTTGCCCGTGTTAAAGCATACTGGGCGGAGATGGATGCTACCACTGTTGCCGCGCAAGGTTCGGCCATAGGCCGAGCGGCTGCCGAGCACTATTTCAAAGAGGTTCTCGAGGGTGCTCGTTTGATAGAGGCCCAGTGCTCGAAGAATATTATGTTTGAGTGACATGTATTCCCATTGTAAACACAACGTTTTTATGAAATTTATTAAGGATGTGTTTATACTTTTGACTGAAAGTAATATGATGCCTCCTGTGCGGCCGTTTATGTATACATGTGTATAACCTGAAAGATTGCAGTCGTCGGCTTCAGCCCCCACACATATAATGCGGAGGTGTTCGCAGAAGACGCGTGTTCACACTTAACCCAACGTCTTGGTCCTATTAAGGAGGTGATAGCACAGTGAACGAGGCAACTAGACTATAATGCTTTAACACTTTCACTTAGCCATAGGAGTTTGACGGTGGGGCTACTATGTAGCCCCTGGTGGCTCCGCACTCTCCCGAATTCGGGGTGCGTACATGCCTGGCTGGGAAACGGCCCTTCATTAAGGCGTAGGAATTCTAACATTCTGATAGGTCATCGAGTGGTTGACCAGTCTCACGCTATATCATGACAGTCGGTTTTTGGCTTTCTCTACCGAGGTGCTCGTCCGGATGACCCAGGGCACAATCGTAGTAGTTCTCCTAGTGCTACTTTAGCCGATAGAGCGGAACGTAAGGTACCAAAACATAGGAGCCGGGCAAACCCAACATTTGACAAAAGACATGATTCGGAGCTGATGCATATAGGGCCAAACTCCCGACGCCGAACACTCCCTAAGGTATTCAGTCTTTATGGTATGAACCGAGCCTAATCAGTGCCCTTTGTAAGAAGCACTTGGTGTTCAGGTACGTGCATTATTCTGACGTGGCCACATGCCAAGATGCCAGCATCCTTCTCAATTGTACTGAGAATCCGAGGGATGTGTATCAACAAGAGACAGTAAAAAGGTTGACGCAGGGTCTTAATCTAAAAAGAATCCTTGGAATGGGTCCCTGCTGCACGTCTGCGCCTGTGTCTCTGTTGTGCCGTATCCTAGACGGGTGTAGCACGATGGTCATCTGTAAAAGAGAGGAACTTAGGTGAAAAGTTATCATGCAAAAAGGTAGGTTTTAAAGAAACCATGTAAATTTCAAGATGAGTAAAAATTGCCACTTGTCTGCGCGCGTTGAGCCCCTTGTGTTTGTGATAGGGGTGTGGCCATCAAACCTGTACAAATTTCATACAGCTGCGCCGAACTTGTCTAACCGTGTCCATGGTCTTGACGACCTATTGAATACTTTAGTTGGTGAGGCCGTTTTAGTGTGCGGCTGCCGAGGCAGCCGCACCCTCCTCGGTGTGTAGGGATCGCTCAATATTTCCATTTACTGTAATGATGCCACGCGGACCAGGCATCTTGAGCGTGAGGGAGGCGTAATGCGGTATTGCATTAAAGCGAGCGAAAGCTTCATGTCCAAGTAGTGCTTGATAGCCACTTTGGAACGGAGCAATGTGGAAGGTTAAGTTTTCGCTATGGAAGTTATCGGGGAAGCCAAATATAACTTCTAGTAGCAGGGAGCCCGTGCAATGAGCCCCTGGGCCTGGCGTTACTCCTTTAACGGTAGTATTGCTGAGGCAAATTTTCGTTGGGTCTATCCCCATTTTGTGGATTGTGTCCTGATATATCAGGTTTAGACTGCTGCCACCGTCCATCAGGACTCGTGTGAAGTGGTATCCGTCAATTATTGGGTCTAATACCAAGGCAACCCATCCTGCACGCGCGGATACTTGCTGAGTAATCCCGATGGTCAAAAGTGATCGGTTGAAATGACCAGTGGCAGGACACCGCGGTGATAGGCCCTTGGGCATATTTATCTGGGAGTGTCGCTTTGTTTCTCCCCTTGATCACGTGTAACACCTTTACTGTTTTGACTTCTGGTGGAAATTTCTTTTGTTCCCTAGTGTCTGACTTGAGAGGCTCATCCTCGTCTTCGCTTGGTGTATCCACCCCCTTGTGTACGGCGTTGAGCTTGCCGGACTGCTTGAAGACCCAACATTCTCTGTGGGTATGATTAGCGGGTTTACCAGGGGTGCTATGGATCTGACATATTTGGTCCAGAATTTTGTTGAGGCTGGACAGTTCATCTCTGGCGCCTTTAGAGGGCGGCTTTTGCTGACCTGGCCGAGAGCTTCTGAATCCGGCGTTTACCGCCGTGCTCCTCGGGTTGTCTTCTTTATTCCGGCGCTTATTATTTTTGCTGCGTCGTGATTTCTCGTTTTCATCTCTAACTTCGGATGTACTTGGGTTGCTGGTGCTGCATCTGGCTAGCCAGTTGTCCTCGCCCGCGCAAAAGCAGGTCATGAGGCTTGTTAATGCTGCCATTGTTCTCGGCTTTTCTTGGCCGAGGTGTCTGGCAAGCCATTCGTCTCGGAAGCTATGCTTAAAAGCTGCCAAGGCTTCAGCGTCCGGACAGTCAACTATTTGGTTCTTTTTAGTAAGAAACCTGTTCCAAAGCTTTCGGGCTGACTCTCCGGGCTGTTGAGTTATATGACTCAAATCGTCCGCATCCGGGGGTCGGACATAAGTCCCTTGAAAATTTGCCCGAAAAGCGTCTTCGAGCTCTTCCCAGCTTCCAGTGGAGTTTTCGGGGAGGCTCTTAAGCCAGTGTCGAGCTGGCCCTTTGTGCTTGAGGGGTAAGTACTTGATGGCGTGGAGATCATCTCCTCGAGCCATATGGATATGGAGGATATAGTCCTTAATCCAGACCCCCAGGGTTTGTTGTTCCGTCATATGCCTCTATGTTTACGGGTTTGAATCCCTCTGGAAATTCATGGTCCAGCACCTCATCGGTGAAACATAGGGGGTGTGCGACACCCCTGTATCTGGGTGTACCGCGTTGTTCGGATGTTTGTTGTGTTCCATCGTATGCTGGAGCGCGCTTGCGTGGTCCTTAGATGGATCTGGTTACGCCATCCTTTTGATGTGAGCCCTCGCGTGGATCGCGTATTGGCTTATGTGTGGCGTTGTTTGCCGCTCTATGTTGGCCATGAGGACGTCTATCCGGCCAGGTGGCCATTTCGATTTTTGGTTGCGGGGGATCTAAGGCCTCCTCATCGAATTCGGGTAGCAACTTCCGCTTCGGGTAGCTCTTGGTGGGGCGATTACCGCCGTACCTCGCTGCTGCGTGGAGTACTTTGCTCCATCTGATTCCGAGTGTGTCTTGTGCAGCCTTGAGTCTTTGCTTCTGCTTTTTTTAGACTCCTCGCGGTGGCAACAAGCCTTTGACGGGCATTCTGTTGCTCCAGGTGTCTGTCCGGTGTGAGGTCGTCCAGACTATTATCTTTGGCAGAGTCAGGTTGTTCGGTTTGATTGTCCGTATTGCCGTGATCTGGCAATGGTTCACCCTGCTCTAACGCTGGATATGTATGATCGTTGTTTCTGCCGAGGTGGGATTTGGAGCGGCGCTTACGCCGCCGCTTTGACTGCTCTCGAGGGGACAACCCTTCATTGCGTCCTTCTGTTCCTCGTGGTCGTTTTCTTTTGGTGTGTCCACCATGTATACGTCATGTGATGAAGTGGGCGTTCAGTGTCCTGTGGGCAGTGGTTCCTGTTCGTCTCCTGCATCGTCGTCCATGCCGTCGATGTCTTCGGAGTCGAAGTCGAGCATGTCGGTTAGGTCATCGACAGTGGCTACTAAGTGGGTGGTGGGTCGGCGGTTAATTTTGACGCCATCTGCATCCCAATCATGTCAGACATAGTTCGGCCAGGATTCTCCTGACAAGGAGAGAGACCTTAATGAGTTCAGTATGTCGCCAAGGGCAAGTGCTAAAAAATATCCGTGGAAGAAAACTCCATGTCGGCGCCCAATTGGATTCGCTAGGAACGGGCGCAGGCGGTTCGGAGTCCGTGGCCGGAGAGAGATCCGGCAGTTTGTCAACACGGCTCTCATGCGGAGTAAGGTCGATGTTCGGCTCGGTCACCGATGGGGGTAAGGCCTCCATGGCGGGGTCCATCCACCCATCCATGGACGGCGCAACTCGCTCCAAATTGAGGGTCGGAGCGGCTGCCGGTGCGATCTCCTGAACACTGTCTGATGGTAGAGCTAAATCGTACTCATTGTGACCGCGTGACGCACAAGGCAGAGGCTCGAATCCGTCAAAGATCAAGTCTCCGAGGACATCGGCCGTGTAGTTTAAGCTTCCAAACCTGACCTGGTGGCCAGGGGCATAGCTTTCAATCTTCTCTAGATGGCCAAGCGAATTGGCAAACAGTGCAAAGCCTCTGAACACAAAGATCTCTCCGGGGAGGAAAGTCTCACCCTGGACTGGATCGCTATCGATGATAGCAGGAGCCATCAAGCCTAACGGCGACGACACAAAGGAACTCTCAATGAAAGCACCAATGTCGGTGTCAAAACCGGTGGATCTCAGGTAGGGGGTCCCGAACTGTGCGTCTAGGCGGATGGTAACAGGAGGCAGGGGACACGAAGTTTTACCCAGGTTCGGGCCCTCTTGATGGAGGTAAAACCCTACGTCCTACTTGATTAATATTGATGATATGGGTAGTACAAAAGTAGGTCTACCACGAGATCAGAGAGGCTAAACCCTAGAAGCTAGCCTATGGTATGATTGTCTGTTATTGTTCTTCTGTCCTATGGAGTAAAACCCTTCAGTTTATATAGACACCGGAGAAGGTTAGGGTTACACAAGGTCAGTTACAAAAGGAGGAGATATCCATATCCGTACTGCCTAGCTTGCCTTCCACGCCAAGTAGAGTCCCATCCGGACACGAGACGAAGTCTTCAATCTTGTATCTTCATAGTCCAACAGTCCTGACAAAGGATTTAATCCGGCTGTCCGGAGACCCCTTAATCCAGGACTCCCTCACATAAAAAGGAAATAAACTAGCATGGATGATACAGTCAAAAAGTATGAGCACCGACATCTAGCAATGAGTGTGTGAACATGAATGTAATGTCGGTGGGAAATACGTACTCCCTCAAGCTGAGGCTTTTGGCCTAAGTTGGTCTATGGCCACGGTTGGCCTGGCGGATATCCATTGTAATTGTTGGGGTCGTACTGAGATGTAGCGGCTATCGCCTCCTGAGCTGCAGCGTGGCAACGAGCGGCCTCCACCCTCCTCTCGTACTCATCTGCCTCCTCTCTGGTAATAACATATCTTCCTTTTTATATTGCACGGATAATTCAGATAACAGACAAAAAAATACTATTTTTATTTTATCTAATATAAATAACAGAAATTAAAAGGAGGGTACAGAAGGTTGTGCCTTCTAGTTTCATCCATCTCATGCTCATCAAAAGGAATCCACTAACAAGGTTGATCAAGTCTTGTTAACGAACTCATTCCGAATAACATGGAACCGGAGAAATTTTGAATAACACTATGTTACCTCAACAGGGATATGCACATCCCCAATAACAAGAATATCATATTTCTTTTGACAGTAGGAAGAGGAAATTCAAAACCTCCAAATATAATTGATGGAATTTTTCCAATAGAGTTGATACTATGAACTTGAGGCTGTTTCCTCGGAAAGTGTATCGTATGCTCATTACCATTAACATGAAAAGTGACATTGCCTTTAGTGCAATCAATAATAGCCCCTACAGTATTCAAAAAGGGTCTTCCAAGAATAATAGACATACTATCGTCCTCGGGAATATCAAGAATAACAAAGTCTGTTAAAATAGTAACGTTTGCAACTACAACAGGCACATCCTCACAAATACCGACAGGTATAGCAGTTGATTTATCAGCCATTTGCAAAGATATGTGAGTAGGTGTCAACTTATTCAAATCAAGTCTACGATATAAAGAGAGAGGCATAACACTAACACCGGCTCCAAGATCACATAAAGCAGTTTTAACATAGTTTATTTTAATGGAGCATGGTATAGTGGGTACTCCTGGATCTCCAAGTTTCTTTGGTATTCCACCTTTAAAAGTATAATCAGCAAGCATGGTGGAAATTTCAGCATCCGGTATCTTCCTTTTATTTGTAACAATATCTTTCATGTACTTAGCATAAGGATTCATTTTGAGCATATCAGTTAATCGCATACGCAAAAAATAGGTCTAATCATTTTAGCAAAGCGCTCAAAATCCTCATCGTCCTTTTTCTTGGATGGTTTGGGAGGAAAAGGCATGGGTTTCTGAACCCAAGGCTCTCTTTCCTTTCCATGTTTCCTAGCAACAAAGTCTTTCTTATCATAACGTTGATTCTTTGATTGTGGGTTATCAAGATCAACAAGGGCAAAAGTGTTTGGAAAAGTAGATACGACAGAGACGTATCACCTACCTATTATGGCATTTCCATAGCCATTCCGAGATATATTTTGCCATGCAACTTACCACCATTCCGTTTGTTATGATACGCTTCATCATTGTCATATTGCTTTGCATGATCATGTAGTTGACATCGTATTTGTGGCAAAGCCACCGTTCATAAGTCTTTCATACATGTCACTCTTGATTCATTACACATCCCGGTACACTGCCGGAGGCATTCACATAGAGTCATATTTTGTTCTAAGTATCGAGTTGTATTTTTCTAGTTGTAAGTAAATAAAAGTGTGATGATCATCATTATTAGAGCCTTGTCCCATGTGAGGGGAGGATGATGGAGATTCCCCCACAAGTCGGGATGAGACACCGGACGAAAAAAGGCCATAAAAAGAGAAGGCCTAAAAATGAGAGAAAAAGAGAGAAGGGACAATGTTACTATCCTTCTACCACACTTGTGCTTCAAAGTAGCACCATGATCTTCATGATAGAGAGTCTCCTATGTTGTCACTTCATATACTAGTGGGAATTTTACATTATAGAACTTGGCTTGTATATTCCAATGATGGGCTTCCTCAAAATGCCCTAGGTCTTCTTGAGCAAGCAAGTTGGATGCACACCCACTTAGCTCTTTTTGTTGACCTTTCATACACTTATAGCTCTAGTGCATCCGTTGCATGGCAATCCCTACTCACTCACATTGATATCTATTGATGGGCATCTACATAGCCTGCTGATACGCCTAGTTGATGTGAGACTATCTTCTCCTTGTTGTCTTCTCCACAACCACCATTCTATTCCACCTATAGTGCTATGTCCATGGCTCACGCTTATGTATTGCGTGAAGATTGAAAAAGTTTGAGAACATCAAAAGTATGAAACAATTGCTTGGCTTGTCATCGGGGTTGTGCTTGATTTAAATATTTTGTGTGGTGAAGATGGAGCATAGCCAGACTATATGATTTTGTAGGGGTAACTTTCTTTGGCCATGTTATTTTGAGAAGACATGATTGCTTTGCTAGTATGCTTGAAGTATTATTATTTTTATGTCAATATTAAACTTTTTTCTTGAATCTTTCGGATCTGAACATTCATGTCACAATAAAGAAAATTACATTAAGAATTATGCTAGGTAGCATTCCACATCAAGTGTTCTGTTTTTATCATTTACCTACTCGAGGACGAGCAGGAATTAAGCTTGGGGATGCTTAATACGTCTCCAACGTGTCTATAATTTTTGATTGTTCCATGCTATTATATTATCAGTTTTGGATGTTTAATGGGATTTAATTTACCTTTTTATATTATTTTTAGGACTAACCTACCAACCAAAGGCCTAGTGCAAATTGCTATTTTTTGCCTATTTCAGTGTTTCACGGAAAAGGAATATCAAACGGAATCCAAACGGAATGGAACCTTCAGGAGAGTTATTTTTGGAACAATCGTGATCCAGGGGACTTGGAGTGGACGTCAAGAAAGAAGCGAGGAGGCCACCAGGTAGGGAGGTGCACCAAGGGGGGTAGGCGCGCCACCCACCCTCGTGGGCCCCTCGCAGCTCCATCGACATACTTCTTCCTCCTATATATACCCATATACCCCGAAAACATCCAGGAGCACCACGAAACCCTATTTCCACCATCGCAACCTTCTGTACCCGTGAGATCCCATCTTGGGGCCTTTTCCGGCGCTTCGCCGGAGCGGGAATCGATCATGGAGGGCTTCTACATCAACACCATAGCCTCTCCGATGACGTGTGAGTAGTTTACCATAGACCTTCGGGTCCATAGTTATTAGCCAGATATGGCTTCCTCTCTCTCTTTGGATCTCAATACAAAGTTCTCCTCGATTCTTTTGGAGATCTATTCGATGTAATTCTTTTTTGCGGTGTGTTTGTCGAGATCCGATGAATTGTGGGTTGATGATCAAGATTATCTATGAACAATATTTGATTCTTCTCTGAAATATTTTATGCATGATTTAAATATCTTTGCAACTCTCTTCGAATTATCAGTTTGGTTTGGCCTACTAGATTGATCTTTCTTGCAATGGGAGAAGTGCTTAGCTTTGGGTTGAATCTTGCGGTGTCCATTCCCAGTGACAGCAGGGGCAGCAAGGCATGTATTGTATTGTTGCCATCGAGGATAAAAAGATGGGGTTTATATCATATTGCTTGAGTTTATCCCTCTACATCATGTCATCTTGCCTAATGTGTTACTCTGTTCTTATGAACTTAATACTCTAGATGGATGCTGGATAGCGGTCGATGTGTGGAGTAATAGTAGTAGATGCAGAATCGTTTCGGTCTACTTGTTGTAGACGTGATGCCTATATACATGATCATCCCTAGATATTCTCATAACTATGCGCTTTTCTATTAATTGCTCAAAAGTAATTTGTTCACCCACCGTAGAATTTGCTATCTTGAGAGAAGCCACTAGTGAAACCTATGGCCCCCGGGTCTATTCTCCATTATATTATTTTCCTATCAACTTGCTATTTCTATTTTGCAATCTTTACTTTCCAATCTATACAAAAAAAATACCAAAACTATTTATCTTATTATCTTTATCAGATCTCACTTTCGTAAGTGACCGTGAAGGGATTGACAACTGTCGGTGTTCTAGGAACAGGGGTCCCCAGACTTGCCTGCTTGCGGTCCACGACGTGGCTGTGCAAGCGGGACTGTACGACCCATCTTCACCAATAAGCATTCAAGACCCTCGCGAGGGGCCAAGCCTCGCGAGGCGGATGACACAAGACCTCCGCAAGAGCGGCCTCACCAGGCTGGCTCGCGAGGGGCAGAGAGATCAAGGCAAGGCAAATCTCGCGAAGTTCCAATGACGTGAGCCATGACGATCGAGACCAGGCGGGTGCCAGGCGGGCGCCAGCGCGCACAATATCCTTGTTTCCTCTTTGGTGTTAAGGAGGCAAGCGCAGACGAAGAGTACCAAGGTGTCAAGCAAAGGTTTCCATACTGGTGCCATGAAACCAAGACCAGCAGGACGGCAAGATGGAGGTCACCATGGAGCCCAAGGCGGCGTCACCACTAGAGCCTTTGGCAGGCGAAGACTGCTTTTGTCAGGATAACTTGTACTAGTTGTCCCCTTTCAAATTGGCCGTTGTTGGCTCCCTTACCGCTCAATATTTGGGTAGAGGACCAGGGCCTCTATAAATAGGACTAGCCACCACCATAGCTAGGAGGTACCTCATCTGGGATCGGGGCCATTCCATCCTTAGCCTCACACCCACCAAGCACAAGAACACCTCACCTCAAGAGGCTGTTCTTCCCCTTGTACTGTTCATCATCAGCCCAAGAGGCAATCCACCACACCACACTGGAGTAGGGTATTACACCACAACAGTGGCTCGAACCAGTATAAATCTTGTGTCTCGTGTGTTGTGAGTTAGTGTGCCTAGCCTAGAGATCGCGAAGTGTTTGAGGGCGTGATCAGTGAGGGAGAGATCTTTGCACGCACCCCAGTGTTCGAACCTTATGGGTTTTGCCGGAACCCAAAATCCGACATTTGGTGTGCCAGGTAGGGGTGCGCCGAAGCTTTCCTTCCGTCGCTCCACGTCCCGTCGCTTCGTCACCTCCATGTCAGACGATCGCCAAGCTCATGCTGAGCGCCTGGCCGCCCTCGCCGCCCGTGTCGTTCAGACGGCTCCCGTCGGCGGGCCACCCCGTCGTTCTCCATCGCCTGCTGCCAACACTGTCACTGGTCCGGTGGGGAACGAGCAGCAAGCCTCCTCGCTGCACCCGTCCCGCCGCACCGCCACTCCATCGCTGACCCCGGCCGGCTCATCGTCTCATGCTCGCCTCGCTTTCACAGACGCGCGGGCCGCGCTACTCATGCCGCGCAAGCTCCTGTGTTACCGCCTAGTCGACGACCTCTATGAGGACTAGCTCGACTACATCGCCGAGCTCGTCAGCACCCCCATGGGGCTCCCCTGCACCATCCCTCTCGCTGCCTCGTCCACCGGCAGCTACGGGCGACGTAGCTCACGCAGCACCTCCACCACCCTTGCACCAAGATGGCGCCCTGGAGCCAAGGCGCGCGGCTCCGCGGCGCGACCCGTCGCGCTAAGCGCCCGCGCGTGAAGAATGAAGTTGTCAAGAAGTTCCTCGACCGCAAGAGAACGCTCCACCGCTCCCCGCACCGCCGCGTCAGGATCGCTTGCCACGGCAGGGCCGTGCGCCGCTTGCCGTGGTGGCGCGCAGGCGCCAAGACAAGGCTCCACCTTCACGGCGAGCCCCGGTGACTACGGCCGGCTGCCGCGCCTTCACCTCCGAGCTGCGTAGCCTCGCCTGGGTGGGCAAATTCAAGCCGGATCTGCCTCCTCGCTACGACGGCACCTCCGACCCCGCTGAGTTCTTGCAGCTCTACGAGCTGAGCATCGAGGCTGCCAATGGCAACGAGAAAGTCATGGCGAACTGGTTCCCCATGGCTCTCAAGGATGGCACGTGCTCATGGCTCCTGAACCTGCCCCCAGGCTCCATCTCTTCCTGGAACGAGATGCGCGACTATTTGGTTCCAACTTCCAGGGCACTCGCGACCGCCCCCCGGCCGCGGGTGACATGCGCCGCATCAAGCAACAACCGGGAGAGACCCTCCAGAAGTACATCCAGCGCTTCAACAACTTCCGCCTCAAGATCCCCAAGGTGATGGACGAGGCCATCATCTCTGCGTTCTCCGACAGCGTCCACGGTGTCAATATGAAGGAGGAGCTTGCCATCCATGAGGAGTTGTGCACATCCCTGGAGTTGTTCAACCTGGCGACCAAGTGCGCAAGGGCTATGGAAGGGCGCCTTTCCCTCCTCGACCTAACAGCTGCTGACCCGGAGGAGAAGAAATCCAAGGCCAAGGACATGAAGCGCAAGGGAGTCGCCATGCTCGCGGCGGAGCCGGACACGAAGCGTCGCAGGGACCAGCCTGAGTCATCCAAGGGCAGCCGACCGTTCTGTGCCTTCCACAACGTGCACAACCACAACACCAACGATTGTCAAGAGCTCAGGGCCATTCACGACGGACGCTTCGGTCGATGCCCCGACCGCAACGACCGAGGCTACGACTGAGAAGGAGGACGTGGCGGAGGACGCTAGGACGACCATGGCCCGTGCCAGGAGTGGCGCGACCGACCTCATGAGGACCGCTGGCAAGATCAGCCTCGCGAGGGCGCCTGGAGGGATCAGCCTCGCGAGGATCACCCTCAGGGCAACCCCGGTCTTCCTCCGCTGTCGCCACCACCAAAAAGGAACGACGACCACCATCAAGACGAGGGGGCTGGGGGCTTCCAGGAGCCACGTGCTATCACCTGCATCTTAGGCGGACATCAAGCCCCAGCCTCACAGCGTATCTTCAAGCAGTTTGCTCGCGAGTTGAACGCGGTCCTCCCAAAGCTCGAGGCCACTCGCCCGCTTAGGTGGTCCAAGTGTGCCATCACTTTCAGTTCGGTAGATCAGCTCAAGTGTGCGACTACCACTGGCGCTCTCCCAATACCTTGTTCACCCGTCATCAGCAATGTGCAAGTCACCAAGACCCTCATCGACGGTGTCGCAGGGCTCAACGTCCTGTTCATCGAGACGTTCGACAACCTACAAGTGCCCTACGACCAGCTTCAATGTACCAAGCCTTTCTCACGAGTGACCAACGGCTCCACCACGCCGATAGGTCAAGTCCGCTTCCCTGTCACCTTTGGAGAACGCAACAACTACCGCACCGAGCTCATCGACTTCGACGTCGCCCACATCCGTCTGCCGTACAATGCCATCCTCGGGTACCCAGCCCTGGCCAAATTCATGGCAGTGACGCACCACGGCTACAACGTCCTCAAGATGCCAGGGAGCGACGGGATCATCACAGTCCCCTGCGAAGAGACAGATGCAGTGTGCTCCCTCGAGCGCGCCTTCCAAGCACCGTCAATCGAAGACCCCGGCAACAATGCAGCTCGGTACCCTCCTGAGGTCATCCCCAAGAAGAAGAAGCAGCTACTCCGTGCCGGACCTCGAGAGGGCAGCACCTCAAGTGGTACCTCGTCAGGATCAGCGCCCGCACCTAGGGCGCCTCGCTCTGTTGCATAGGAAGGCGTGCCGGGCACCCTCCTCTGGCAGGGCTCGGGGGCTCTCTTCTGGAGGACCTCAGACCTTACCAACGTCGCGAGGGATGCACTCGGGCACCACTTGGAGGCGTGCTTCGCGGCACGTCTCCCTTAGGAGGACACTGTGTAAGGAGCGCCCGGCGCTCAGGAGTTCATCGCCAAGGTATATCAGGAGCTTCAGGAAGCAAGAGCAATACACGGTGACTGCTGCCCATCTGGCGTTGCTCTCCACCCAGGTAAGGGTGGTGAGCTGCGCGTCTGCATCGACATACCAGGGCTCAACCGAGCCGCATCTCAGGGGCGCTTCTGGCCTTCGCATGTTGGGCGCTACGAAGGTCCACCTCACAGCTACGTTCGCATGCCGTTCGGCCTGTCGAGCATGGCTGCTGCCTTCCAGCGCAACCTGCAGAGCGTCATGGCGAGTCAGGAGGCCAGGCACCACGCAGTCCTGGCGGAGATGGCGACGGTCCTCAAGGAACCGCCTGGACCCCCAGAGCCTCTCGAGGCTCAGGGCACCAGTGGCTTGTGAGGAGCAACCCCTTCGTCGCGTACCTTCAGCTGCCTCAACACCCCTTCATCAACAGAACCAGGTGACACTTTCCAAGTTTATTTAGCTGGGAGCGCCCCCAGGGCTGCATCATTCCCAGGCCGCGTGGGTCCATCCCTGTGGCATGTATCCCTTCTTTTTTATGTCTTTAGCTTACCTTGCCGGGGCGCCCCTCGGTCCGCATCATCCCCAAGCCGCTCAGGCCGGACCCAATGGCACGTATCGTTCATGCATTTACCCTAGCTAGTTTTCCTTCCATACTTAATCTATCTATGACTATCACCTACTTGATTGTCGCCCACCGCGGGAGCCGCACGCCGGTCGTCTTTCTTTAGGACCCTTCACGTGAGAGGGTTAGGCACGGCGTTTGTGCTCGGGCCCGTCCCTGCAGCATTGATAAATCCAACGGCTGAGCTCCGTCTAGCGGGCCGGCCCTGTTCACATCACCTCCTGGGGCCGTTGGTGCTTGGCTTTCTCACGCGATAACCTCAGGAGATTCGTTCGGCGCAGGTTGTCTAACCGCCTCGCAGGACCACCACAGGGAACAAGAATCAAGACCAGGCGCAACCCACCTTGAGGTAGGGCCTCATGAGTCCTGCGCTGGCTCACGAGTTCCCAGATACACCTCCTCCAGCCCTGTCGTGCAAGCCATGTGTCAGGGCGGGGTTGTACACGCCGCGGGGGCTCTCCGCAGTAGGGAGTCCCCTCCCACAAGCCGGCAACGGACGGGCGATCACCGTGGCGATTTGTTTCCCTCCCCGCGCTAACCTGCAGGAACTCCCTGAGGACTACAGCAGGCGGTACCGCGGACTCTCTCTCTCTCTCTCTCTTCTCCCATGCGATTCTCTTGCGCGTTAAAAGGGGGGCTCCGGAGCATCGCGACTCAGGAGCTCTTACTGGCTCTCCAGCCCTCACCCCTGGCCTTGACCACACCATCGCGACCTGGCATACCAGCGGCGGCTGAGCTCGCTCGAGGGCTAGGACCTGAGGATGTAGAGCACCTGGAAGAACATGGAGAAGAGGGGGAGTCCTACACAAGCCTAACCTAGCTACCCAGCAGCGGCCAACACCCAAGTCCGGTGTGGCACCTGAAGCTGGCTCCGGAATGCCAAGATAAGTCTTGTACATGGACAGACTCAGCGCTACGGCATAAGATCCTCGCCTTTTCGCTGCCCTGCTGCAGCGAGGTCGCCTCCCTTTCCCATCCTCATGTACCTACTTGCACGCTAATGGGGACCTCTTGAGCATCGCGCCTCAGGAGCTCTTACTGGACCTCGGGCCGCTCACCTCCTGGCCTTGACCACGGCATCGTGACATGGCATACCAGCGACGGCTGCAGCCTTCCTAGGGACCGGGACCTGTCGGCGTAGAGCACCAAGCTGCCGCGAGGTTGGAAAGGGAAGACCTAGCCTCAGGAGGACGTGCGTTCGCAAATTTTCATAATAAGGACGATATGAACAAAGGACACTACATACCCTTTACATGCCCCCACGGGGTACTTCTCAATTCCTCGCAGGGAACAAAAGGAAAGAACTTATAGGAGCCCTATCTACACGCACCCTAGTGGCCGACGCCATCATCAACAGTGGGCCACGAGAGGCTGGCGCCAACCTCATCCAGATCAGCGGCGGCGGCGGCCAGCCGCTGCAGCCTTGTTCCGGGCATGGCGAGAGCTTGGGGGCACGTAGCTGTCATCGCTCTTCTCTGGAGACTGCACGAGCTCGGGATAGTCGCTCAACCACCAGGAGTCACCGTTGTTGTTGGAGGAGCTGCAGGCGAGGCCTGCGGCAGGCCCGGTGCCCGCCGCTGCGCCGTCTTGGCGACCTCCTTCAGGGCAGCACTCCAAGTGGCAGCATTCCTCGTCGAAGACCTTGAAGAATAGCATGGAGGCGCCGTCATACTCGAACTGGATGGCGAGGGTGACGTTCGCATGACAGGCTTGGGCAACCTCGCCCCAGCCTCGGGTCATGAAGATCCTCCCGGGGGCGACGGCCTCAACTTCTGCTCCGGTCGCCGGGGCTTCGCAGTCAGCATGCTGGAGCCAAAGCTCGAGAGGGCTTCTCGGCGGCATCTCGGCGGTGAAAAACTGCGAAAGGCGAATCCAAGTGCTCGGGGGCATCGCCGCCCACAACACGAACTCGCGCGAGGAGTCCGCTGCATGGGCCCCTAGGGTGACGGCGTGCGCCTCCGTGGCACGGCGGCCACAGCCCTGGTGCAGGCGCCGGCGCTCATCGCTCCTCCCTTCGAAATCACCGGTGTGAGCATACAAGGGCAACGGGTACCAAGGAGGCGGCCTTTCGTACCACGACTGTGACACCACCGGCCTCACGACCATCTCGCGAGGATGGGGCCTCCTCTTCTTCGGCAGGAGCAGCTCGGGCTCGTTGAGGGGAGCCTTGCCCTTCTCCATGGCCGAGAACCTCCGAATCGGCGCCATGACTACACCAGCAAGGAGTAGAGCAAGGAAGGATAAGAAGCGGGAGAGGCAGAGGAGAGACGGGTGATGGGGGCTCCGCCCCCACCTCCCATTTATAACCAAGGGGAGGCCAACCGCCGGCCTCCACGATCTAAGGTAATAATGATCTTTTTCCTACATGCAGCAAGGACCCGTCAAGTCAGGCAATTGTTGAGGCTGCGTGGGGAAGCGAAGACGCCCACATCCAACCAACCGCCATGCGTCGACCAAGTCTGTAGGCTATTGGGGCTCGCGGCGCTCCGCACTTGCTCTTTGGCTTCGCCTCGAAGCCAAGCCCGAGCGCGCCTTGGGCCCGGAGGCTACTGTCGGTGTTCTGGGAATGAGGGTCCCCAGACTTGCCTGCCTGCGGTCCACGGCATGGCTCTACAAGCGACCTCGTACGAACCATCTTCACCAACAAGCATTGAAGACCCTCATGAGGGACCAAGCCTCGCGAGGCGGACGACACAAGACCTCCTCAGGAGCGGCCTCACCAGGCTGGCTTGCGAGGGGCGGAGAGACCAAGGCAAGGTAAATATCATGAGGTTCCAATGACGTGAGCCATGACGATCGAGACCAGGCGGGTGCCAGGCGGCCGCCAGCGCGCACAGTGTCCTTGTTTCCTCTTTGGTGTTAAGGAGGCAAGCGCAGACGAAGAGTACCGAGTCGTCAAGCAAAGGTTTCCATATTGGTGCAACGAGACCAAGACCAGTAGGACGACAAGACGGAGGTCACCATGGAGCTCAAGGCGGCGTCACGACCAGAGCCTTTGGCAGGCAAAGACTGCTTTTGTCAAGAATACTTGTACTAGCTGTCCCCTTTCAAATTGGCCGTTGTTGGCTCCCTTCCTGCTTAATATTTGGGAAGAGGACCAGGGCCTCTATAAATAGGACTAGCCACCACCATAGCTAGGAGGTACCTCATCTGGGATCGGGGCCATTCCATCCTTAGCCTCACACCCACCAAGAACAAGAACAACTCACCTCAGGAGGCTGTTCTTCCCCTTGTACTGTTCATCATCAGCCTAAGAGGCAATCCACCACACCACACTGGAGTAGGGTATTACACCACAACGATGGCCCGAACCAGTATAAATCTTGTGTCTCATGTGTTGTGAGTTAGTGTGCCTAGCCTAGAGATCTTGAAGTGTTTGAGGGCGTGATCAGTGAAGGAGAGATCTTTGTGCGCACCCCAGTGTTCGAACCTTAAGGGTTTTGCCGAAACCCGAAATCTGACAACAACCCCTTTATCGCGTTGGTTGCGAGGTTCTTATTTATTTCTGCAGGTATGAGGGACTTGCGTGTAGTCTCCTACTGGATTGATACCTTGGTTCTCAAAAACTGAGGGAAATACTTACACTAGTGTGCTGCATCACCCTTTCCTCTTCGAGGGAAAGCCAACACAAGCTCAAGAGGTAGCACCTACTTCGTGAAGATATACCCTAGTGAGGCAAGTCCTTCACGGGCGATGGCCATGGTGGGATAGACAAGGTTGCTTCTCCATGGACCCTCCGTGGGTGGAGCCCTCCGTGGACTCGCGCAGCCATTACCCTTTGTGGGTTGAAGTCTCCATCAACGTGGGTGTACGATAGCACCACCTATCGGAACCACGCCAAAACTCTTCGTGTCTACTTTGTGTTTGCTCCCTCCAAACTCCTCCCTTTACCTTCATATGCAAATGTTTTACATTCCGCTGCTATACTCTAAGACTTGCATGTGTAGGTTGATTTCTTGACTTGTGCTAACTTGCAAAAATCTGCCAAGGCTTAAAATTGGGAAAATGATATATTTTTATTTTGTCAAGTAGTCTAATCACCCCCTCTAGACATATTTTCTATCCTACACGTTTCCACTATTCCATAACTTTATGTGATCTGCTAGGTTTCCACAAACTTGATGATTGTTCCTTAAATTTGCACTTAGCAGATTCTACTATTAAGAAACCTATGGGAAGAATTAATGATGTTCTTATTATATGCCCATAGATTTTATTGTGCTTGATATAGATTGTAATCCTACATGCCCTATTATTCTTGGTAGACATTTCCTTAGAATGATTGGTGCAATTATTTATATGAAGAAACATTAGATTACAATTTCCATTAAGGAAGGGTATGGAACACTTTCCAAGAAAGAAAATTAAGTTTCTACATGAATCTATTATGAGGGTCACTTATGGATTGAATACCAAATATGACAATACCTAGATTTATGCTATATGCCTAGCTAGTGGCGTAAAACAATAACGCTTGTCGGGAGGCAACCCAATTTTATTTTTATGTTTTTATGTTTTGCTTCTATTTTTCAATAAATATGCAATTATGCTTCAGTTATGATTGTGTTTTAGTCTTTTAATTAGTGTTTGTGCCAAGTAAGACCTTTGGGATGATTTGGGTGATAGTTGATTTGATTTTGCTAAGAAAACAAAATCGTTTGCGTCCAGTAGCAGACTTGTTAAAATTCACTGAAGCGTGTAAAGTTCTGAATTTTTTACATAGGATTTATATACAAATTGCCTACGTTGTCCTAATTTTTCAGAATTTTTGGAGTTATAGAAGTTTGGCTAAAGTCCAGTTACTATAGACTATTCTGTTTTTGAAATATTCTGTTTCCATTGTGTTGTTTGCTTATTTTGATGAATCTATGGGTAGTATCGGGGGGGGGGGGGTTGATACGTCTCCAATCTCCAACGTATCTATAATTTTTGATCGTTCCATGTTGTTATATTATCAATCTTGGATGTTTTATAATCATTGTATAGTCATTTTATATCATTTTTTGGTACTAACCTATTGACATAGTGCCAAGTGTCAGTTGTTGTTTTCTGCATGTTTTTTACATCGCAGGAAATCAATATGAAACGGAGTCCAAATGCCACGAAACTTTATGGAGATTTTTTTGGATCAGAAGGAACATAATGGGCCCTGGCTGCGCCTGGGGGTGCTCTGAGGAGAGCACAACCCATCAGGGCACGCCAGGAGGCCCAAGCGCGCCCTGGTGGGTTGTGCCCACCTCGGGTGCCCCTCGGACCGCCTCTTTACTCTATAAATACCCCAATATTCCCCAAACCCTAGGGGAGTCGACGAAATATTAATCCAGTCGCCACAGAGTCCACACCGGATCCAATCTAGACACCATCTCAGATGGAGTTCACCGCCTCCATTGGTGCCTCTCCGATGATGCGTGAGTAGTTCTTTGTAGAACTTCGGGTCCGTAGTTAGTAGCTAGATGGATTCCTCTCTCTCTCTCTCTCTTGATTCTCAATACAATGGTCTCTTGGAGATCCATATAATGTAACTCTTTTTGCGGTGTGTTTGTTGGGATCGGACGAACTTTGAGTTTATGATCAGATCTATCTTTTTATATCCATGAAAGTATTTGAGTTTCTTTGATCTCCTTTATGCATGATCTCTTATAGCCTCGTATTTCTTCTCCGATATTTGGGTTTTGTTTGGCCAACTTGATCTATTTATCTTGCAATGGGAAGAGGTGCTTTGTTGTGGGTTCGATCTTACGGTGCTTGATCCCAGTGACAGAAGAGGGAACCGACACGTATGTATCGTTGCTACTAAGGATAAAACGATGGGGTCTATCTCTACATAGATAGATCTTGTCTACATCATGTCATCATTCTTATTGCATTACTCCGTTTATCCATGAACTTAATACACTAGATGCATGCTGGATAGCGGTCGATGTGTGGAGTAATAGTAGTAGATGCAGGCAGGAGTTGGTCTACTAATCTTGGACATGATGCCTATATAATGATCATTGCCTGGATATCGTCATGATTATTTGAAGTTCTATCAATTGCCCAACAGTAATTTTTTCACCCACTGTTTGCTATTTTTCTCGAGAGAAGCCACTAGTGAAACCTACGGCCCTCGGGTCTCTTTCTCATATATTTGCCTTTGCGATCTACTTTTCCTTTGCGTTTATTTTCAGATCTATTGACCAAAAATACAAAAATACTTTGCTGCACTTTATTCTATTTGCAATCTATTACAACTTTCTCCCGTCCACACACCAATTTCTGGCACCGTTACCCGAAAGGGATTGACAACCCCTTTAACACGTCGGGTTGCGAGTGGTTGTTATTTGTGTGCAGGGGTTGTTTATGTTGGGTTGCTGGGTTCTCCTACTAGTTTGATAACCTTGGTTTCATATATGAGGGAAATACCTACTACCGCTATGCTGCATCATCCCTTCCTCTTTGGGGAAATACCAACATAGCTTTAAGCGACATCAAGAGGAATTTCTGGCGTTGTTGTCGGGGAGGATCTTTAACATATACCAGGTTCCTAAGAAAAAATCTCATCTCCTTGCAATTTATATTATTTGCCATTTGCCTCTCGTTTTCCTCTCCCCCACTTCACAAAAAATTACCGTTTTATTCGCCCCTCTTTTTCCGTTTGCGTTATCTTGCTTTCCAGTCTTGATGGCTAGCGTTCCTACTCCTCCTTTGTCACTAGATTTTGAAGGTCTTTACTTCAAGCAAAGACAAGGAGAAAATTTGAAAGATCCCTTGCATAGGCTTATGGAATTGTATCGTATTTCCAATTTAAAGGGGGCGCTAAGGTTTTGCTTCATAATTTTTACATAGGATTGGTTTTTCATCATAGACAACTTCTAGATTTTGCCGCTAAAGGAAATTTCATTGAGCTTGATGCCAATGTTGCCTATGAAATTTTAGAAGTATTTGGGAATTCCACCTCAAAAAAAGGGTTTTTTTACCCCTGAGGGAGCTGAAATGTTGGAAAAACTTGGTGATTTGCATAAACATATAGTTGAAATACAGAAATATAATGAACCCCTCAAATACCTTAATGGTAGTATCAATCGCATGAATACCCTAATTACTCTTTGCAACAAGCGATTGGATATTTTGGATCTGAAGATGGTTTCTTTCCTGGAGAATTTAGGGAAGCGTAAAGAGCCTCCCGGGTTTGAGAAAACCCTTACAAAAGTTGCCAAAACTTCGGAAGACAAAACTTAGATCATTGCTTTATGCCTAGCTAAGGGCGTAAAACTATAGCACTTGTTGGGAGGCAACCCAATGAATAAAATTTATGTTTGCTTTTTGTTTCCTGTTTTTGAGTGTTAGCACAACTATGCTACTATTATGATTGTGCTTTTTATGTTTTAATTAGTGTTTGTGCCAAGTAAAGCCTTTAGGATCTTCTTGGGTGATAGTTGTTTGATCTTGCTGAAAAAACAGAAACTTTTGCGCTCGCGAAAATAATTCTCATTTTTAAACAGAGAGTGATAAAATACCCATTCCTTTTGCAATACATCAATATGAAAATTTCTCAGACCGTCTTAATTTTTCAGAATTTTTGGAGTGACAGAAGTATTCGAAATAGTCAGATTGCTACAGACTGTTCTGTTTTGACATATTCTGTTTTCTTTGCGTTGTGTGCTTGTTTTGATGGCTCCATGGTTTTCTTTGATGAGTTTTTGCCATAGAAAAGTTGGAATACGGTAGATATAATGCAAGGACAAAATATGAATTGGTTTGATACAACACTGATAGTAGTGATTTATTTTCTTATACTAACGGATCTCACGAAGGTTTTGTTGAGTTTTGTGTGATTGAAGTTTTCAAGTTTTGGGTTATCTTACGATGGATGAAGGAATAAGGAGTAGAAGAGCCTATGCTTGGGGATGCCCCGGCATCCCAAGATATTATCCAAAAATGAGCAAGCAACTAATCTTGGGGATGCCCCCGAGTGGCATCCCCCTTTCTTCTAACGACCATTGGTATTTTACTCGAAGCTATATTTTTATTCGTCACATACTATGTGTTTTGCTTGGAGCGTCTTGTATGATATGAGTTTTTTCTTGTTTTATTTTGTGTTTTAAGTCTTGATTCCTTGCTGGACACACCTATTGGAGAGAGCCAAAAATATATCATGACTTGTTAGAATTGCTCTTTTTGCTTCCCTTAAAATTTTATGAGCTATGGACTTGCTCTAGTGCTTCACTTATATCTTTTTGAGCATGGTGTGCTTTAGTATTTTTGAAGAAATGCTCTCTTGCTTCACTTCAATTAATTTGAGAGAAAGAAAGAAATATTATGCTCATGATCTAAACTTATATTTGTTTGAGCTTATGAAAAGAAACACATGAAAATTAGTCCCAAAGTGATAGATATCCAAGAAGGATATAATAAAAACTTTCATGAAGATCATTGGACAAAATAAACTTGATTCTTAGTAATAGTTTTGAGATATGATGATGTGATATGTGAGTCATGTTGATGAGTAATTATGCTTTAGTAAGAATATTGGTGTTAAGGTTTGTGATTCCCTATGCAAGCACGAAAGTCAATAGTCATGCAATGAAATTATATCCTACTTGTGGTGTATTATTCGGTGTTAATTATGCTTAATGCTTGGTTATGAGATTATCCGTTTCTTGGTTGGTCGCTTCTCAATATTTTGCTAGCCTTCACTTTGCACTAAGTATGATCTCTACTTATGCATCCAAAATCCTTTAAACCAGTTTTGCCACATGATTCCACTATATCTACCTATATGCGATATTCTTTTGCCGTTCTAAGCAAATTTGCATGTGCCATCTCTAATTTTAAAAATAAACTTCTCTTTTGTTTGTTCATTTCGCTCGCGGAGCAGTGTGGGGTGGCTAATATTTTCCATGCAAGATGTGTTATTCTCACGATGAGTGTTTATTCACTTGTCATTGCATGAGAATAAGGTAAAGGTATTAGGGATGCCCAGTCCTGAAATGAAAAAAATGAATTTACTTTATGTTTTCAAATAATAAATTCCTTCGAAAGTGTTGGTATGGAAGGCACCCGTGGATACGGTTAGCCATGGAAAGTGAAAGTATGGTGGAAAAAGGAATAAACTTTTTTTTGGGAACCTCCTACGATATATCTAGCATGAGAAGTGTTGGGAACTCTAAGTCATTTTCGTTGGTGGGATAGACACACCTCCCAAAATGTTTTTATATCTAAGTTTTTCGCTTTGAGCTCTGGCACCTCTACAAATCCCTACTTCCCTCTACGAAGGGCCTTTCTTTTACTTTATGCAATTTTTATTTTGAATTTGAGTCTCCATCTTCTCTTATAAAAGCACCAACTAGGAGGCAATATGATCGTACTTGAATATTGGGTGTAGTTAATATGCAAGTGTGTTTCATGAATGGATCAATGGTTGAGCATGACGGGCTAGGGATAACTTATTTTAGTGTTGATATTTTGAAAGACATGGTTTCTTGTTGATATGCTTGAGTATTTGAATTATCATGTCAAAACTAGACTATTGCTTTGAATAACATAAAAGTCCAAATGTCCATGCTATAAACAAAGAATATGATATGACATGTTAGGCAGCATTCCACATCAAAAATTCTATTTTTATCACTTCCCTACTCGAGGACGAGTTGGAGTTAAGCTTGGGGATGCTGATACATCTCTAATGTATCTATAATTTTTTATTGCTCCATGCTGTTATATTATCAATCTTGGATGTTTTATAATCATTTTATAGTCATTTTATATCATTTTTTGGTACTAACCTATTGACATAGTGCCAAGTGCCAGTTGTTGTTTTTTGCATGTTTTTTACATCGCGGGAAATCAATATCAAACAGAGTCCAAACGCACAAACTTTACAGAGATTTTTTTGGACCAGAAGGGACATAATGGGCCCTGGTTGCGCTTGGGGCGTGCTCCGAGGAGAGCACAACCCACCAGGGTGCGCCTGGCGTGCCCTGGTGGGTTGTGCCCACCTCGAGTGCCCCCCGGACCGCCTCTTTGCTCTATAAATACCCCAATATTCCCAAAACCCTAGGGAGTCGACGCAATATTGATCCAGCCACCGCAGAGTCCTGAACCACCAGATCCAATCTAGACACCATCTCAGATGGGGTTCAGCACCTCCATTGGTGCCTCTCCGATGATGCGTGAGTAGTTCTTTGTAGACCTTCGGGTCCATAGTTAGTAGCTAGATGGCTTACTCTCTCTCTCTCCCTCTCCCTCTATCTCTCTTGATTCTCGATACAATGGTCTCTTGGAGATCCATATGATGTAACTCTTTTTGCGGTGTGTTTGTTGGGAGCAGATGAACTTTGAGTTTATGATCAGATCTATCTTTGTATATCCATGAAAGTATTTGAGTTTCTTTGATCTGTTTTATGCATGATCTCTTATAGCCTCGTATTTATTTTCCGATATTTGGGTTTTGTTTGGCCAACTTGATCTATTTATCTTGCAATGGGAAAAGGTGCTTTGTAGTGGGTTCGATCTTACGGTGCTTGATCCCAGTGACAGAAGGGGAACCGACACATATGTATCGTTGCCACTAAGTATAAAACGATGGGGTCTATCTCTACATAGATAGATCTTGTCTACATCATGTCATCGTTCTTACTGCATTACTTCGTTTCTCCATGAACTTAATACACCAGATGCATGCTGGATAGCGGTCGGTGTGTGGAGTAATAGTAGTAGATGCAGGTAGGAGTCGGTCTACTAATCTTGGACGTGATGCGTATATAATGATCATTGCCTGGATATCATCATGATTATTTGAAGTTCTATCAATTGCACAATAGTAATTTGTTCACCCACCATTCGCTATTTTTCTCAAGAGAATCCACTAGTGAAACCTGCGGCCCCCGGGTCTCGTTCTCATATATTTGCCTTTGCGATCTACTTTTCCTTTGTGTTTATTTTCAGATCTATTAAACCAAAAATACTTTGCTGCACTTTATTTTATTTGTGATCTGTTTATTCAGTCTATTACAACTTTCTCCCGTCCACGCACCAATTTCTGGTGCCGTTACCCCAAAGGGATTGACAACCCCTTTAACACGTCGGGTTGCGAGTGGTTGTTATTTGTGTGCAGGGGCCGTTTACGTTGTGTTGCTTGGTTCTCCTACTGGTTCGATAACCTTGGTTTCATATCTGAGGGAAATACCTACCGCCGCTATGCTGCATCATCCCTTCCTCTTTGGGGAAATACCAACGTAGCTTCAAGCGACATCAGGGTGGTATGAACCATGGAGAAGTTAGAATACAACATGTATAATACAAATATAAAACTGGAATAAGTTTACAATAGTCACTACAGGAAACAGATAATTTGCCGTCTGTGGATTACAGACGGCAAAGACTTTGCCGTCTGGAAGCAGACGGCAAAGTCAGACGGCAAAGATAAGTCGGCAAAGAATACTTTGCCGTCTGCTGTTTATCGGGATGATGGCAAAGAGTTTGCCGTCAGTCAATAGGGTTCACCATGAGCAGACTAGCCAGACGGCAAAAATATGCCAACACACGGAGCGGTCGCGCTAACGGACGGCGTCAAGTACTTTGCCGTCAGCTAGCTATGTCTTTGTCGTCATCCTCATATACCCACACGGCAAAGAAAATATTTTTATTTTTAAAAAACGAAACAATGTAAAAGCCGTAGATGGCCGAAGGCGTTGGGAAAATCTTTCATAGCTATGACGAGCGAACAAATTTTTACGAGACAAAAGTACTCTCTTTACATACTATATATCCATCATCACAGTATAGTTACACAATATAATGTTCTTCATTTACAAAATAAACGGACGAACTGGCCATGGTGTGACGGACGAACGAACGAAACAACACCAAAAAAATTACTACAAAACGGATGAACTGGCCCTTGCCAGCGTCGAGATCCGAGAGCGGGCGTCGAGCTCGAGGAGGCGAAGGGTGGTCTTCGGGCGGAGTTGACCATGGCACCATGGATCCCCTGGATCGGGAGGAGGTGTGGGGTCATAGACGGGGAGGGAGGAGGATCCCTTTGCGGCCTCCAGCTCAGGGAGTGGCGAGGCGGGGTCGACCAGGCGGGAGGTTGTGCTGCAGAGGAGCTCCGGCGAGCTCTTGGCAACGACGCCACCATGTCGAAGGGCGGCGGCCGTTGACGAGCAGGGGAGGAGGTGCTGAGTCGTAGGCGGGGAGGAGGATCTCGCACCAGCGAGGCAGGGCCGGCCAGCTGCAGTTAACAAGCAAGCAAGGAGGAGGAGGCGCCGGGTCACGGGTGGGAAGGAGGAAGAGGATCCCGCGGCGGCCTCTAGGCGACGGCGAGGCCGGGTTGAGAAGCGGGGGTTGACGAGCAGGGGAGGTGGAGGAGGATCCCGCGCCGGCCACGGCTCAGGCGACGTGCGGGATCGAGCAGTGGGGGTTGACGAGCAGGGGAGGTGGAGGAGGATCCCGCGCCGGCCACGGCTCAGGCGACGTGCCGGATCGACCGACGACAGTTGGACGAGCAGGGGATAAGAGAGGGAGAGATGTGGTCGATCGTGAGGGGTGGGGGTTGTGCGGCAGAAGAAGGGATCAAGGGAGAGATGCGGTCAGTCGTGGTGGGGCCTTGGGGATAAGAGAGAGAGATGGGATGGGTGGTTGGGGCGCGCGTGGTGACTGGTGAGAGACATAGGCGGGTGCGGGCGGCCCAGATCACGCCATGTCACCGATCCGTGGGATCAATCCGCGTGCTGTGTTTTCTCTTTGCGGTCTGCGATTTTTTTTACAGATGGCAAAGAGCAGACTTTGCCGTCTGTAAACGAAATTGCAGACGGCAAAGACTTTGCCATTTGCAATTTTTTTTACAGACGACAAAGAGAGCTCTTTGTTGTCTATAAAAAAATCCTAGACGGCAAAGAGTTTTTGCCATCTGTGTTTTTTTAGAGACGGCAAAGTATGTATTTGTCGTCAGTTGTTCTTTGCCGTCAGCTGCTGTCGGCAAAATTTGTCTTTGCCGTCTGGCCCGACAAAATGCTGACGGCAAAGAACAGTACTGACGGCAAATCTCCTGTTTCCCGTAGTGAGTACCGAAAAGTGGTTATTTGCTTTGTTTCATTAACGGATCTCACAAGTTTTCTGTTGAGTTTTGTGATGTGAAGTTTTGAAGTTTTGGGTGAAGTTTCGGTGGACTACAAAATAAGGAGTGGCAAGAGCCTAAGCTTGGGGATGGCCTTGCATATTTTATGAGCATGATGAACAAGGTATTTATGGAATATCTGGATAAGTTTGTCGTGGTGTTCATCGATGACATATTGGTTTTCTCCAAGAGCAAGGAAGAACACAAGGAGCACTTGCGTCTAGTTCTAGAGAAACAATGAGAGCATCAGTATATGCCAAGTTTAGCAATTGTGAATTTTGGTTGAAGGAAGTCGGATTCCCTGGACATGTTATTTCAGGAGAAGGAATAGCAGTTGACCTCGCAAAGGTTGAAGTAGTAACCGAACTGAACTCACCCACCTAAGTTAAGGAGATCTACAGTTTTCTCGGACTTGTCGGATATTATCGGAGGTTTATTGAGAATTTCTACAAGATTGCTAAGCCCATGACTGAGTTGTTGAAGAAGGAGACCAAGTACAATTGGACCGAGGATTGTGAAGCCAGTTTTCAGTAGCTGAAGAAACGTTTGATTACGGCCCCAGTGCTAATTTTGCCGGACATACACAAGGATTACCAGGTGTATTGTGCCGCTTCTCGTCAAGGGCTTGGAGGAGTGCTCATGCAGGAAGGAAAGGTTGTAGCTTATACCTCCAGACAGCTATGGCCTCACGAGATGAACTATGCTACACATGATTTCGAGTTAGCAGCCATAGTGCACACACTCAAGACCTAGAGACATTTCCTTGTCGGAAACAGTTGTGATGTTTACATGGATCATAAGAGCTTGAAGTACATTGTTCACGCAGAAGAAGTTGAACCTCAGGTAGAGTAGATGGCTAGAGTTGATCAAGTACTATGACATGAGATTGCATTATTACCCAGGGAAAGCAAATGTTGTAGCAGATGCCTTGAGCCATAATAGTTATGTGAACACCCTCATAGCAGGAGGATTACCGCAGGAGTTATGTGATGATCTCAGAGATCTCCGCTTGGAGATAGTTCCGAGAGGATTTGTCGCCACCCTAGATATTCAGTCCATGATACGTCTCCAATGTATCTATAATTTTTTATTGTTCCATGCTATTATATTATCCATCTTGGATGTTTTATATGCATTGTTGTGCTATTTTATATCTTTCTTGGGGCACTAACCTATTAACCTAGTGCCTAGTGCCAGTTGCTGTTTTTTCCTTGTTTTTGTCTTGTACAGAAAATAAATACCAAACGGAGTCCAAACGGAATGAAACCTTTTGAGGATTTTTCTTGGACCAGAAGACAACCATGAAGCTTCAGGAGGATGCCAGAAGGCCCACGGGTGAGCCACAAGCTCACTAGGCGTGCCCTAGGTGGCATCCTATGAGCTTGTGGCCCCCCTGTGGCTCCTCTAACCCTAATTCCAGCCCTATAAATACCCAAATATTCCCCGTACACCAAAGGGCACACTAAAAGTACTTTTCCGCCGCCGCAAGCTTCTGTTCTTATGAGATCCCATCTTGGGGCCTTTTCTCGCACTCTGCCGGAGGGGGATTCGATCACGGAGGGCCTCTACACCAACCTTGTTGCCCTTCCGATGGTGTGTGAGTAGTTTACCACAGACCTATAGGTCCATAGCTAGTAGCTAGATGGCTTCTTCTCTCTCTTTCATCTTCAATACAATGTTCTCCTTGATGTTCTTGGAGATCTATTCGATGTAATCTTTTTTTGTGGTGCGTTTGTTGAGATCTGATGAATTGTGGATTTATGATCAGATTACCTGAATATTATTTGAGTCTTCTATGAAATCTTTTATGCATGAGTAAGATAGATTTGTATTTCTCTCCAATCTATTGATTTGGTTTGGCCAACTAGATTGATCTATCTTACAATGGGCGAGGTGCTTTGTGATGGGTTCAATCTTGCGGTGTCCTCACCCAGTGACAGTAGGGGTAGCGAGGCATGTATTTGTATTTTTGCCATTAAGGATAAAATGATGGGGGTTTTACCATATTTTTTGGATCTATCCCTCTACATCATGCCATCTCACTTAAGGCATAACTCTGTTCTTGTTAACTTAATACACTAGATGCATGCTGGATAGCGATTAATGTGTGGAGTAATAGTAGTAGATGCAGGCAGGAGTCGGTCTACTTGTCATGGGCGTGATGCCTATATTCATGATCATTGCCTTAGATATCGTCATAGCTATGCACTTTTCTATCAATTGCTCAACAGTAATTTGTTTACCCACCGTATGCTTTCTTCAAGAGAGAAGCCTCTAGTGAAACCTATGGCCCATGGGTCTATTGTCATCATATTATTTTCAGATTTATAAAACCAAAAACCCAAAAATACCTTGCTACAATTTATTTATCTTACTTTATTTTACACTTTTACTTATGTTTTATACCTATCTCTATCAGATCTCACTCTTGCTAGTGACCGTGAAGGGATTGACAACCCCTTTTTCGTGTTGTGTGCAAGTGATTGTTAGTTTGTGCAGGTGCATCTATTGGGGACTTGCGTGTTCCTCCTACTGCACTGATACCTTGGTTCTTAACTGAGGTAAATACTTATATCTACTTTGCCGCATCACCCTTTCCTCTTCAAGGGAAAAATCAACGCAAGCTCAAGAAGTAGCAGGAAGAATTTTTGGTGCCATTGTCGGGGAGGTTCTACATCAAGCCTACCAAGTACCTATCATAAACTATCATCTCTTGCACTTACATTATTCACCATTTTCCCCTCTTTTTCATCTCCCCCACTTCTAAAACATTTTCAGAAAACCACAAAAATATTTACCTTTTTATTCGCCTTCTTTTTGTTCGCTTGTGTTAAACCTAGCATGATGAGTGATTTCGGTATGGCGGAAACAGATGATGGGAGAACTCCTAAAATTGGATGTTCTACTAATCTGGATGCTAAAACTTTCAGTATAGGACAAGGGAATGTTATAGGAAAAGAAACCATCCAAGAATTCTTTAATTGCGTTGGAACTTTGAATTGTGATGATGTTCCTATACTTAAAAGAACTAAAACTTACATAGAGGCTATTTCTGCACTTGTTCTTAAACTTGAGAAAAGATTTATTCGTACTCATCCTACCTTGCAAAGATTGTTTTATGAGTTGCCCGTTATAAAAGATCTTAGAGCTAAGATAATAGCAACCCTTGTCCTTATGAATGAGTTTGATTACATAATGCGGGAAGCCAGGGAGATCTTTGATTCTTATGGTATGAACCATGGAAAACCGATAATAGATGAGATCATTTATAATAGTGATTATTTATTAGGACATTTGCTTGGCAATGATCGCATCTTTGATGAGAATCTTAAAAAGGAAATTCCGGTTCTAGATATGATCCAACAAGTCTTTAATGATGTTAATCAACAATATTCTTGGATTGTAGCCGATAATCAAAGGGGATGTGCAGATGGGCACCTTGATAGTGCTGAAATTTATATGGATGATGTGTTCCATGTTATATTTGAAAAATCTCCTGACAAAAACACATGTATGGAAGATAAGAACAAAGATGACAATACCTAGATCTATGCAATATGCCTAGCTAGGGACGTTAACAATAAAACTTGTTGGGAGGCAACACAATTTTATTTTTGAGTTTTCTGTTTTTGCTTCTGTTCTTGAATAAATATGCAATATTACTTCTGTAATAATTGTGTTTTAGTGTTTAATTTGTGTTTGAGCCAAGTAAGACCTTTGGGATGATCTATGGTGATAGTTGATTTGATTCTGTGAAAAAATAGAAACTTTTGCATCCAGTAACATAATTTATAAAATTCACTGAAGCGTGACAAAATTCTGATTTTTCTGCACACAATTGATATACAAATTTCCTACATTGTCCTAATTTTTCAGAAGTTTTAGAGTTATAGAAGTTTGGCTAAAGTCCAGATTACTACATACTATTCTGTTTTTGACAGATTCGGTTTCCAGTGTGTTGTTTGCGTATTTTGATGAATCTATGCGTAGTATCGAGGGTATGAACCATGGATAAGTTAGAATACAGTAGGTACAGCACCAATATAAAATTGGACTGAGTTTACAACAATACCTAAAAGTGGTTATTTGCTTTGTTTCATTAACGGATCTCACGAGTTTTCTATTGAGTTTTATGTTGTGAAGTTTTCAAGTTTTGAGTAAAATTTTGATGGAGTACGGAATAAGGAGTAGCAAGAGCCTAAGCTTGGGGATGCCCAAGGCACACCAAGGTAATATTCAAGGACAACCAAGCATCTAAGTTTGGGGATGCCCTGGATCGCATCCCCTCATTACTTGAGGCCATATTTTTATTCACCACATGATATGTGTTTTGCTTGGAGCGTCTTGTATTATATGAGTCTTTTATTTTTAGTTTGCCACAATCATCCTTGTTGTGCACACCTTTTTAGAGGGACACACATTAACCGTGAATTTATTAGAATACTCTATGTGCTTCACTTATATCTTTTGAGCTAGGTAGTTGCTCTAGTGCTTCACTTATATCTTTTTAGAGCATGGCGGTGGTTTTATTTTGAAGAAATTGATGAACTCTCATTCTTCACTTATATTATTTTGAGAGTCATAAAAATAGTGTGGCAATTTTCTTAGGTTATGAATTTAGTCCTAATATAATGGGTATTCAAGAGGGATATAATAAAATCTTTCATGAAAGATCATTGGATATAAGAGAAGTTTGATTCCTTGCATTTATTTTTGAGATATAAAGATGGTGATATTAGAGTTATGCTAGTGAGTAATTGTGGATTAGTAAGAATATTTGTGTTAAGGTTCATGATTCTCGAAGCATGCACGTACGGTCTCTCGTTATGTGATGAAGTTGGAGCATGGTTTATTTTTTATTGTCTTCCTTTTGAGTGGCAGTCGCGAACGAGCGATGGTCCTTTCCTACCAATATATCCCCCTAGGAGCATGCGTATTAGTACTTTGTTTCGAGGGCTAATAAAATTTTCCAATAAGTATGTGAGTTTTTTATGACTAATGTTGAGTCCATGGATTGAATGCACTCTCACCCTTCCACCATTGCTAGCCTCTTCGGCACCATGCATTGCCCTTTCTCACAATGAGAGTTGGTATAAAATTCGCCGGTGCATCCAAATCCCATGATATGATACAGTCTTTCACACATAAGCCACCTTATATCTTCCTCAAAACAGCCACCATACCTACCTATTGTGGCATTTCGGTAGCCATTCCGAGATATATTGCCATGCAACTTCCACTATTCCATTTTATTATGACACACACCATCATTGTCATATTGCTTTGCATGATCATGTAGTTGACATAGTATTTGTGGCTTGGCCACCGTTCATATCTTTTATACATGTCACGCTAGATCATTGCACATCTCGACACACCGCCGGAGGCATTCATATAGAGTCATATTCTTGTTCTAGTATCAAGTTCTAATTCTTGAGTTGTAAGTAAATAAAAGTATGATGATTATCATTATTAGAACATTGTTCCATGTGAGGAAAGGATGATGGAGACTATTATTTCCCCACAAGTAGGGGTGAGAGTCCGGACTTGAAATAAAAAAGAGCTCAAAATAAAAAATGACATAAAAAGATAGAAGGGACAATGTTACTATACTTTTTCCACACTTGTGCTTCAAAATAGCACCATGATCTTCATGATAGAGAGTTTCTTATTTTGTCAATTTCATATACTAGTGGGAATTTTTCATTATAGAACTTGGCTTGTATATTCCAATAATGGTCTTCCTCAAAATGCCCTAGGTCTTCGTGAGCAAGCAAGTTGGATGCACACCCACTTAGTTTCTTTAGATGAGCTTTCATACACTTATAGCTCTAGTGCATCCATTGCATGGCAATCCCTACTCCTCGCATTGACATCAATTTATGGGCATCTCCATAGGCCGTTGATTAGCCGCGTCAATGTGAGACTTTCTCCTTTTTGTCTTCTCACATAACGCCCATCATCATATGCTATTCCACCTATAGTGCTATATTCATGGCTTGCGCTCATGTATTGCGTAAGGGTTGAAAAGGCTGAAGCGCGTTAAAAACTATGAACCAATTGCTCGGCTTGTCATCGGGGTTATGCATGATGGGAGCATTTTGTGTGACAAAAATGAAGCATGGCCAAACTATATGATTTTGCAGGGATAAGCTTTCTTTGGCTATGTTATTTTGATAAGACATAATTGCTTGGTTAGCATGCTTGAAGTATTACTATTTTTAAGTCAGTATTAAACTTTTATCTTGAATCTTTTGGATCTGAACATTCATGCCACAATAAATAGAATTACGTTGAAAATTATGTTAGAGAGCATTCCACATCAAAAATTCTGTTTTTATCATTTACCTACTCGAGGACGAGCAGGAATTAAGCTTGGGGATGCTTGATACGTCTCCAATGTATCTAAATTTTTTTATTGTTCCATGCTATTATATTATCTGTTTTGGTTGTTTAATGGACTTTAATATACCTTTTTATATTATTTTTGGGACTAACCTATTAACCGAAAGCCAAGTGCAAATTGCTGTTTTTTGCCTATTTCAGTGTTTCGCAGAAAAGGAATATCAAACGGAATGAAACCTTCGCGGGGATCATTTTTGGAACAAACGCAATCCAGGAGACTTGGAGTGGAAGTCAAGGAAGTAGCGAGGAAGCCATGAGATAGGAGGACGCGCCCCAAGGGGGTGGGCGTGCCCCCACCCTCATGGGCCCCTCGCAGCTCCACTGACCTACTTCTTTCGCCTATATATACTCTTATACCCTGAAACCTTCGGGGAGAGCCACGAAACATCTTTTCCACCGCCGCAACCTTCTGTACCCGTGAGATCCCATCTTGGGGCCTTTTTCCGGTGATCTGCCAGAGGGGGATTCGATCATGGAGGGCTTCCACATCAACACCATAGCCTCTCCGATGATGTGTGAGTAGTTTACCATAGACCTTCGGGTCCATAGTTATTAGCTAGATAGCTTCTTCACTCTCTTTGGATCTCAATACAAAGTTCTCCTCGATCTTCGTGGAGATCTATTCGTTGTAACTCTTTTGCGGTGTGTTTGCCGAGATCCGAGGAATTGTGGGTTTATGAACTTGATTATCTATGAATATTATTTGATTCTTCTCTGAATTCTTATATGCATGATTTGATATCTTTGCTAGTCTCTTTAAATTATCGGTTTAGTTTGGCCTACTAGACTGATCTTTCTTGCAATGGGAGAAGTGCTTAGGTTTGGGTTTAATGTAACATCCCAAATTTTCAATTTGGAATGTTATACATTAGGTCATCATGCATATCATATTTTATTTTGCTTCTGGTTTTGATCCTAGAAAATCCTACGCAACTCAAGGACCCACGGAGAGAGTTGGGGATTTCGTTATTTACATATTTGAGTTTTCTCAAATTATGTAAACAGGATCATTTGATTTTATTTATTTTATCATCAATTATTTCTATTACAAAAATATGAGAGAGGGAATAAAATGACTTTCCCAAAATATAGAAATATTGAGGATTTAATAAAAAAATCAAATAAGATTTATTTCGGAGTTTTTCGGTATTTTTATTTGAATTTAGGAAAAATGCGCGTTTTTCAAAGTTGTAGTTTGGGCCCAGATAAATGTTCACTTTATCAGGCTTGATTTTAGGAACCCGGCAAAATTTATTTCGTGATTTTTGGAGTCCGTTTAGTATTTCTTTTTATTTTTCTTCCGAGCGGATTTATAAAAAAAACGGAAACCGACTTCGGGCCGTATTCGGCCTGGACTCCGCCGGCCTAGGCTATATAAGCCGCCGCCCCGGCCCGAGGAGAGCCCAGCCGCCAGCGCCCGACCTAACCCTAGCCGCCGCCGCCTCTAGCCGCCGCCACCGCCGCCGCCCGCCGAAGTTGCGCGCCTTTCGAGGTTCGCCGTCGCCTCATTTTCCGTGTAGTTTTTTTTTAAAAAAATTATGTTCGTCGTTTTTCTTTTCGTCGGACTTTTCGGGTTATTTTCTGATCGCGATTTCTGATCCGATTTTCGTTTTAGTATAACTTTTCGCTCGCTTATCGGAATCAGGCGATTCAAGCGCCTGGAGTTTCGTCTCGAAACCCTCTTTCCGAATAATCAACTTAAACAAGTTTTTGCTACTGTAAAATTTGCCCTAGATCCAGATTACTAGAACGAAGTTGTTTTCTTTCGCCGTTTGATTTCTTTTGCTTCGTTCGATTTGATTTGTTTTGCCAACTGGAGTTCTTAAGTTGAACTTTCTGGTTAGATCTTCTATTTGAGTTTTACCTGTGCATTAGATGAGTACTTATTGTATGCTTGTTGTTTGTCTGTGATAGAATACCCGGAGTGCGCCGCCTGTTACGTTGAATCTCTAGGTTTCGCGGATCGTCAGCAAGGCAAGTAACACTTTGATCATACCTTTTCTACAACCCAGTTTTATTGCATTAGATCAATCCTCACACATTGCATGATTAGGATCTAATTAAATTGTGGGATGGGAAGTAGATGAGGTAGTACCTATTACCTGTTTATTATCAAACCTTTGGGAGTTACTTCTACGTTTGCTTATTATGCCATGCTATGCTAGTAGACGTGGATTGGGTGAGTGATATCCATGACAGATGTGAGATTGATAATTAAGGGTTTATCTAAGGTGGCAGCCTAACACACATCTGGGTGGATTGAGGCACCTGGGGTTACCAGGACTTGCCTGTTTTTCATGGGACCGCCACCCAGGCTCAAAGGGATCATGAGATTATTCATACTAGAAACTTCTGTGTGCAGCCACAAGCCATTATGGGCTCTGGCATAGTTGAGTAAGTTGTGCGAACTCTTACAGTGGTAGACTAGCAGATGTAGGGGAAAGTAGGTGTACCGGTCTACCCTTCATAAGGTGCTAGCGCTTCTGGAAGACTGTGTCTCTGTCATCCGTCTTCTCAAACACCCTATAGTGCGAGAAACCAAACAGAGGCGATCGAGTCTTGTGGGGAAAAGTGCGCAAACCTCTGCAGAGTGTAACAAACTAATCATGGTTAGCCGTGTCCCCGGTTATGGACAATCTTGAGTATCTAGTACCTAGATTTTCATGTGAATCTCAACATGTTACTCTAAATTAATTTTGATGGGTTTTAATGATGTTACTTAATTGGGATTGAGAATGCTGTCAACCATTCTCAAAGTTTAACAACCACCATGATAGTAATTAATTTTATTCCTTTGAAGTAGGGAAAAATTGGCTTTACGCAAAAACAGTAACCATAGAGCTTTCCACCAGCCAAATATGCATATAGTATAGCTGTTGCATTCCATTACTCTCTATGTGTTACCTTGCCAGCATATTCCATGTGCTGACCCGTTTTCGGGCTGCAACATTAATGTTGCAGACTTTTCAGACGATGATTAAGGAGTTTTTAGGTCGTGGTTCTATACTCAGTGATGCCGTTGGAGTTGATGGACTCACTTATCTTCCAAGCCTTCCGCTGTTATCGTCACTAGACGGCCTTAAGCCATATTTATTGTAATAAGTTCTCTTTTGAGACACTCGATGTAATAAGTGTGTGATTGCTACTCTGCTATAAATCCTCCGAGTACTGTGTGGTGTCAGCATTACTAATCCAGGGATGACACCGGAGCACAGAGATCAGACCGTTTGAGGTCTGGTCGCTACATTTAATCTTGTGGTGCTCGATCCCAGTGACAGAAAGGGAAACGACACATATTGTATTGTTTCCATCGAGGATAAAAATATGGGGTTTATATCATATAACTTGATTTTATCCCTCTACATCATGTCATCTTGCCTAATGCATTACTCTGTTCTTATGAACTTAATAATCTAGATGCATGTTGGATAGCGGTCGATGTGTGGAGTAATAGTAGTAGATGCAGAATCGTTTCGGTCTACTTGTCACGGACGTGATGCCTTTATTCATGATCATTGCCTTAGATATCATCATAACTATGCGCTTTTCTATCAATTGCTTGGCAGTAATTTGTTCACCCACCGTAATACATGATATCTTGAGAGAAGCTACTAGTCAAACCTATGGCCCCCGGGTGTACTTTACATCATATAAGTTTCCAATCTACAATTCTAGGTTACTATTTATTTTCCAATCTTTATTTTCCAATCTATACCACAAAAATACCAAAAATATTTATCTTATTATCTTTATCAGATCTCACTTTTGCAAGTGGCTGTGAAGGGATTGAGAACCTCTTTATCGCGTTGGTTGCAAGGTTCTTATTTGTTTGTGCAGGTACTAGGTGATTTGCGTGTAGTCTCCTACTGGATTGATACCTTGGTTCTCAAAAATTGAGGGAAATACTTACGCTACTTTGCTGCATCACCCTTTCCTCTTCAAGGGAAAACCAACGCATGCTCAAGAGGTAGCAGCAGCGAGCCGGCCAGCCGGGATGTGGGCGGAGCCGGCAAGCGGCCGGGTCACGTGGAGCCGGCATGCGGGAAGACGGCGAGGTGGCCACGCGCGGTGGACGCGGCCGGGCGCAGGGCAAGGCCGGTCGACAAGGAGCCGCGTGGACTCGTGGAGGTGTCGTACGAGGATGGGAGGCACTGCAGGTGATGTCATGGTACTGTGGACGACGACACGATACTGTTGATGATGATGGGTACTATAGATGAACAGCGCGCGCCTATGTGGCTACAATGGACGGGGGATGGCCGTCGCGTCCGCAGTGTCTGATTGGACGCGGCGACGGGACGCGGTCGGGTTGGAGCAGTGACGGAGGCCCGACGACGAGGAGCCGCGGGCGCGCGTTCGACGCACAACGCGGGCGTGGGGGCGCGGATGGCTGGTTGCGGACGGGCACGTGGAGGAGGAGCGGAGCGTGGGCGGGCAGGCCACCCCAGGCCTGGCGGAGTGGGCACGGGCGTTGCGCTGGTGTGAAGACAGAGGCGTGCGTGTATGGAGACGTGCATGCAGGAGTTGGAGACGATGCACGGGGCACGGAGAAGATTACCGGGGATGGAGCGAAGGTCGGGCGTGGCAGAGCAGCACAACGGCACGAGGGAACCGGCCACGAGCAGAGCCGACTGCCTGGGCGGCGCAGACACCGGCCGGAATAGCGGCGGGCAGGCCGGGCGTCCACGTGAGGGAATCTCCGTGCTTTGTGGGGCGCGGCCAGAAGTGGAGCCGGCCGGGGCTGGCTCGAGGTGGCTGGCACGTGCGGCCGACTACGTTCGCTCTATCACCGCCTGCGTGCACATTGAGTCGGGCTAGCTAGCTAGCATACACGCAGCTGAATCGATTGGCTTCGCTAGCTAGCTAGCTAGGCACGAGTGCATGCATGCATAGGGACGTGGGTAGCCAGCTTGCGAGCGCGCGGAGGTGTGACCGAGGCGAGGCCCGAGCGAGGCGAAACAGAGCGTGGTGGCATGGCGGAGCGGGCCGTAGGTGGTCGAGATTGCAGGAGGTCGGGCAATGGAGGGGACCACCGGCGTCAAGGCAAGGGGGGCGTGACAGCGTGGCTGTGCAAGAGGATCAGCAGCGAGGCACGACAGCGGATGTAGCTACATCGAGGCATGTCAGCGGCCACACCTACAGCGACGCATGACAGCAGCTACAGCGAGGCGGGCATGCAACTACAGCTACAGTGAGCGGCGGGCAGACGAACAGGGGAGGCAGGAAAAAAGCCACGGGAGTGGAGGAGAGCAGCATGCAGAGCAACGGCCACCGCGAAGAGGCTGGCGGTGGTGCAGCTGGCCAGCGCGAAGCGCCGCGGTGGAGCGGGCGCACGCCTGCGAACGGAGCTATCGCAGGCAGAGGAGGCCGGATGCAGCGCACACGTGCGTGAACGGGAGGACACGGCGAGGATGTGTCGCCCCGCATGGGCACGTCGGGGGTGTGTTGAAGTTGAGCCCCTGAGCGTGGACGAAGAGACGACGGCGGTGCCGTGGTGATGATGGTGAAAAACGGCGAGGCCGACGACGAGGACGCACTGTCCCGTGCGGTTGCCCGAGAGCGTGTCGATGTCGAGCCCCTGAGCGCTACCAGAGAGACGGCATGACACCGCGGTGACGATGATGTAAAGGGTCCCGTTCGTACCGCGGTTCCAGTAGCAGCTTGCCCCATGGTGGGCTCCAACTATCGTGGTTATCTCGCGAGCGGGTTCGTAAGACGACAGATGCCACGGGGTGGCTTGAGGTGAGGGCAAGACTGCTGTGGAGATCAAGCGATGGGATTGGGCAAGCAGCACGCGGTTGTTTGCCTAGGTTCGGGGCTCTCCGGAGAGATAATACCCCTACTCCTGCATGTCTGATGATATATGCAGTGTATACGTAGCAATACAGAGTTGCTCCTAGAGCTGTATTATTGAATGCAGGAGAGAGCCAAGTGATCATCTACTAGTGCGTGGGTGTGGTTGAGTATTGTCGCCTAGTGATTGTTTGGGCATGTATGCCCGTGAGAGTGTGTGGCTGTCGGTGTCAAAACCGGCGGATCTCGGGTAGGGGGTCCCGGACTGTGCGTCTAGGCTGGATCGTAACATGAGGCAAGGGACACGAAGTTTTACCCAGGTTCGGGCCCTCTTGATGGAGGTAAAACCCTACGTCCTGCTTGATTAATATTGATGATATGGGTAGTACAAGAGAAGATCTACCACGAGATCGGAGAGGCTAAACCCTAGAAGCTAGCCCTGTGTATGATTGTTGTTCTGTATGTTGTCCTACGGACTAAAAACCCTCCAGTTTATATAGACACCGGAGAGGGTTAGGGTTACACAAAGTCGGTTACAATAGTAGGAGATCTATATATCCGTATTGCCAAGCTTGCCTTCCACGCCAAGGAAAGTCCCTTCCGGACACGGGACGAAGTCTTCAATCTTGTATCTTCATAGTCCAAGAGTCCGGCTAAAGGTATAGTCCGGCCATCCGGACACCCCCTAATCCAGGACTCCCTCAGTAGCCCCTGAACCAGGCTTCAATGACGACGAGTCCGGCGCGCAGATTGTCTTCGGCATTGCAAGGCGGGTTCCTCCTCCAAGTACTTCATAGAAGATTTTGAACACAAAGATAGTGTCCGGCTCTGCAAAATAAGTTTCCACATATTGCCATAGAGAGAATAATATTTACACCAATCTAATCTTCTGACATATTCGGTAGTGTGACATCGCACCACGGCCAAGCCTTTATTCGAATCGTTTTATTGTCCCACCTCAGCATGTCATGCGAGGAGGTTTCCTTGGCACGTCTCGTCGAAGCAGAGATCGTGTCCCCTTATTCCAGGATTCTCATCAATACGGGCGTGGGTAACCCAACCGCTTCTAGGACTCCTAGACTATAGGCAAGTCCAAACGGCCACGGAGAGGACGCTTGATATTCACCCTCTTTATAAAGGGACAAGGCTTTTACTTTTTCCCTACCGTGCTCAATCAAATCCTTCCCCCACCTCAAGCTCAAACACCCAAAGTTCAGGTCAGGTGCTCCGAACCTTCAGTCATGTCCAGATCTAGCCTTCAAGGCCGATGGGTGCCTTCCTCCGTCACGGAAGAAGACATCAAAAAGTTGAGGGAGGCCAGATATCTGACCGCTGAGATTTTGCATCGGCTGCCTGCCCGAGGGCAGGCCGTCCCCTCCCCCGAACCCAACGAGAACGTCGTGTTCGTCTCCCACTTCCTCCGAGGTCTAGGCCTTGCTCTGGATCCTTTCGTCAGGGGTTTGATGTTTTATTACGGGCTAGATTTCCATGATCTAGCTCCGGACTCCTTTCTCCATATCACGACATTTATTGTCGTGTGTGAGGCCTTCCTCCGGGTTACCCCTCACTTTGGCCTGTGGCTCAAGACCTTTGAAGTAAAGCCGAAGATGATCGAGGGGCAACATGTAGCGTGTGGAGGTGCCCCAATATGCAAGATGACGGGAGCTCCATGGCCCAAAGGTTCCATTCCAGAGGTGTCTGAATTGTGGCAACATGAGTGGTTCTACATCACGGCTCCTAGAAGTGCCAAGTGGGCGGCCGCCCCTGTTTTCCGCTCAGGCCCTCCACCACAACTGATGTCATGGATCAGCAGAGGTCTGGGCTGGGGTCTAGCCAAGGACGTGCCTATACTGCAAAGCCACATTCGAGATCTCTTCAATGGAGATTTTAGTTTGGTTGCGGTAATACATGTTATGCTGGTTCGTTAAGTCCATCCTTGCAAACGCCGGCCCCTTCGCTTGTGGGAGTTCAATCCTGAGGGACCGCATGTCATTCAAAATTTCCTCGGCCTGACGCACGAGGAGATGTACAAGTCATTCTTCGGACCTCAGGTAGAGTGTCCGGAAATCACCGAGGACGTGGGCCTGAGCAGTAACCGCGCCGCTGAATAGGTAAGGAATCTTCCGGCCGAACATACTATCTCTCATTTGCTACGAAGTTATTTCTGAGAGTTCTCTTTTTGACCAGGACTGGCTAACAAAGGCGAAGTTGATTCGTTGTTCGGCCCCCCTCCCTGAGGGTTTGGACAATCCGGTATTGGAAAAGATGCTCCAGGTCGCACCTTGCCCGGAGCCCTTGACGGAAGATACTGGGGAGGATAATACGGGCGGATGCGGGCCCCCAACGCTGCCCATTCTAACCGAGGGAGCGAGTGTCTCCATGAAGGAAGACGACCGGAGGAGGAAAAGGACTGCGCCCGGGGATTCGGAAGCCGAAGCTTCCAAACGGGAGAAGAAGTCTCCCACAGAGGGTCCTACCTTGGGGGGGTGCTTTTGCCGCACAAAGTCCACGGGGGGGTCAATTCTCCAGCGAGTCGTAAGTGACCCGAAATACTATAGTAGTACAGGTATGCCATCTTTTTCTTCTGAGAAAATAACCACCGCATATATCTTTGCAGTTCGGGCCTTAGCCCCTCTCAAATGAGCTCGTCTACGGGGGATCTTCTTCCAGAGATGATGGAGAGCGAAACGCCTCCTCCAGGCTCCTTCGCTCTGGAAGCGGGCAACGCCGAAGTGTCGTCGCGGAGGGCCTCTCCAAGTCTGGTGAGGCCAAAAGATAATCCCATTGACCCCCGAAGCTCCCAGTGTCCGGCTCCCAAAGAGAGCGGACAAAAGAGTCCGGCACCGTCTGGTGTGCGATCGGATGTTCTGAGGGAGTTTGTGGGGCGAGCGGCCATCTCAGATGAACACCGTGTGCTGATGAATACGGTGATGGAGAGAATCTCATCCGCCGAAAGCGGATTGCATGAAGCTTTTATGAGTCTACTGATAGGCTTTGAGGTACGTAAAATAATGTATGATAGTCCTACACATGCTAGGTGTGCCCTGTGTAGATAGTAGCCCCTGAGACTCTGGTTGTCGTCGGAAACGACGATGAATAGAGGATCATATTCCCAGGTAATAACCATACTGCCTCTATGTGCAGGTGATGGAAGCTGCGGTGGCTAGCCGGACTAGCGAGTTTGCCCATTTAAAACGGCAGTTGGATGTGGCAGACGCCGTCATCGAGCTTGTTAACAAAAGGCTTGACAAGGCACAGGGTAAGTGTCACTATCTGGGAAACGCCACATAGTAAGAGCAGCATGATGCCAGTATCTTTAATATGTTGTGACTGCAGATGGAGCTGCCACTATTGAAGCCTTGCGGGCTGAACTTGCCCGAGCCAAGGAACAAGCGAGGTTTGGTAATGCGACTGCTTTGAAGGCGGCCGAAGAGTTGAAAGCCGAGAAGGCCGCGCATGGCGAGAGCCGAGATAAGATGGCCAAGATGGCCATAGAATTAAAAGCCGCCGCCGACCGTTGCCGGGTTCTTGAAAAAGAAAACCTAGCGAAGGCATCGGACCTTGAGAAGGCTGCTGCGATGAAAAAGACATTCGCTCTGCTATGAGGGCGAAGAAGGAGGAGCTGCGGGAAGCCGGGGATATTATAGCCGGGAAATCCTTTATGTTGTGGAGGAAGTTCGAAGATCCACGGTATGCCTCTCTGGATCGGCTGTGGAGTCCGGAGGATGTGTATATGGATTTGGCGACGAGTGCTGCCGATGCGGCCAAGTACTTCTAGGGTCAGACGGACCATGAAGTGGACCAGCTGTTTTTTCACAATTCCATTCTCCCGAGCGTCCGCTTTCATTGACTGACCAATTAGCCGAATGGGCCAAACTGAATAGGTTGTCCGGACTCGCCATCAGGTATGTTGTGGATCAGCTATGGCCGGAAAGGCCAAAACCGAACAACTATTTCAGCTTGGTGCAGCAGTTCCTTGACGTGGTGCCGCGCATTAATGCAATGAAGAGGTCGGCGTGCATAGAGGGCTCACGGATGGCCTTTTCCCGTGTTAAAGTAAACTGGGCGGAGATGAATGCTACCACTGTTGCAGCGCGGGATTCGGCCATAGGTCGAATGGCTGCTGAGCACTACTTTGAAGAAGTTCTTGAGGGTGCTCATTTGATAGAGACCCAGTGCTCAAAAAATATTATGTTTGAGTGATATGTAATCTCATTGTAAGCGAAATGCTTTTATAAATATTTATAAGTCTATTTTTATACTTTTGCCTGAAAGTAATATGATGCCTCCTGGGCGGCCGTTTATGTATACATGTGTATAACCTGGAAGATTGTAGCCGTCGGCTTCAACCCCCACGCATATAATGCGGAGGTGCTCGCAAAAAACATGCGTTCACACTTAACACAACGTCTTGGTCCTATTAAGGAGGTGATAGCGGAGCGAGCGAGGCAACCGGACTATAATGCTTTAGCACTTTCACTTAGCCATAGGAGTTTGACCGTGGGGCTACTAGATAGCCCCTGGTGGCTCCGCACTCTCCCGATCCCGGGGTGCGTACATGCTTGGCCGGAAAACGGCCCTTCGTTAAGGCGGAGGAATTCTAACATTCCAACAGGTCATCGAGTGGTTGACCAGTCTCATGCTATATCATGACAGTTAGTTTTCGGCTTTCTCTACCGAGGTGCTCGTCCGGATGAACCAGGGCACAATCACAGTAGTTCTCCTGGTGCTACCTTAGCCGGTAAAGCAGACCGTAAGGCACCAAAACACAGGAGCCGGGCAAACCCAACATTTGACCAAAGACAATGATTCGGAGCTGATGCATATAGGGACAAACTCGCGACGCCGAACACTCCCTAAGGTATTCGGTCTTTGTGGTATAAACTGGGCCTAAATAATGGCCTTTGTAAGAAGCCCCTTCTGTCCAGGTACGTGCATTGTTCTGGCGTGGCCACATGCCAAGACGCCAGCATCCTTCTCAACGGTGGATATGTATCAACAAGAGACAGTAAAAAAGGTTTACGCAAGGTCTTAATCTAAAAAGAATCCTTGGAGCGGGTCCCTGCTGCACGTCTGCGCCTGTGTCTCCGTTGTGCCGTATCCTGGACGGGTGTAGCACGATGATCATCTGTAAAGGAGAGGAATTTAGGTGAAAAAGTTGTCGTGCAAAAAGATAGTTTTTAAAGAAACCATGTATAATTCAAGATGAGAAGAAATTGCCACTTGTCTGCGTGCGTTGAGCCCCTTGTATTGACAAATAGGGGTGTGACCATTTATTCGCTATAAATAGCGGCGCCGGACTTGATTAGTTGTGTATGAGGTCTTGACGACCAATTGGATGCTTTCAATGGTCCGGGCGCCTTTAGTGTGCGGCTGCCAAGGCAGCCACACTCTCTTCAGCGTGCAGAGATCGCTTGATATTTCCGTTCACTGAAATGATGCCACGTGGACCGGTCATCTTGAGTGTGAGGGAGGCGTAGTGTGGTATTGCATTAAAGCGAGCGAAAGCTTCGCGCCCGAGCAGTGCTTGATAGCCACTTTGGAACGGAGCGATGTGGAAGGTTAAATGCTCGCGACAGAAGTTATCGGGGGAGCCGAATATAACTTGTAGTAGGAGGGAGCCCGTACAACAAGCCCCTGGGCCTGGCGTTACTCCTTTAAAGGTAGTATTGCTATGGCGAATTTTTGTTAGGTCTAACCCCATCCCGCGGATTGTATCCTGATATATTAGGTTTAGATTGCTGCCACCGTCCATCAAGACTCGTGTGAAGTGATATCCGCCAATTACTGGGTCTAATACCAGGGCAGCCCATCCTGCGCGTCGGATACTTGTTGAGTAATCGCGATGGTCGAAAGTGATCGGTTGAGATGACCAGTGGCGGGACTTCACGGTGACAGGCACTTGGGTATATTTTCCTGGGAGTATCGCGTTGTTTTTCCCTTGATCACGTGTATCACATTTACTGTTTTGACTTCTGGTGGAAATTTCTTTTGTTCCCCAGTGTCTTGCTTGGGAGGCTCGTCCTCGTCTTCACTTGGTTTATCCTCCCCCTTGTGTACGGCGTTGAGCTTGCCGGACTGCTTGAAGACCCAACATTCTCTATGGGTATGATTAGAAGGTTTACCAGGGGTACTATGGATTTGACATACTTGGTCCAGAATTTTGTTGAGGCTGGACAGTTCATCCGTGGTGCCTTTAGAGGGCAGCTTTTGACCTGGCCGAGAGCTTTTGAATCCGGCGTTTACTGCCGTGCCCTTCGTGCTGTCTTCTTTATTCTGGCGTTTGTTATTGCTGTTGCGCCGTGATTTCCCGTTTCCATCTCTAACTTCAGATGTACTGGGGTCGCTGGTGCTGCATCTGGCTAGCCAGCTGTCCTTACCCGCACAAAAGCGGGTCATGAGGCTTGTTATGCGGCCATCGTTCTCGGCTTGTTTTGGCCGAGGTGTCTGGCGAGCCATTCATCACGGACGCTATGCTTAAAAGCTGCCAAGGCTTCGGCGTCCGGACAGTCGACAATCTGGTTCTTTTTAGTAAGAAACCTGTTCCAAAGCTTTCGGGCTGACTCTCCGGGTTGTTGAGTTATATGACTCAAATCGTCTGCATCCGGAGGTCGGACATAAGTCCCTTGAAAATTTGCCCGAAAGGCATCTTCGAGCTCTTCCCAACTTCCAATGGAGCTTTCGGGGAGGCCTTTAAGCCAATGACGAGCTGGCCCTTTGAGCTTGAGGGGTAAGTACTTGATGGCGTGGAGATCATCTCCTCGAGCCATATGGATATGAAGGATGTAGTCCTCAATCCAGACCCTAGGGTCTGTTGTTCCGTCGTATGTCTCTATGTTTACGGGTTTGAATCCCTCTAGAAATTCATGGTCCAGCACCTCATCGGTGAAACATAGGGGGTGTGCGGCACCCCTGTAGCTGGGTGTACCGCATTGTTATGATGTTTGTTGTGTTGCATTGTATGCTGGGGCGCGCTTGCGTGGCCCATAGATGGATCTTGTTGCGCCGTCCTTTGGGTGCGAGCCCTCACATGGGTCGCGTGTTGTATTGTGAGTGGCGTTGTATGCCGCTCTGTGTTGGTAGAGGGGTCGTCTATCCCGCCAGGTGGCTGCTTTGATATTTGGTTGTGGGGGGTCTAAGGCCTCCTCATTGAATTCAGGTAGCAGCTTCCGCTTTGGGTAGCTCTTGGAGGGGCGATTGTCGCCGTACCTCGCTGTTGTGTTGAGTATTTTACTCCATCTGATTTGGAGTGTGTCTTGCGCAGCCTTGAGCCTTTGCTTCTGCTTTTTAAGACTCCTTGTGGTGGCAACAAGTCTTTTACGGGCATTCTACTGCTTCGGGTGCCTGTCCGTGAAAGTGCGTTATATCGACTAGAGGGGGGGGGTGAATAGGCGATTTTTATGAAAGTCTTCAAAACGTGGAAGTTATGAAGACAAACAGTAGAGATATGCCTATTACTATGCAGCGGAAGTTAGACTACACTAGACAAGCCATGGTCAAGTATCAACAGAGTGAAAGCACAGTGACAAATAGTTGTAGTGTAATTAGGATCAGGTAGGAAGATACTATGAAGCCAAACAGATCATACACTCACGTTGTGAAGACAAAAGATAGAACAGACATGCAATGACTTCACAATGAGTGATCAGTAAGTAAAAGGAAGTGAAGATGAAACCAGTGACTCGTTGAAGACAATGATGTGTTGGACCAGTTCCAGTTGCTGTGACAACTGTACGTCTGGTTGGAGCGGCTAGGTATTTAAACCTTAGGACACACAGTCCCGGACACCCAGTCCTGAACACGCAGCTCAGGACACCAAGTCCTCACCATATTCTCCTTGAGCTAAGGTCACATAGTCCTCGCCCAATCACTCTGGTAAGTCTTCAAGGTAGACTCCCAAACCTTCACAGACTTCGTTCACTGGCAATCCACAATGTCTCTTGGATGCTCTGAATGCGACGCCTAACCGTCTGGGGATGCACAGTCCTCAAGTGTAATAAGTCTTCAGATCACACAGACAAGAAGACTTAAGTGATGCCCAATGTTCTCTGGCTCTGGGTGGTTAGGGCTTTTCTCCTCGCTAAGAATTTTCTCTCAAAGGCTTCGAGGTGGGTTGCTCTCAAACGACAAAAGCCGTGCACTGAAATCTGAGCAGCCAACCGTTTATGGTTGTAGGGGGTGGGCTATTTATAGCCACTTGGCAACCCGACCTGATTTGTCCGAAATGACCCTGGGTCACTAAGGAACTGACACGTGTCTCAACGGTCAGATTTCAAACTCTCATGGTAACTTTACTTGGGCTACAAGAAAAGCTGACTTGTCCGGCTCTGGACAAGATTCGCTCTCATTGTCTTCACTCGAAGACATAGGTTTTTAGTTTAGGCATCACTTCAGTCATTCTGACTGGTTCTCCTGGACCCCACTTAACCGTATGGTGGTTCCTATGACTCAACACAAAAATAAAAAGAACTACGAAAGATCTAAGTCTTCGAGCTCCATAGGCTTCATAACGTGTCTTCTTTTGTCATAGTCTTCAATGTGAATATCTTCATATACCACCTTTGGCTTCAATGTCTTCATACATTTTTAGGGGTCATCTCTGGTAGTGAAACCGAATCAATGAGGGACTTCTACTTGTGTTATCCTGCAATTCTCACAAACACATTAGTCCCTCAACTAGGTTTGTCGTCAATACTCCAAAACCAACTAGGGGTGGCACTAGATGCACTTACAATCTCCCCCTTTTTGGTGATTGATGACAAACTAGTTGAAGTTTTCAACGGGGAATATAGTCTGTGAAATTGTAAAGGATAAGGAATTGTCTTCATAAGTTGCAAGGGATCCCCCTGAAGATGTGCATATAAGTTAATTTGCTTTTGGAATGCAAATGCACACGGCAGGTTGTACTTGTGGAGATCCACTTCAGCTTATGATGACAATCCACTATGCATGTGAAAGTATATGAAGATAATGACATGCATAATGGAAAATGGACGTCTGCAGAATGAGATAAGTGCGGAATTTATCTTCGCAAAACAGGGTGGCAAACAAGTAGCAGACGACCATCGAGTTTTAGTGTTACAACTCAAAGAACCAAATGAAGCAAAAACGAGAGTTGTAAGCATGAAGCAAAATATAGCAAAACATAAAGCACCCGCCCATATGGACCCGCTTGAAGACTATCAACCCATATGCTTCTCCCCCTTTTGTCAGCAAGGACCAAAAAGGTTTGAAGACATAGAGTGTCTATTCGTTCCCAGAAGCAGCAGGGTCGTTGGAGGTGTTTGGCGGTGCAAAAGAGCTTGGAGGTGCTTTAGCAGGTGGCGGTGATGTAGCATCGTCTTCTTCATCAATGATTCTAGCAGTGACTGTGGCAGCAGATGAAGAAAACTCAGAGTCTTCAAGTGATGGTGTGTTTCGCATCACAGCCCTTCTAGGAGGTGTGGTGTCAAACTTGAATCGCTCAGTGAAGCCATCCACTTCAAGTTCGCTTCAGTACACATCATTGATAGCCCTTTCCATGTACAACGACATGTTTCATGAGTGACGAAAGCATTCTTGGTGGCAAGATTTCGAAGACGATTAACATCCACCAAGAGGCTTTTCATATGATGCTTGAGCCAGTCATGATGCCTATCTTGTTTTTGATGATGGGCCACAAGAAGCTCTCAGTTATTGAGAACACGAGCGCGCTTCTTGGGTCTTGAAGCAGTTGTACTATCAGTGGCTTCAGTTGAAGCAGGGTGCGGCGCACGTGTAGTGCCAGCCAAAGGATACACCCTGGAGATGGCTTCAACACCTTCATCATTCTGAGTGAAGCTCTGGTGTTCTCCATTCTGAAGACTCAAAGGTTTCTTGGCAGGCTCAGGATATATAGCTTCAGCAGAGGTATCCACATCTGGCAAGAAGATCCGATGGTTGCGGGCTGAGGGCTGATATGAGATCGCAGAGAGAAGCTTGATTAGTCTCATTACCCAAGGAGCATAGAACTTCAAACCAAGTAAATTTGAGCCTGATGCAGCAAGTTAGCGTATGAAGAAGTCCTGTGCGTTGAAGCATTTGCCATGAAGGATACAAAATATCAGAGTCTTCATTGCACCCTTGATCTTGGCATTTGGAGAGTGCCCTTTGATAGGCCAGAGAGTCCGCCGGATAATGTGATAGATGGTTCTGGGCAGGTACTCAAAGTCTTCAACAAAGAACTCTGTTGGATAGGGAGCATCGTGGGGCAATGGCTTCATCATGGAGAGCATCTGACTCATATTTGGTTCAGGCCTCTGGAATATGCTCTCAAGAGCTTTAGTGTGTAGTGGACAGCCTTCCTCGAAGAGTTCGCCAGGAGTGGGCAGGCCGGTGAGCTCAATGATATCGAATGCATTGGCTTCATGATGGACATTGCCGGTCATCCACTCCAGGGCCCAAGTCTTCGGATCTCTGTTGTATCCTTTGATGTGGAGGGTGGCATAGAATTGCAGCAGAAGCTCTTCATTCCAGTGCTCTTCATCAGTTATAAACTGCAGCAGACCCACTTGCTTGAAGCAATCCAACGCTTCCTCTAAACAGGGCAGACCAGCAATGGATTCAACATCAAGGCGCTTGTGCGGGAAGATGCGACCTTGGTTGTATAGGATGCATGAATAGTAGCTGCGCTGAGGATAGCTCCAGAACCTATCTGATGAAATCCTTTCCCTTGAATAGGGGTTCTTGGAGCTGTTGAAGAACGTATTATCTGCCTTGAAGCTATTGATGTTAAAGGAGCTAGGTGCTGATGTAGGACCTGGGAACCTCGACAGCCTTGGGACTGGCTTCTGGAAATGAGGCATGTGCTCAACATGGTAATCAAATTGAGGAACTGCAGCAGACTCAGGAACAGAAGTGTCTGGATCAGTAGCTTCGCTGTCTTCTGAAGCTTTTGGTGGGGAGGGCTCCACATTGGCTTCAGTGTTGGTTGTGGCAGCCTCAATATTTTCAGCCTCCGCTTGACTAGCTGGAGGGTCGGTCACAAGCACGTTCTCCTGGAGAACTGCTTCTTGGTGGAACATAGGAGTGGGCTCTTGTGGTGCTTCTTCTGCGGCTGATGCAGCCAGAATGTCTTCAGCATAGACTTGAGGCCTTGGACCTTTGCAAAGCCTGCGGAATGCAGACGACGCCTGTGGGGTTGGAGTGGGCTAGGCCTCATTGTCTTCTTCCTCTTGAGGGCGATCCGCCCATGACGCATCTTGTGCAATTGTCGTCAGAGGACGACCAATGCTGATGAGTTCGTTGTGTTCATACTGAGGAAGGGCTGCATCATCTTGTACATTGTCCTGATGACCAATGTCTTCAGCAGCATGGGGTTGGCTGCTGGTATGTCTTCAGCTTCAGGAGCCTCTGTGGAAGCAGGCTCATGAACCATCAGTTGACGTTCTGCGTTAGGGTGAACCACATAAATAGGTTCAACTATCAAGGGCTCTATGGGAGCAGCCCGAGATTTCTTGGTCTTTCTCTTTTTCTTGCTGGGGGCAGTAGGAGAGGCTTCAAAGCTTTTCCTTTTCCTGGCTTCAGCCTCAGCAGTTCTTGTCTTCTTGAGCTCTAAAGCTGTTGACCGGCTCTTTGGCTTCGAGCTAGTTGTTGCAGTTGGGAAGACAATCGGAACTGCTTCCTGCCTTGGTGCCTCTGGTTCAGCTGGAACAGTCTTCTTCTTTTTCTTTGCGGCCATCTTGGGCTCGATGCCAGGACGCCCAAGTGCCTTGTGCTTCTCAACCTCATTGTAGGCTTGCACACATCTTTCAGCCAGAGACTTCATTCACTCACGTGAACCCTGAGCTTCTGCACGCTTCTTTAGAAAGTTTTCCTTAAGCTCATGCAACATGATCTTGAAGCTCTTTACTTCTTGCACGCTGAGCTTGGCCATATTCTTCTTGAACTGAGCCTTTTCATGATCAATTTTCTGCTTCAGTTCAACAATGTGCTGGGTAATTGCAAGTTCTGAAGCAATAGCGCCTTGGAAGGCGACGCTGAGGCCAACGGGCAGCTGCAGATCTTCGAAGCTGATGTTTGGTGTGGCAAACCATTCGTCGATGAAGTTGTGGATGATGGCGACATCAAAGAGAGGCAAATTGTTGAAGATTTCAGCTTCTTCTTTGCTCTTGATGAGCTGCTCGAGAGCGTCATCTCCAAGATCTTCATCACTTGATAGATCAATGGCTTCGCTGCGCAGAATGGCAGTAGCTGTGAGCTCTTTGCCGGTGTGTGGCTGAGGCATCTTGGCCTTCTGGGGCTTGGAGACGCGGGATACGTCTTCAGACTGCACACTGTCTTCACGAGGTGCAGTTGCCAATGGCTTCGCCCTTCAGATTTTTGGTGAAGGGGCCGACTTTGAAGCTTTTGGCTTCTTCGACTGCTTTGGCTTCGGTACAGCAGGAGCTTCATCAGACTCAGAGTCAGCTGGAGGGTCATTCACGGCAGTCCCTTGGACTAAGATGCGGGTGATGAGGCCCTCAAGGTTGGCATACGGACCGATGATATTGGGTTTTGCGTCGCGTGTGCCATCTGCCCTTGGTGCTGAGGGACCAGGGTTGAAGTCTAACCCAAATTTCTTCTTGTTCTGCTTCGCTGATTGTTGGGCAAACTGGAAGTTGCGCTTGAATAGATTGTCGTCACGACACCAGAGGAGTGATGACGGATGTGCATCATCAGGCTGTGGTCCACGGACCATGCATGGATAGAAGCTTTGGGCAATAGCTTCATCTCTGGTCCTAGGTACAAGGTTCTTGAATAAGATGTCTCCCCACGGTCTTTTGATGGCATTCTTCTCAGCATACTCTTGGGTTGTGAAGCGGTACTTGAACCATTGTTCTGCCCAATAGCGTCGAATCCATTGGATTCGGGTCTTGCGCTGACCATAATTCTCTTCAGGATCTGTTTTATACATTTCTGCCAGTTCATCAGGCAGATCTTTTGATGTTCCTCCATGTCGTTGTCTGCCCCCCTTCCTTGCTGCTATTTCTGAAGCCATAAACTTTAACTTGAAAGGCTTCAAGACGTTCAAAGGCTTCAAAGGCTTTTTCTTGCTGGACCAACAGGAACTGGCTTCAGGAGAATTTATGTGATGCTGTAAGAATTCTGCAAATGAATGCAGACTATGAGAACCAAAGGATTCTCCCACGGACATGTATCTGTGACAGCATTAAGGTGCGAGGGAAGGGGAAGAGGTCATATGCATTCTCAGAAGATTTTGAAGATAAATCAGTTTAGAAGACATTGACCTCATCGTGCAAAGACATTCACTCATAGAAAAGAAGTTGGTTCCAGATTCGTACGAACCCACAGATTAGTACAAGTGAGGAATCTAACTACTTCATGAAGCACAAGTGAATATACTAGGCATGTTATGAGATGCAGATTGAAAGATCTAACTTGTGTGAAGAGAAACTTCTTATGGTAGAAAGTGACAGAACCATGAGATCAACCGGGGCTGTAAAAAGAAGTTTTATTTACCACACTTGGAACTGCTAGACGGAGTGGGAGATGATGCCGAGCAGTTCAATCCTCCATGCCCTAACTTGGCGACGGAAGACACCTACGGCGACGGCGGAGAGGACGATGTCCGCGATCGGCGTGAAGACGGCGTCGGAGAGGTTGCGACAGCGAAGCGCTTCGTCGCCGGCGTCGTCGAGAGCTAGCGGTGGCGCTAGAGTTTGTGCGAGGGTGGAAGAAGGAGATAATGACCGCGGTAAGTGTGAATTTATAGGCGCAGGGGCGGCACTGCTCTATTACTCAGGTGCCCCTGGCGATTCGCATCTGAGTAGTACGTGGCCATCATGCGGTATTTTGGGGGCAGTTCCACATCCCACGCACGCCTGGATTGTTGGGTGGTCGTTCCTACTTCTCCAGATTTCATGTGGATAAATGAGCATTGAAAACGGACTTAAATGTTGTCTCTCTGTCTTCTGCTGACAAGGACGCAGAGAAGACATTCGACAGTTTCAATAGAATGCATATGACTTGGAGAGATAGAATTTTGAGATAGAGAGCATAGAGAGGTTAGGGTCCGATCACATTCACTTAGTTCAAAAGATTCAAAAAGAAGACATAGCTATAAGTGAATGCTGTAGAGGACAGAACACTAGTATATATATATATATATATATATATATAATCAACATAGTGAAGATAATCATGAAGACATGTTGAGATTGAAGCCAAACCAAATGTGAAGACATTGCAAGGTAACGCCATGAGTGAAATACTTCAAAATAGAACGTTTGGTGGTGGCGTTACCCACCGTATAGGAAGTATTAGACCCAGACACGGCGCACAATTATCGTGGCGCTCCGAAGTCAAATTCCACATTAATGTATTCACACTTAGAATGTATGTCTTCATTGATTGAAGATATACTTCACTTCGTGTGTTGCACATCTAAGTCATCAATATGCATAAGGGTTAGGATGTGTGCCTGATCACAGGACATTTCAGGATTCCAGGATATTTAGCTCACACCGTAACTTGCAAAACCTCTTCTCATCCAAAGGCTTGGTGAAGATATCTGCCAATTGCTCTTCAGTGTTGACGTGTATGATATCAATGTCTTCCTTCACAACATGATCTCTGAGAAAGTGATGACAAATTTCAATGTGCTTTGTCTTCGAGTGCTGAACTGGGTTGTTGGCAATCTTGATGGCGCTTTCGTTGTCACAGTAAAGTGGCACTTGCTTCAGATGAATGCCATAGTCCTTGAGTGTTTGCTTCATCCAGAGAAGCTGAGCGCAGCAAGATCCAGCAGCAATGTATTCAGATTCAGCAGTGGAGAGAGATACACAGTTCTGCTTCTTTGAAGACCAACATACAAGTGATCGTCCCGGAAAGTGACATGTGCCTGATGTAGACTTGCGATCAACTTTGTCACCAGCATAATCAGCATCCGAGAATCCAACCAAATCAAACTCTGAGCCCTTTGGATACCATAATCCTAGAGTTGGGGTGTGAGCCAAATATCGAAGAATTCGCTTCACAGCTAAGTGATGCGACTCCTTTGGTGCCGCTTGAAATCGAGCACACATGCAAACACTAAGCATAATATCTGGCCTAGATGCACATAGATAAAGTAAAGAACCAATCATGGAGCGGTATACCTTTTGATCGAACTCTTTACCATCGTCGTCAGGACCCAGATGATGTTTGGCTGGCATTGGTGTTGTGAAGCCTTTGCAGTCTTGCATACCGAACTTCTTCAGGCAATATTTGAGATAATTCTCTTGAGATATGAAGATGCCATTGCGTTGTTGTCGTATTTGAAGACCAAGGAAGAACTTCAGCTCCCCCATCATGGACATCTGATATTGCTCTTGCATCATATATCCAAACTCTTCACTGTACTTCTGACTGGTGCAGCCGAAGATAATGTCATCCACATATATTTGGCACACAAACAGTTCACCATCATATGTCTTCGTGAAAAGAGTGGGATCTAGGGAACCAGGTGTGAAGCCTTTGCTCTTCAGAAAATATTTGAGTGTGTCATACCAGGCCCTAGGGGCTTGTTTGAGGCCATACAGTGCCTTGTTGAGCTTGTATACCATGTCAGGATGTTTTGGATTTTCAAAACTAGGCGGTTGTGCAACATACACTTCTTCTTCAATCTTGCCATTGAGAAAGGCACTCTTCACATCCATTTGATATAGAAGAATGTTATGATGATTTGCATAGGCCAGCAGTATGCGTATGGCTTCAAGCCTAGCCACAGGAGCAAATGTTTCATCGAAGTCAATGCCTTCCACTTGAGTATATCCTTGAGCAACGAGACGAGCTTTGTTTCTGACAACTTGACCATGCTCATCTTGCTTGTTGCGGTATATCCATTTGGTGCCTATTATGATGTGCTTCCGTGGATCAGGACACTTAACCAGTTCCCATACATTATTCAGCTCAAACTGTTGAAGCTCTTCTTGCATAGCTTGAATCCATTCAGGTTCCATGAAGGCTTCTTCAACTTTCTTGGGTTCTGATATTGAGACGAATGCGAAGTGCCCACAGAAATTTGCTAGCTGAGTTGCCCTTGAACGAGTGAGTGGACCAGGTGCATTGATGCTATCAATTATTCTTTCAATCTGCACTTCATTGGCAACGCGAGGATGTACTGGGCGAAGACTTTGCCCTTGCTGATCTGTGTTGTTGTTGGGAGGAATGTCTTCAGGCTGAGCATTGTCTTCATGTTGATCAGGTGCTGAGATGATAAGTTCTTCTTCAGGATGAGCTTCAGAAGGTATAATCTCTCCAGTTCCCATTAGCTTGATTGATTCACTGGAAGGAACCTCATCTAGCACACTTGGCAGCTGCTCTCTTTGTGATCCGTTGGTCTCATCGAACCGCACATCCACTGTTTCAACCACTTTGTAATGAAAGAGATTGAAGACTCTGTAGGAGTGCGAATCCTTTCCATATCCAAGCATAAAACCCTCATGTGCTTTTGGTGCAAATTTTGAGGTGTGATGTGGGTCCTTGATCCAGCACCTTGCGCCAAATACTCTGAAGTAACTGACATTTGGCTTTTTGCCAGTAAGGAGCTCATAGGATGTCTTGTTCAGAAGCTTGTGAAGATAAACACGATTGATTGTATGGAATGCAGTGTCAATGGCTTCAGTCCAGAATTTTCTTGGAGTCTTGTATTCATCTAGCATCGTTCTGGCCATCTCAATGAGTGTTCTGTTCTTGCGTTCGACGATGCCATTCTGTTGTGGCGTGTACGGAGCTGAGAATTCATGTGTGATGCCCAAGGTATCAAGATATGTATCAAGGCTAGTGTTCTTGAATTCAGTGCCATTGTCACTTCTAATGTGCTTTATCTTGGCGCCGAAATTGTTCATAGCACGATTGGCGAAGCGTCTGAAGACATCCTGCACTTCAGTCTTGTAAAGAATTATGCGCACCCAAGTATATCTAGAATAATCATCAACAATAACGAAGCCATAGAGGCAAGAAGTAGTAGTAAAAGTTGAGTAGTGAGTAGGACCAAAGAGATCCATGTGAAGCAGTTCGAAGGGTCGAGTAGTGGTCATGATTTTCTTCGAGGGATGTTTTGCCCTCGTCATCTTCCCTGCTTCACAGGCACCGCATAAGTGATCTTTCTTGAACTTGACGCCTTCGATGCCTATGACATGTTTCTTCTTCGCAAGGGTGTGGAGGTTCCTCATGCCAGCATGCCCAAGCCTCCGATGCCAAAGCCAGCATTCTGAAGCTTTTGCAAGAAGACATACTGCAAGTTGTGGCCCTGCTGAGAAATCTACCATGTACAGATCATCTTTTCGATACCCTTCAAACACTAGAGACTTGTCAGATTCCATTAGTACAAGGCAACGATATTTTCCAAACATTACGATCATCAAATCACAAAGCATTGAGACAGACATTAAGTTGAAGCCAAGGGATTCAACAAGCATGACTTTATCCATGTGTTGATCCTTTGAGATTGCAACTCTACCTAGACCCAATACCTTACTTTTACCAGTGTCAGCAAATGTGATGTGGCTCTTGCCGGATGGACGTAAGGTTGAGTCCATAAGAAGGCTTCTTTTGCCAGTCATGTGATTTGTACACCCACTGTCAATAATCCATTCTGAAGACTTTGAAGACGCTGGTGTCGTACCCTACAGTGCAGTTAGGGGGATAGGCTTCACGAAGAGAATTGTGAAGCAAAAACATTTGACGAACCAGTGGGTTATGAAAACTTAGATCCAGATTAGGACTAATAGGGAGAGTAGCATGCGATTCAGGAACGAAGTACATAATGATGCCATTCAGGCATTTTATCTTGCGCCCTACAAGATTTTTAAGGTCCCCAGCAATAGCGTCAGAAGATTTTGGTTTTCTGCTGGAGACCTTTCCCTGCAAAAGAGAGTTAAGCCTTCTTAACCACCCACATCTTCAAGGGTGGCTTAGAAGCAATAAGTCTAAGTGCAGCATCTGAGAATTTTGGCTTTGAAGCCTTAGCAAACAGTCTTGCAGGTGGACAATAGTACTCATAAGAATAAGCAGAATAATTTTTGGTCATATGAACATGACGGTTTGATGAACCGCTCTCATATTCATATGCCTGAGTATGGTTTCCCTGCAAAACATTTGCGTTAGTGTGACTCAGGTGAGTCCTCTGTTTGTATGAAGCCTTTGGACCGTATGAAGCCTTTGGTCTGAGGTTTGTCTTCTTCAAGTGAGGTGTCATGAAGACATTCACAGGAAGATTTTCCAGACACTTTTTCGGAACCCAGATCTTCTTCATAGGCGGTCCATTCCTGCAGTTAGTACCAATGTACCTGGCAAACACTTCACCATTCTGATTCTTAAACAGTATATAGTTTGCATCAAAGGATTCATCAATGATAATGGGGTTAGCACAAGTGAAGCCAGATAAATTGGATGGATCTGCTGAAGGTTCCTTTGCAGCAAGCCACTTGGTTTTTGGGTACTGCTCAGGTTTCCAGTAAGAGCCATCTGCATTTATTTTCCTTACGAACCCAACACCCTCTTTCCTAGGGTTTCGGTTCAGAATCTGCTTCTTGAGGACATCACATAATGTCTGATGTCCTTTAAGACTTTTGTACATCCCTGTTTCAAGCAATGTCTTCAACCTAGCATTCTCATCAGCAATAGCAATGGTATCCTCAGCAGAGGGGTTAGTTACCACATCAACAGTTGAAGATATTGCAACAGCAGTAGCAGTGGAACATTCAGCAGCATAAGTAGCATTATCACACTCAATGCATTTAAGACATGGTGGTTCAAATCCTTCCTGAGCGGAACTGATCTGTTCGGTGCGAAGTGACTCGTTTTCCTTTTGAAGATCTTCATGAGCCGCTCTCAATTTCTCAAGTTCTTGCTTCCTTTGAAGATAATCATAGGAAAGCTTTTCATGAGTTGTTGAGAGAGTATCAAGACGATCTTCAAGTTCCTGATACTTAATGTGAAGATTTTTCATGTCTTCAATTAAGGATTCGGATCGAGTCATTTTAGCACCCAACAGATCATCGCTTCTGTCTAATAGTTTTTGAATATGTTCCATGGCCTTTTGTTGTTCAGTTGCAATTTTAGCAAGTGTTTTGTAGCTGGGTTTTGAATCACAATCAGAGTCATCGTCACTGGATGTTTGATAGAAAGTGGTGCGTGTGTTTACCTTGGCACCGCGTGCCATGAAGCAGTAGGTAGGAGTGGAGTCGTCCTTGTCATTTGCATTGGTGTCGGTGATGAAGTCATTGTCTTCAATGTTGAAGATGGACTTGGCGACGTATGCTGTAGCCAGACTTGCAATGCCAGAATCAGACTCCTCCTCAGACTCCACCTCTGCCTCCTCAGAAGCGGACTCCTCCTCAGAATCATTTCCCTGCCAACAAACGCACGTGCCTTGCCAGATGAGCTCTTCTTGTGTGATGAAGACTTTGAGGAAGACTTGGAAGAAGACTTTGAGTATTTCTTCTTCTTCTTGTCGTCAGAGTCATATTCCTTTCTCTTCTTCTTCCTTCTGTTCTCATTGTCCCACTGTGGACACTCAGAGATGAAGTGTCCAGTTTTCTTGCACTTGTGGCATGTTTTCTTCTTGTAGTCATGAGCAGAAGCTTCATCATTCCTTGAGCTTGATCGTGAAGACTTTCTGAAGCCTTTCTTCTTGGTGAACTTTTGGAACTTCTTCACAAGCATTGCAAGTTCCCTTCCAATGTCTTCAGGATCATCAGAACTGCTGTCAGATTCTTCTTCAGATGAGGAAACAGCTTTTGCCTTCAAGGCACGAGTTCGCCCATAGTTTGAACCGTAGATATCTCTTTTCTCAAAAAGCTGAAACTCATGTGTGTTGAGCCTCTCGAGTATGTCAGACGGATCGAGTGTCTTGAAATCAGGACGTTCTTGAATCATCAGGGCTAGAATGTCAAACAAACTATCAAGTGATCTCAGCAGCGTCTTGACGATTTCATGCTTGGTGATCTCAGTGGCGCCGAGGGCTTGAAGCTCATTTGTGATGTCAGTGAGTCGATCAAATGTGTGCTGGACATTCTCATTGTCATTTCGCTTGAAGCGGTTGAAGAGATTGCGAAGGACACTGATTCTTTGATCTCTCTGTGTTGAGATGCCTTCATTGACCTTGGAGAGCCAGTCCCAGACCAGCTTGGATGTCTTCAAAGCACTCCCACGGCCATACTGTCCTTTGGTCAGATGACCACAGATGATGTTCTTGGCAGTAGAGTCCAGTTGAACGAATTTCTTGACATCAGCAGCAGTGACACCTTCTCCAGCCTTGGGAACGCCGTTCTCGACGACATACCATAGGTCGACATCAATAGCTTCAAGATGCATGCGCATCTTATTCTTCCAGTAGGGATATTCAGTTCCATCGAAGACGGGGCACACAGCGGAGACTTTGATTATCCCTGCAGTCGACATAGCTAAAACTCCAGGTGGTTAAACCGAATCACACAGAACAAGGGAGCGCCTTGCTCTGATACCAATTGAAAGTGCGTTATATCGCCTAGAGGGGGGGTGAATAGGCGATTTTTATGAAAGTCTTCAAAACATGGAAGTTATGAAGACAAACAGTAGAGATATGCCTATTACTATGCAGCGGAAGTTAGACTACACTAGACAAGCCATGGTCAAGTATCAACAGAGTGAAAGCACAATGACAAATAGCTGTAGTGTAATTAGGATCAGGTAGGAAGATACTATGAAGCCAAACAGATCATACACTCACGTTGTGAAGACAAAAGATAGAACAGACATGCAATGACTTCACAATGAGTGATCAGTAAGTAAAAGGAAGTGAAGATGAAACCAGTGACTTGTTGAAGATAATGATGTGTTGGACCAGTTCCAGTTGCTGTGACAACTGTACGTCTGGTTGGAGCGGCTAGGTATTTAAACCTTAGGACACATAGTCCCGGACACCCAGTCCTGAACACGCAGCTCAGGACACCAAGTCCTCACCGTATTCTCCTTGAGCTAAGGTCACATAGTCCTCGCCCAATCACTCTGGTAAGTCTTCAAGGTAGACTCCCAAACCTTCACAGACTTCGTTCACTGGCAATCCACAATGTCTCTTGGATGCTCTGAACGCGACGCCTAACCGTCTGGGGATGCACAGTCCTCAAGTGTAATAAGTCTTTAGATCACATAGACAAGAAGACTTAAGTGATGCCCAATGTTCTCTGGCTCTGGGTGGTTAGGGCTTTTCTCCTCGCTAGGAATTTTCTCTCAAAGTCTTCGAGGTGGGTTGCTCTCAAACGACAAAAGCCATGCACTGAAATCTGAGCAGCCAACCGTTTATGGTTGTAGGGGGTGGGCTATTTATAGCCACTTGGCAACCCGACCTGATTTGTCCAAAATGACCCTGGGTCACTAAGGAACTGACACGTGTCTCAACGGTCAGATTTCAAACTCTCATGGTTACTTTACTTGGGCTACAAGCAAAGCTGACTTGTCCGGCTCTAGACAAGATTCGCTCTCATTGTCTTCACTCGAAGACATAGGTTTTTAGTTTAGGCATCACTTCAGTCATTCTGACTGGTTCTCCTGGACCCCACTTAACAGTACGGTGGTTCCTATGACTCAACACAAAAATAAAAAGAACTACGAAAGATCTAAGTCTTCGAGCTCCATAGGCTTCATAACATGTCTTCTTTTGTCATAGTCTTCAATGTGAATATCTTCATATACCACCTTTGGCTTCAATGTCTTCATACATTTTTAGGGGTCATCTCTGGTAGTGAAACTGAATCAATGAGGGACTTCTACTTGTGTTATCCTGCAATTCTCACAAACACATTAGTCCCTCAACTAGGTTTGTCGTCAATACTCCAAAACCAACTAGGGGTGGCACTAGATGCACTTACAGTCCGGTGTTATGTCGTCCGGACCATTATCCTTGATAGAATTTGTTTGTTTGGTTTGATTATCCGGATTGCCGTTGTCCGGTAGCGGTTCGCCCTACTCCAGCACCGGGTCTGTGTGATCGTTATTTCTTTTGAGGCGGGATTTGGGGCGGCGCTTATGTCGCCGCTTTGACTGCTTCTCGAGGGAACAAGCCTTTGGTGCGTCCTTCCGCTCCTCGTCGTCATCTTTTGGTGCGTCCACCATGTATACGTCATATGACGAGGTGGCTTTCCAGGGCCCAATAGGCGATGGTTCTTCATCGTCTCCTTCATCGGCGTCCATATCATCGATGTCTTTGGAGTCGAAGTCGAGCATGTCAGTTAAATCTTCGACAGTGGCTACAAAGTGGGTGATGGGTGGGCTTTGAATTTCTTCATCGTCTGTATCCCAACCTTGCCGACCGTAGTCCGTCCAGGGCTCTCCTGATAAAGAGAGAGACTTTAGTGTCTTCAGAATATCGCCGAAAGGCGAGTGCTGAAAGATGTCCGCGGTAGTAAACTCCATGATCGGCGCCCAATCGGATTCGATCGGCAGGGGCGCGGAGGGTTCAGAGTCCGGAGAGGAGTCCGGCTCCTTGGAGTCACGAGTCTCGTGGAGTGCGGGGCTGGTGTTCGGCTCGATCGTCGTTGGGATCGCAGCTCCCGAGGCGGTGTCCAACCACCCATCCTCGGTTGGAGCAGTTGGCTCCAAATTAAGGGTCGAAGCTGATGCGGGTGCGGCCTCCAGGGCACTGTTCGGCGGCAGAGCTAGATCATGCTCGTCGTGACAGTGCGGCGCGCTCGGAAGTGGCTCAAATCCGTCAAAGATCAAGTCCCCGCGGATGTCAGCCGTGTAGTTTAAACTTCCCAATCTGACCTGAAAGCCAGGGGCATAGCTTCGATCTGCTCCAGATGGCCAAGTGAATTGGCCCGCAGTGCGAAGCCGCCGAAGACGAAGATCTGTGTGGGAAGGAAGGTCTCACCCTGGACTGCATCGCTATTGATGATTGTAGGAGCCATCAAGCCTGACGGCGATGCCACAGAGGAACTCTCAATGAAAGCACCAATGTCGGTGTCAAAACCGGCGGATCTCGGGTAGGGGGTCCCGAACTGTGCATCTAGGCCGGATGGTAACAGGAGGCAAGGGACACGAAGTTTTGCGCAGGTTCGGGCCCTCTTGATGGAGGTAAAACCCTACGTCCTGCTTGATTAATATTGATGATATGGGTAGTACAAGAGTAGATCTACCACGAGATCGGAGAGGCTAAACCCTAGAAGCTAGCCTATGGTATGATTGTTGTTCTGTATGTTGTCCTACGGACTAAAAACCCTCCGGTTTATATAGACACAGGAGAGGATTAGGGTTACACAAAGTCGGTTACAATGGTAGGAGATCTATATATCCGTATCGCCAAGCTTGCCTTTCATGCCAAGGAAAGTCCCTTCCGGACACGGGACGAAGTCTTCAATCTTGTATCTTCATAGTCCAGGAGTCCGGCTAAAGGTATAGTCCGGCCATCCGGACACCCCCTAATCCAGGACTCCCTTAGTGGCCTTGAAGCCAAATTAGCATGGATGAATGTATGCGTGGGCATGTGGGTGGATGGATATGTGTTGCTTATATAGGAGTGTGGGTGGCCTGAGATGTAAGCTGCAGTGAGTAGCTTACATCCACAGCTGTGTGTAGCTTGAGAGCTAGGCTAAGTTTTGTCCCTGGAGCATTTTATAAACCAATGCCCGGGGAACAAAGTACACTATAGATGATGTCGTGTGTGACGAGTGAACAACATATGCTTTATCAAAAATAGTGGTCGCGGTATGGCCGTCTTGCCCGTGTCGGGTTGGAGCTGCAGTTGACTTCGCGTAGCATGCCGGCTGGAGCAGCCGGACGGGGAGCTGGCCGGGAAGCCAAGATGGTGAGCCGGTTGGGCAGTCGGGATGGTGAGCCGGCCGAGGTGGCTGGGAAGCCGGATCGGGGCGCTGGTCGCCCCGATGTTTTTGAAGCGTCGTTTGCCATCTTGGGCCTACCCGAGGGTCATCCCCTGACACAATGCGAAATCAATAGAGTAGAAGGAAATTAGCAAGGCAGTGGGTAAAGGTGCTTCTTCCAAACTGAGGGCCTCTACACATTCTACTCCGTCATCCCCCCAACAAGATTTGGAAGACAACACATGCATAGACACTCAACGTAGCTGTGTTGATGATGAGTACATCCCCCCTTGTCCACCATCACAGGTGTTCCCTCTAACATGGCACTGTTATATGTGGTTGCATGTTATGTATGATGTCTAGCTTGTATTGCTTCTAATTTTGTTGAATTCCATCTACTTACTTTACACATTATACTTGTGAATAAGACACGTGTTCCTATTTTTAGAACATACAATATATGTATATCACACCATGTTCTTACATCAAAGTACTACTGTTGTGTAACCTGCAAAAATCACTTATCATAAGACACGTTTAACTTGGGAGTGTGATATAGGTTACATCTCGCATTCTTTTCTAGCTTGTACTACTTCTAATTTGTTGAAATGGCACTTATGTCGAGAAAATTTTAACTTGGTAGAGTGATATTCGTTGCATCTTTGATATGGCGTCTAGCTTTCATTGCTTCTAATTTTTTGAAACGTATTCTGCCTAGTTTACACATCAAAGCTGTGAATATGCAACGCTGTCCAATTTTCTTACACATTCAATCGTCCTATCATGCGGTCGCCTTACGTTAAAGTAGTGCTTGTCAGCATCCTGCATCAATGAGTTCTGAAAAGCAATTTTTTATTCATTTTTCTTGTGGGTTTGACTTGACAAGGCAATATAATTCAGAAATAGGAAGGGAAAAAATAAGGCAGGGCTGATGGCGGTCTTCCGGCGAAACCGGCATCCCAGGTGCTTTCTCTAGCTTGGCAGTGTGATATTGTCTTGCATGTTGCATATGGTATCTAGCTTGTATTGCTTGTAATTTGATTAAATTACTTCTGCTTAGTTTACACAAATAGTTCTGAATATGCCATGTCGTCCTGTTTTTGTTACATATTCCATCATCATATCATGTGTTTGCCCTAGATCAAAGCAGTGATTGTCAGTATCATGCATGAATGAGTTCTGAAGAGTGAATTTCATTGCTTTTTCTGCTTACTTTACACATTATACTTGTGAATGAGACATGTGTTCATGTTTCTAGAACATACAATATCTGTCTATCACACCATGTTCTTACATCAAAGTACTACTGTTGTGTATCCTGCAATAATCACTTTTCACAAGACACATTTAACTTCGGAGTCTGATATAGTTTACATCTCACATTATTTTCTAGCTTGTACTACTAATTTGTTGAAATGACACGAATGGCGAGACAGTTTTGACTTGGTAGTGTGATATTCGTTGCGTCTTACATATGGTGTCTAGCTTTCATTGCTTCTAATTTGTTGAAATGCCTTCTGCTTATTTCACACATCCTGAGCTGTGAATATATAATGCTTTGAATATGCAATGGCACTAATGACGAGAGACTTTTAACTTGGTAGTGTGATGTTGTTTGCATCTTGCATATGATTTATTTCTTGTACGGCTTCACATTTGTTTAAACATGAGTTATGACGAGACACTGTTAACTTGGCAGAGAGATATTTGTAGCATCTTTCATATGGTGTCTACCTTCCATTGCATTGCTTCTAATTTATTGAAACGCCTTCTGCTTAGTTTATACATCATAGTTCTGATTATCTCTTACCGTCCTGTTTTTCGTACATATTACATCCTTGTATCATGTGGTTGTCTAACATCAAAGTTCAGTTCGTCTGTATCATGCATCAATTTGTTTTGAAGAACTAAATTTTTATTCCTTTTTTGTCAACTTGACTTACATGGCACAGAGAAAGAGGAAGGAACACAGAATGACAGGGGATGGTGTTAGTACTGATGACACACCAAAACGGAAGCAGAAGAATTATGCAGATTCTGCTGGTACTGATGGTGCAATAGAAGGTCAAAGTCCACCGAAAAATTGTATAAACACGGTATCCCATGCTACACGAACTGCAAAACAAGCCAAACTGAAACTAATAGCTGCCACCAAACAAGCATCGACAACCCTAGTTGCAACACCTTCCACAGTACCACCGGCTGCACGAGTTACTCATCTATCAACTCAGCTAGCAGCATGTTCTCAAGCTCCCTTGCCACCTGACACTACTTCTGAAGCACTCTTGACACAAGACGAGTTGGCAAGATCAGATGAACCTTGTGAGCTTCAACAGCAAGAAGGTAGTTGCTGGAGTCAAGTTACAGTTGCATGCTTTTTTATATGTAGTCTCACAATTTAATGTACACTAACACTTCATATGTTCATTGTTGGACTAGCACCTAGGTGCAAGAGGAAACAAACATTAGGGTTAATGCTCGATAGGTTAACTAAATCTAGAGGAGGAAGAATCGAGATCCATTTTGAGGCAGGTTTAAAAAGGCCACGTGATGCTACAAAGTCAGCCAAGTTAGTATCAGAGGCAGCGGTTGCCGTTAGGTGTCATGCGCGTATCCTCCCAACATGGATTCAGTACAGGAATGACAAAGACGAAACACAGTTCAACACCTTCCTTGACCATTTATCTATAAGTATGGTTATGTATGGAAACTAGTAATATCGCCTTGCTCTGTCACATACTTTCTAGGTTGCTGATAGTGAGACTCCCATAATTAAAAACAGATGAGGTTCAAGTTGGATAGCCAAATGATGCAACCAGACAAGCTTGCACCCATGTTTTCAAGTCTACTCTGTGACAGTATCGGTATAACTTGAGGAAAACTCACTTTGAAGGCAAGGCTAACAGCGAACTTGCCAAACATCTCCAGTGGAAAATATATTGAATGAAGACTGGAGAGGCCTTGTTAAACACTGGTCTGATCCGAAGTATCAAGTATGTTATATATATGTGATCAGATCACATGTTGAACTCCTATTTACGCATGTGCCTCGCAAATCTATCTTCTTGTAGGTGAACTTTTCAAAGAAGAAGGCCAACCGTACGAAAGTGAAATTCCAACAGACGACAGGATCTTGTAGCTATATTGCACACTACGATGCTCTTGTAATTAGATGATGTTTCACTCTTTTCGTTGTGCCATATTATCAGATCTATATTGACTTGTTCCAAATGCAGAGGAAAGCCCGCAAGGACCCAAATGTACCTGAACCAAATGTTGTGGAAATCTTCATGGACTGTCACACCAACAAGACGAAGGGCATGACTACACCAGTCAAAGCCGCTATTGTAAGTCCTTAATCCTCATGCCTTTTAACTACTACTTACTCTAACTTGTGCATTGAACTACACGGTTTGCAGCCAATTTCTATTACTCTTTTCAATTTTATACATAATTGTCTTAGCGTATCATTGCACCTTACAAGGTTTAAAAGAGAGGAGTGATGTTCCTTTGATCTTGATCTGTAATCTAGTTCTGTGCTGGACTTGCCCACACAACATTACAATTGCATGTTTGTCTGTTCTTAATTGTTTTGTGATATAAATGATGTCATAGTATGCTTACCGTATTATAAACTTTGTCTCTTTATCCTTAGTTGTCAATACAATGTGAAGAAATAGACAATACATTAGCCATGGTACATGGTCATATGTTTGGAACTTGGTTTTGTTGTGTACTTTGCAGTAAAATAGAATTAATATTTTACATGGGTTCACCAGAATAAGTTTTGTATATAGACCAAAGCTATTTTTTTTGGTTTTGCTGCCTCCTTAATATCTTATGTTCAGGTACTACTAATTTAAAAACTCAACTTTTCAGCAAGGTATGGAAAAAATGGTGGAACTGCCACCTTCTGAAGGTGACGAGGCAACTATAATAGGTAATGTCACCTCTTGCTGCAGTGGGTCAGTACATGTCCACTAACACTGCCAAAGGCACGTTCCTTTTTTTTAGAATCACCGAGGGGAGCTCCCCCACCTAAATATATTGCTCAAAGGACTGCTGTGGCAGTATGTACAGAATTACATAGGCACGGTGCAACGTGCAGAGAGGTAGGAACGCCACGAGGAAACGTCCTCCTTGTCTTGTGTTTGCACAAGACAATGAGACTAGAGGTCCAAAGCAGAAATAAGGTTCCTAAGGGTTATTATAGAGCTTTGATTGAGCATTCTAAATACCATGCCATTACGTGCTGCCCATATCATCCATAGTAAAGCCAAGAGGACCGAAGGCCATGCCGTGGTGGAGAGGTGAGGAGGAGTAGTGACGTCCCATAGGTCTGTGATGTCGTTAGTTTGTGGCAGGTGCCCAAGTCATTGCCAAATCCTATTAGCAAGAGGGCACGTGATGAAGAGGTGGCTGGAGTCTTCGGGTAGCCTAGCACACCGGGGGGGGTATATCTGAATCGGTTATATGCTTGTGTGCAAGGTTGATCCTAGTATTGAGACGGTCTTTGAAGAGTAGTCAGGAGAAGACTTTGAGCTTCCGAGAAACCTTGGCACTCCATATGAGAGGAGCAATGAGATCGTTATCTGGCCGAGCCATGAGGGCACCATAGTACTGGGTTGGTTGTTAAGGCAATCTCGTCGAAACTGCCTCATGATCAAGATATGCAAGCTCAAAACAATGTTATATCTACGCTCCAGACACAAGTCCATTCCCTAACAAAGACCCTTTGTGAGACAAGGACAACCATTGTTCGATGTCGTCAAGATATGCATGGTTTTGAAACCAGACTACAGACATTTGCTATGTTGTTCAGGAGCCTAGGAGAAATGAGGCGAAGATTATGGTGCTACATCGGACAGTACAACATGAAAATGTAACAGTCGGGTCAAATGAACCGAGCTTCTGAACTTCTGGAGGTGCATTTATCTGCTGGATTGTTAACTTTTATGCCAACTTCCTTTTGTTTTATGGTTGTAATTTGTTTTGTTATGATACAAAATTTGTTCTTAACGTGCAGCCACCGGCTGAAGAAACACAACAAGCCATTTTTGTATAGTGTAGGGTGTTCCCTATATTTGCACTGGTGGCGAACTTTGATGCGTAGTGGATGTAATATGTGAAATCGCCTTAATAGCCTAGCGTTAGTTTCTGGCTTATTAATTTCCTAGTCTTCTTTTTCCTTGGTTTGCTAGTGGCCTGTAACACCCTCGATGCGACTATATCTCCCATGTGTCGAGGCACGACTTAGAGGCATAATCGCATTGAAGGCATATGTCGCAAGTCAGGCAATCATCACAAACATCCCATGTAATATAGATAATAAAAAGGGATAACATAGTTGGCTTACACTTGCCACGTCAATCAAGTACATAAATAACATTACATCATCCAAACACTCATGGCCCGACTACGGCGCCAAAATAAAAGATAACCCAACATGCGACACGGTCCCGATCACCCCCAACAGGGCACCACTACTGATCATCAGGAAAGGAAACATAGTAACATTGAGAGTCCTCGTCGAACTCTCACTTGAGCTCGAGCGCGCCATCTGGAGCTGTATCCTCAAGCCCTGCATCTGGTGTAATAGTAATCTATGAGCCACAGGGACTCAGCAATCTCGCACCCTCGCGATCAAGACTATTTAAGCTTAATAGGAAAAGCAAGGTAAATATGTGGAGCTGCAGCAAGCGACTAGCATATATGGTGGCTATCCTATTTGCGAAAGAGAGCGAGAAGAGAAGGCAAAGCGCGAACACATAACTAAAGAGGGCAATCCCGCGGCAAACATTACTCCAACACCGTGTCCACTTCCCGGACTCCGCCGAGAAGAGGCCATCACGGTAACTCACACCGTTGATTCATTTTAATTAAGTTAAGGTTCAAGTTATCTACAACCGGACATTAACAAATTCCCATCTGCCCATAACCGCGGGCACGGCTTTCGAAAGTTCAAATCCCTGCAGGGGAGTCCCAACTTAGCCCATGACAAGCTCTCACGGTCAACGAAGGAATAGACCTCCTCCTGAGACGTTCCGATCAGACTCGGTACCTCGGTTCTTCAAGACATTTCGGCAGGTTAAAACTAGACCAGCAACACCGCCCGAATGTGCCGAAAAATCCCGATAGGAGCTGCACATATCTCGTTCTCAGGGCACACTCAGATGAACACTACGTACAACTAAAACCAACCCTCGAGTTGCCCCGAGGTGGCACTGCAAGTGGCTCTGTTTGGACCAACACTCAGAGAAGTACTAGCCCGGGGGGGTTTAAAATAAGATGACCCTCGGGCTCCGAAAAGCCAAGGGAAAAAAGAGGCTAGGTGGCAAATGGTAAAACCAAGGTTGGGCATTGTTGGAAAAGCTTTAATCAAGACGAACTATCAAGGGGTTCCCATTATAACCCAACCACGTAAGGAACGCAAAATCCGGGAACATAACACCGATATGACGGAAACTAGGGCGACAAGAGTGGAACAAAACACTAGGTGAGAGGCCGAGCCTTCCACCCTTTACCAAGTATATAGATGCATTTAAGATAACATGGCAATATAATGATATCCCAACAAGTAAATAAATGTTCCAACAAGGAACAGTCTCCAATCTTCACCTGCAACTAGCAACGCTATAAGAGGGGTTGAGCAAAGCGGTAACATAGCCAATCAACGGTTTGCTAGTACATGGTGGATTATGGGTTTGACATGGCAATTGGGAGGCTTGAAAGAAAATGGTAGGCATCGTAGCATTGGCATAGCAAAAGAGCGAGCAAACTAGCATAGCAAAGATAGTAGTGATTTCGAGGGTATGATCATCTTGCCTGCAAAGCTGTCAGAGTTGACTGGATCCTCGAAAGCAAACTCAACGGGCTCCTCATTAGCGAACTCGTCTCCCAGCTCTACCCAAACAAGACAAACTAGCAACAAGGACACAATCAACCACGTGCAAGGATCAAACAATATGATGCATTGATGATATGCTATGCGGGATGCGATGCGGGATGCATAAGCAAGATGTGACAGGGAATGCATGAACCTGGCCTCAACTTGGAAATCTAAGTGTGCCACTGGAAAGATGAGATGAAATCGCTTGAAAACGATATAAAGAACGCCGGAATCGGAGTTACGATTTGGAAATGACAAGCGATTCAAAAATGACACCGGTCTGCGATTTACAGCAAGTAGCCATCTAAATGCAATGAGATGAACATGCTACAGCACCCAAACATGACAACAAAATACATGGCAGGGGTGCATTCAAGATTCTTAACAAAAGTCTAGCACTGAGCTACGGCCAATTCATCCATTAATAGGTTCAAACAAGCATGGCAAAACTGCATATGGTAAACAGATCTCAGACTTAGTGAAATTAACACTTGTCTGGAATTTCAGATCAGGTAGCACTCTTCGGAGCAACACAACTATATGCTACAGGTCCTGAACATGGCAAAATAAAGCATGGCATGGAGCTACTCAAAGAGCTTAACAAAAGTCCCTTAGTGACCTTGAGCCAAAATGGATCACAAAATACAATTGCAAGCATGTGAACATAGCAAAAACATAATCAGTTTTCAGACTTAGTGAAAACTGGAGGATGCTGAAAACAGATATCAAGTAGGCATGTTTACAAGCTCGATGCGCTCACTACGGAGCAAGACATGAAAAGCTAAGCATACATCTATCAAGAACACACAAAATTCAAGCTAGACATGGCAAGAACAATAACATAGCATGCACGGGTCAACTACAACATCATTGGCAAAATTGCAAACAAGTTGACAATCTGCCTAGATTCACAAAGTAGCAAAAGTAGAGCTCGATTGACTCAAGCTAGGGTGCTCCATAATTGCAAACAAAGACATGGATGGATAGAGCACTACAAGATTAACAAAACATCCTTACTGATCATCCTCAAAAGAGGCACGGATCACTAGGAAACAATATGAACATATGGCAACATGAGATAAACAACTCAAGGACTTGGTGAAAATGCTAAGTCCCTGAAATCAGAATTACCAAGTGCACCACTTTGCAAGCTTGTGCTAGTCACCACACACATCACAAAAATACATGGGTTGCACCTATGGAAAGATGACAAAACCCTAAACAAAACATATGTAGAGCTCATGGGCATATCATGCACACAATAATCATGGCAAAAATGACGAATGTCTAAGATGGAGTAGCAGATCTGACAATTATCTCAAGTAGCCCTCTTCTAACAGCATTTCAAGCATCAAGATGACCTCAAATGAAAATGATGCAATGGAATTAAATGATGTGCTCTCTGAGATGAACATTTTGATATGCTATATGCATGAATCGGAGCCACGGATGCAAAGTTATGGCACGATGAACAAGAGCACTTGAAACAGGAAAAATGTCGGGGACTTAGTAGAAATCGACCTCCGGATCTAGGGTTCTTCAGCACGCGAACCGAGGCAGAAATCCGGCGAGGTGGCGGTGGCTCTGGCGAGCTCGAAGAGGCGTCGGGGAGGTGAGGGAGAGGCGGATCCGGCCTCTCCCCGTCCGGATCCGGCGGCGGGTGGCGGCTCCAGCCACCGGGGGACGCTGAGGAGGCGTGGGGCGGCGAGATCGCAGCTCCGGCGAGCTCCTACTGGCCGGCGGCGAGGCAAGGCAGCGGCAGGCGAAGCCGGGCAGCGGGGCGCGGCGCCGGCTCGGGAGGAGAAGGCGGCGGGCGGCGGAGAGGCGGCTACGAGCCGGGAGGGCCGCGGTCGGGCCCCGCGGGCCTCGGGCGGTGGCAGGCGGCGAGCGCCACATGGCGGGACGCCACTGGTGCGGACGGCGGCGGCGATTTTGTCCGGCGCCGGCGGACACGTCCGGTGCGCGGATGAAGAAAGGGCTAGGGTTAGGGAAAGAGTGGTACCGCGAATTTTGAGAGGGTGGACTATATATAGACATAGGAGGAGCTAGGAGAGTCCAAATGAGGTGCGGTTTTCGGCCACGCGATCGTGATCGAACGATCTAGACGATGGAGAAGGCTTAGGTGGGTTTTGGGCCAACTTAGAGGGGCGTTGGGCTGCAACACACATGAGGCCTTTTCGGTCCCTCAGTTAACCGTTGGAGTATCAAACGAAGTCCAAATGGCACAAAACTTGACAGGCGGTCTACCGGTAGTAAACCAAGGCCGCTTGGCAAGTCTCGGTCCAATCCGGAAATGTTTAATCCCCACACACGAAAGAAAGCTAGAAATGACCACCGGAGGAGAACGAAGCGCCGGAATGCAAAACAGACAACGGGGAAAATGCTCGGATGCATGAGACGAACACGTATGAAAATGCAATGCACATGATGACATGATATGAGATGCATGACAATGATGACAACACATGGAGACAAAGACCCGAACCCGAGAAAATAAAATAACTTAACGCCGAAAACGGCAAGAGTTGGAGTACAAATAGGGAAAGTTACATCCGGGGTGTTACATGGCCGCAACAACCATGGGCCATATATGGACCGTGGTAACCTTGATCCTGCTATAGGGCATAGGACCCATGGGCCTCCTGCGGGCCGTAGAATCAGTGCCTCGGGCCGTCGGACAAATGGGCCCACATGGGCCGTAAACGGGCGCAATTGGTATCGGGCAAGCACGGTAACGGGCCGTTAACAGGCCGGAAGACAGCAAATGCTTACTTTTGTCACAGGCATAATGGGTCGTTAATGGGCTAGAATATAGGACGGGCTAGAAATAGTGCAACGGGTTAACCGGCCACAAATGGGTCGATTCTAACCATGGGCTGAATTTGGCCCATTAGGGAAACAGGCCAGTAACGGGCCGAAAGTAATCGAGGGTCGGAAAGGATCCCAAGAACGTATGGGCCGTCAGTAGGCCGAAAGCTAAGATGGGCTGGAAACGGCCCATCTGAATCATGGGCCGCTAATGGGTACAAAGAAATTAACTATTCATTATGGACCAAAGTCGTCATGGGCCACTAAAGGGCCCAAAGATACGAAAGGCCTCATATGGGCCGAAAGACGTCATGGACCATACATGGGCCGAAAGTGAAGCGAGCTGGTGTTATATTAGACGGCCCACATCACGCTGTTGGGCCGATTTTGGGAAGGCCCTAACTGGTCGTGAGTTACCGGGCCGTAAAATGGGATATATGCGAACAGACCGTTAACAAGCTTTTCATGGGCCGGACAGCTAACTTTTGACCAAGTCAAACGGGCCGGCCTTTGTAAGCTAAATGGGCCAGTGTTGGGCCGTCGCACGTGTCGACATATCATAAGCGCCTATCTGACCCAATGATGAGCAGACACGTGTTTCCTTCGGCCAATGAGAATTTTACATATGGAAAATCCCCATTGGTTCGGGCTGTTAACGGGTTATCGGATCCAAAACCGGACCCGATAGCTTAAAGCGACCCGTTATGGTGGATGCCACGTGTCGGTTACCCTTAATGAAAGCACTTCCATGACGCGTCATTTATCGTCATGGAAGTGAACACTTCCGTGATGATAATTTTGGTATTGTCATGGAACACTTCTATGACATCACAGGTATGACTATCTTGATTCTGTCATAAAATCGTCATGGATGTACATGCATGACAGAAAATGTGACCTACTATGACAAACACGTGTCATTACGGGAGTGTATTTTTTATAGTGAAAATTAGCGCTTGTGAATGCAATCCCTCTGGTTGCACCATTATTTGTCTTCAAGAATCTAAAATGTAGACTTTCAATGCAACTATTCTTAAGGCGTTATGTCCTAGACGCTTTGATTCATTTGCGTTTATTCCATCTGTGGGAACATGTGGTGGCATCATAATGATATGGTGTAGTAATGTGTTCGATGGCATGGTTTTCTCTCTGAATAATTTTCCCTGGTTGTTGAATTCACGAGCAATCAATCCTCTTCCAAGTGGAAACTAATCAATGTTTATGGCCCTTGTCAAGGCGATCAGCGTGTCTCGTTCACCAAATGGCTCTTTGACATCGATATCCCAGCCTCGAAAGACTGGTATCTCCTTGGAGACTTCAATTATATTCGATCATCTGACAATCGTAATAAACTAGGAGGAGACATTCACGACATGTTTAGTTCTAACAATTTCATATGCGAGCAGCGCCTTATGGAACTACCTACCAAAGGTAGGAATTTTACCTGGTCCAACATGCAAAAAAAACCTCCTCGAACAACTCGATTGGTTTTTTACGACCCTGAATTGGACTTCCACCTTTCCTAACACCTTAGTCAACCCACTCGGGCGACCAATCTTTGATCACACACCATGATCCATGGTAATTCAAACCACAATCCCCAAATGCAAGTTGTTTCGATTTGAAACTTTCTGGATTACCCACCCTGGGCTCGTGGAAGTTGTATATCAGGCCTAGAGCAAGCCCATAAAACACTGCAAAAATGATAATGCAGCCTCCAGCCTATGTTAGAAGCTCAAAAATCTCTGACACGCCCTCGGCCAATGGAGTAAAAGGATTTCACGCCTGAAAATAGCCATCGAGAACACTAACAAGGCAATCTTTTAACTGAACCAAATTGCAGACCGCGGAACTCTTACTGTACCAGAAGGCAATTTTCTTCTCAAAAAACACCTGCTTCGTCTGCTACAATATCAGAAAGAATACTGGAAAAAATGTTGTACAATTAGATGGATCAAATTCGGAGATGAGAACTCCGAATTCTTCCAAGCCGTTGCAACATAAAGGTACAAGAAAAACTGCATCTCTAGTTTGAAGACAGATGATGGGGTGCGTGTGGAAGACCACCTGGCCAAAGAGTCTATCCTATTTGAAGCTTTTAAAAATCATATGGGCAAAGCAAAAACACCACAAATCAAGTTTAATCTCTCCAACATGCTACGATCGCAAGTTGATTTTGATAGTCTCACTGTACCCTTCACACACGAATAAGTTGATGTTGTGGTAAAAGAAATAACCCCTATTTAGCTCTCGGTCCAGACGGCTTTAATGGTGCTTCCTTGAAAGCATGTTGGCCAATTATCAGAGATGATTTCTACCGCCTCTGTAATGACTTCCACCAGTGAACCCTCAATCTATAAAGCCTTAACTATGGATACATCACCCTGATACCCAAGACCCGAGCACCAGAAACTATGAATGATTTCCGCCCAATAACTCTCCTCAACTATTGCCTAAAACTGATCACGAAAATCTTAGCTAACAGACATCCACTGGTTATCCTGAAGATTGCACATAGGAGTCAGTATGGGTTTTTGAAGTGGAGATTAATCCATAATTGCCTGGCGTGGGCGTTCGAATACATTTGTTAATGCCAAGCCTCGAAACGTGAGGTTGTTCTTGTTAAGTTAGACTTTGCAAAAGCTTTCGACATTGTGGAACACTCCGTGATAATTCGGATAATGTAGAGTATGGGCTTCAATGATAAATGGATTTCATGGTTTAAGTGTATCTCATCCTCTGGAAAATCCTTGGTCCTGCTTAATGGCGTGCCAGGGAAGCAATTTTGGTGCAAATGCAGCGCCCGACAAGGCGACCCCCTTCCCCCCTTGACTTTTGTGCTCACCACCAACCTGCTTCAAACGGCTATCAATGAGGCCCTAGCAAACAACCTACTACAACTACCCATCCCTTCAGGCAAACTACCCGGTGATCCAATACACCGATGACACGATCAATGTCATGCACGTGTGCATTGAGCAAGCCACACGTATAAAAAAACATTCTTGCTGATTATGCCGCTTCGGTTGGGCTCCACATCAACATTCACAAGTCGACTTTGATCCTGATCAACACTCCTGTGGACAAATGTAATGACATTGCATCCACCCTCAGCTGCACCACGGCGGCCATGCCTTTCACCTACCTAGGCCTGCCACTTGGGACCATTAATCCCATGGTGCTTGATATGACCCCCTAGGTGTGTAAAGCTGAGAGCAAAATCACGGTTGCCATGTCCCTGATGTCCTATGCCGGCAAACCTGCCTTGATGAACTCTCTGGTTACTTCACTAGCGATCTACCCGATGGGAGTGCTAAAAATTCCCCCCAAAATCATTGAGTAATTGGATAAAATCACACAACACTGTCTTTGGATCAAGAAAACGGAGGGTAGTGACAAATGTAACTCCTTGGCAGCTTGGGAGATGGATTGCCACCCCAAGAAGAATGGGGGCCTGGGTGTGCTTAATCTCAAAATACAGAATGATTCGATATTGCTTAAAATCCTACAGAAATTCTACAACCAGCATGATATACCCCCGGTCAAACTGATTTGGGACACTTATTATGTCAACACAGTCCCTCTTGTAGCAGCCACATGTGGCTCCTCATGGTGGAGAGACCTCATGAAGCTTATGTCGATATACCGTAGGATCACCAAATTCAAATCCATGGGGGCACGACAACCCTCTTCTAGAGAGATGACTGGACTCACCACATCCTTGAGGAGAGCTTTCCGCGAGCATTCTCCTACACCACTCTTGAAGATGCTTCTATCAAAAGTGTGCTCACCATCTCCAACATCAACGAGGCCTTCCATCTTCCTCTCTCAATAAAATCTCCCGAGGAACTTAGATCCATCCAACACGAGGTCAGCTCCGCTGAGATCTCAGATGCAAAAGACGTGTGGACCTGCATCTGGGGAGCGTCTTTGTTCAAAACAACTGCATTCTACAGGTTCTGTTTCAGAGAGTTCAATGCACATGAGGCATTTGGATGGCTATGGAAGGCCAAAAGTATCCCAAAAATGAAAGTGTTTGGGCGGTAAGCACCACTATAACATCGGGAACAACCTTGACTGCCTCCTTTGTGGTGACCATATTGAATAAACGGTCAAACACCTTTTCTTCCATTGCAAGTTCAGTAAAGAATGTTGGCTCAGACTCAACATCCAATGGCCGCCTACCAGGGACAGACTGGATATGATAGCCCACATGAAAACAACGTATAAGCAAAAAAAAATGATCATGGATATATTCCTCGTTGCTGCCTGGAGTCTTTGGAAAGAAAGAAACAACATTTACTTTAGAAAAGTGACTCCTACACTTTCAGCATGGAAGGCTCGGTTCAAAACTAACTTTGCCAACATTTCCTATAGAATTCCTGCCCACAAAAGGCAAATTGTCACAACCATTGTAGAATATGTAAACTAGAATCTGTAGACTAGTTCTCTTTTCTATTTC